>NW_024543304.1:0-448956 GCF_018167655.1 Microtus oregoni
AGTACTCGGGGAGCTCAGGGCTGTGGTGCTGGGTGCTCAGTGGTCAGTGCTCAGGGTGCTGGGTGCTCAGTGCTCAGTACTCAGGGTGCTCGGTGCTCAGTACTCAGGGTTCTCAGTGCTCAGTACTCAGGGTGCTGGGTGCTCATTTCTCAGGGTGCTGGGTGCTCAGACTCAGGGTGCTCAGTGCTTAGTACTCGGGGTGCTTGTTGCTCAGTACTGAGGGTGCTCAGTGCTCAGTACTCGGGGTGCTGGGTGCTCAGTGCTCAGGGTGCTCAGTTCTCAGTGCTCGGGGTCCTGGGTGCTCAGTGCTCGCGGCGCTGGGTGCTCAGTGCTCGGGGTGCTGGGTGCTCAGTACTCGGGGTGCTGCGTGCTCATTGCTCAGGGTGCTCAGTGCTCAGTTCTCAGTGCTCAGGGTGCTCAGTGCTCAGTGCTCAGGGTGCTGGGTGTTCAGTACTCAGGGTGCTGGGTGCTCAGTACTCAGGGTGCTGGTTGCTCAGTGCTCAGGGTGCTGGGTGCTCAGTACTCTGGGTGTTGGGTGCTCAGTACTCAGGGTGCTGGGTGCTCCGTGCTCGGGGTGCTGGGTGCTCAGTGCTCAGGGTGCTGGGTGCTCTGTGCTCAGGGTGCTGGGTGCTCAGTGCTCAGGGTGCTGGGTGCTCAGTACTCGGGGTGCTCCGTGCTCAGGGTGCTGGGTGCTCAGTGCTCAGGGTGCTGGGTGCTCAGTACTCGGGGTGCTCAGTGCTCGGGGTGCTGGGTGCTCAGTGCTCGGGGTGCTGGGTGCTCAGTGCTCGGGGTGCTGGGTGCTCAGTGCTCAGGGTGCTGGGTGCTCAGTACTCAGGGTGCTGGGTGCTCATTACTCAGGGTGCTGGGTGCTCAGTGCTCAGGGTGCTGGGTGCTCAGTACTCGGGGTGCTCCGTGCTCAGGGTGCTGGGTGCTCAGTGCTCAGGGTCCTGGGTGCTCAGTACTCAGGGTGCTGGGTGCTTAGTACTCAGGGTGCTCAGTGCTCAGTACACAGGGTGCTGGGTGCTCAGTGCTCGGGGTGCTGGGTGCTCAGTGCTCAGTACTCAGGGTGCTGGGTGCTCAGTGCTCGGGGTGCTGGGTGCTCAGTACTCAGCGTGCTGGGTGCTCAGTACTCAGGGTGCTGGGTGCTCAGGTCTCAGGGTGCTGGGTGCTCAGTGCTCAGGGTGCTGGGTGCTCAGTGATCGGGGCGCTGGGTGCTCAGTACTCAGTGTGCTCAGTGCTCGGGGAGCTCGGTGCTCAGTACTCAGGGTGCTGGGTGCTCAGTTCTCAGTGCTCGGGGTCCTGGGTGCTCCGTGCTCGGGGTGCTGGGTGCTCAGTGCTCTGGGTGCTTAGTGCTCAGTACTCAGGGTGCTGGGTGCTCAGTACTCATGGTGCTGGGTGCTCATTCTCAGGGTGCTGGGTGCTCAGTGCTCGGGTTGCTGGGTGCTCAGTACTCAGGGTGCTGGGGGCTCAGTACTCAGGGTGCTGGGTGCTCAGTACTCAGGGTGCTCGGTTCTCAGTACTCAGGGTGCTGGGTGCTCATTCTCGGGGTGCTGGGTGCTCAGTGCTCGGGGTGCTGGGTGCTCAGTACTCAGGGTGCTGGGGGCTCAGTACTCAGGGTGCTGGGTGCTCAGTACTCAGGGTGATCTCTTCTCAGTACTCAGGTTGCTGGGTGCTCAGTGCTCGGGGTGCTGGGTGCTCAGTACTCGGGGTGCTCAGTGCTCAGTACTCGGGGTGCTGGGTGCTCAGTGCTCAGCGTGCTGGGTGCTCAGTACTCAGGGTGCTGAGTGCTCAGTACTCAGGGTGCTGGGTGCTCAGTACTCAGGTTGCTGGTTGCTCAGTACTCAGGGTGCTGGGTGCTCAGTGCTCAGGGTGCTGGGTGTTCAGTGCTCGGGGTGCTGGGTGCTCAGGGCTGTGGTGCTGGGTGCTCAGTGCTCAGTGCTCAGGGTGCTGGGTGCTCAGTGCTCAGTGCTCAGGGTGCTGGTTGCTCAGTACTCAGGGTGCTGGGTGCTCAGTACTCAGGGTGCTGGGTGCTCAGTACTCAGGGTGCTGGGTGCTCAGTGCTCAGGGTGCTCTGTGCTCAGTACTCAGGGTGCTGGGTGCTCAGTGCCTGGGGTGCTGCGTGCTCAGTGCTCAGGGAGCTGGGTGCTCAGTGCTCAGGGTGCGGGGTGCTCAGTACTCAGGGTGCTGGGTGCTCAGTGCTCAGGGTGCTGGGTGCTCAGTCCACAGGGTGCTCAGTACTCAGGGTGCTCGGTGCTCAGTGCTCAGTACTCAGGGTGCTCAGTACTCAGGGTGCTCAGTGCTCGGGGTGCTGGGTGCTCAGTGCTCGGGGTGCTCGGTGCTCAGTACTCAGGGTGCTTAGTGCTCAGTACTCAGGGTGCTGGGTGCTCAGTACTCAGGGTGCTGGGTGCTCAGTACTCAGGGTGCTGGGTGCTCAGGGTGCTGGGTGCTCAGTACTCAGGGTGCTGGGTGCTCAGTGCTCGGGGTGCTGGGTGCTCAGGGCTGTGGTGCTGGGTGCTCAGTGGTCAGTGCTCAGGGTGCTGGGTGCTCAGTGCTCAGTGCTCAGGGTGCTGGTTGCTCAGTACTCAGGGTGCTGGGTGCTTAGTACTCAGGGTGCTGGGTGCTCAGTGCTCAGGGTGCTCTGTGCTCAGTACTCAGGGTGCTGGGTGCTCAGTGCTCGGGGTGCTGCGTGTTTAGTGCTCAGTGTGCTGGGTGCTCAGTGCTCAGGGTGCTGGGTGCTCAGTACTCAGGGTGCTCAGTGCTCAGTACTCGGGGTGCTTGTTGCTCAGTACTCGGGGAGCTCAGGGCTGTGGTGCTGGGTGCTCAGTGGTCAGTGCTCAGGGTGCTGGGTGCTCAGTGCTCAGTACTCAGGGTGCTCGGTGCTCAGTACTCAGGGTTCTCAGTGCTCAGTACTCAGGGTGCTGGGTGCTCATTTCTCAGGGTGCTGGGTGCTCAGACTCAGGGTGCTCAGTGCTTAGTACTCGGGGTGCTTGTTGCTCAGTACTGAGGGTGCTCAGTGCTCAGTACTCGGGGTGCTGGGTGCTCAGTGCTCAGGGTGCTCAGTTCTCAGTGCTCGGGGTCCTGGGTGCTCAGTGCTCGCGGCGCTGGGTGCTCAGTGCTCGGGGTGCTGGGTGCTCAGTACTCGGGGTGCTGCGTGCTCATTGCTCAGGGTGCTCAGTGCTCAGTTCTCAGTGCTCAGGGTGCTCAGTGCTCAGTGCTCAGGGTGCTGGGTGTTCAGTACTCAGGGTGCTGGGTGCTCAGTACTCAGGGTGCTGGTTGCTCAGTGCTCAGGGTGCTGGGTGCTCAGTACTCTGGGTGTTGGGTGCTCAGTACTCAGGGTGCTGGGTGCTCCGTGCTCGGGGTGCTGGGTGCTCAGTGCTCAGGGTGCTGGGTGCTCTGTGCTCAGGGTGCTGGGTGCTCAGTGCTCAGGGTGCTGGGTGCTCAGTACTCGGGGTGCTCCGTGCTCAGGGTGCTGGGTGCTCAGTGCTCAGGGTGCTGGGTGCTCAGTGCTCGGGGTGCTGGGTGCTGAGTGCTCAGGGTGCTGGGTGCTCAGTGCTCGGGCTGCTCGGTGCTCAGTGCTCAGGGTCCTGGGTGCTCAGTACTCAGGGTGCTGGGTGCTTAGTACTCAGGGTGCTCAGTGCTCAGTACACAGGGTTCTGGGTGCTCAGTGCTCGGGGTGCGGGGTGCTCAGTGCTCAGTACTCAGGGTGCTGGGTGCTCAGTGCTCGGGGTGCTGGGTGCTCAGTACTCAGCGTGCTGGGTGCTCAGTACTCAGGGTGCTGGGTGCTCAGTGCTCAGGGTGCTGGGTGCTCAGTGCTCAGGGTGCTGGGTGCTCATTGATCGCCGTGCTGGGTGCTCAGTACTCAGTGTGCTCAGTGCTCGGGGAGCTCGGTGCTCAGTACTCAGGGTGCTGGGTGCTCAGTTCTCAGTGCTCGGGGTCCTGGGTGCACCGTGCTCGGGGTGCTGGGTGCTCAGTACTCAGCGTGCTGGGTGCTCAGTACTCAGGGTGCTGGGTGCTCAGTGCTCAGGGTGCTGGGTGCTCAGTGCTCAGGGTGCTGGGTGCTCAGTGATCGGGGTGCTGGGTGCTCAGTACTCAGTGTTCTCAGTGCTCGGGGAGCTCGGTGCTCAGTACTCAGGGTGCTGGGTGCTCAGTTCTCAGTGCTCGGGGTCCTGGGTGCTCCGTGCTCGGGGTGCTGGGTGCTCAGTGCTCTGGGTGCTTAGTGCTCAGTACTCAGGGTGCTGGGTGCTCAGTACTCATGGTGCTGGGTGCTCATTCTCAGGGTGCTGGGTGCTCAGTGCTCGGGTTGCTGGGTGCTCAGTACTCAGGGTGCTGGGGGCTCAGTACTCAGGGTGCTGGGTGCTCAGTACTCAGGGTGCTCGGTTCTCAGTACTCAGGGTGCTGGGTGCTCATTCTCGGGGTGCTGGGTGCTCAGTGCTCGGGGTGCTGGGTGCTGAGTACTCAGGGTGCTGGGGGCTCAGTACTCAGGGTGCTGGGTGCTCAGTACTCAGGGTGATCTGTTCTCAGTACTCAGGTTGCTGAATGCTCAGTGCTCGGGGTGCTGGGTGCTCAGTACTCGGGGTGCTCAGTGCTCAGTACTCAGGGTGCTGGGTGCTCAGTACTCAGGGTGCTGGGTGCTCAGTGCTCGGGGTGCTCGGTGCTCAGTACTCGGTGTGCAGGGTGCTCATTACTCAGGGTGCTGGGTGCTCAGTGCTCAGGGTGCTGGGTGCCCAGTACTCAGGGTGCTGAGTGCTCAGTACTCAGGGTGCTCGGTGCTCAGTGCTCGGTGTGCTGGGTGCTCAGGGCTGTGGTGCTGGGTGCTCAGTTCTCAGTGCTCAGGGTGCTGGGTGCTCAGTGCTCAGTACTCAGGGTGCTGGGTGCTCAGTGCTCGGGGTGCTGGGTGCTCAGGGCTGTGGTGCTGGGTGCTCAGTGGTCAGTGCTCAGGGTGCTGGGTGCTCAGTGCTCAGTGCTCAGGGTGCTGGTTGCTCAGTACTCAGGGTGCTGGGTGCTTAGTACTCAGGGTGCTGGGTGCTCAGTGCTCAGGGTGCTCTGTGCTCAGTACTCAGGGTGCTGGGTGCTCAGTGCTCGGGGTGCTGCGTGTTTAGTGCTCAGTGTGCTGGGTGCTCAGTGCTCAGGGTGCTGGGTGCTCAGTACTCAGGGTGCTCAGTGCTCAGTACTCGGGGTGCTTGTTGCTCAGTACTCGGGGAGCTCAGGGCTGTGGTGCTGGGTGCTCAGTGGTCAGTGCTCAGGGTGCTGGTTGCTCAGTGCTCAGTACTCAGGGTGCTCGGTGCTCAGTACTCAGGGTTCTCAGTGCTCAGTACTCAGGGTGCTGGGTGCTCATTTCTCAGGGTGCTGGGTGCTCAGTACTCAGGGTGCTCAGTGCTTAGTACTCAGGGTGCTTGTTGCTCAGTACTCAGGGTGCTCAGTGCTCAGTACTCGGGGTGCTGGGTGCTCAGTGCTCAGGGTGCTGGGTGCTCAGTACTCGGGGTGCTGCGTGCTCAGTGCTCAGGGTGCTCAGTGCTCAGTTCTCAGTGCTCAGGGTGCTCAATGCTCAGTGCTCAGGGTGCTGGGTGTTCAGTACTCAGGGTGCTGGGTGCTCAGTACTCAGGGTGCTGGGTGCTCAGTGCTCGGGGCGCTGGGTGCTCAGTGCTCGGGGTGCTGGGTGCTCAGTACTCGGGGTGCTGCGTGCTCAGTGCTCAGGGTGCTCAGTGCTCAGTTCTCAGTGCTCAGGGTGCTCAATGCTCAGTGCTCAGGGTGCTGGGTGTTCAGTACTCAGGGTGCTGGGTGCTCAGTACTCAGGGTGCTGGGTGCTCAGTGCTCAGGGTGCTGGGTGCTCAGTACTCTGGGTGTTGGGTGCTCAGTACTCAGGGTGCTGGGTGCTCCGTGCTCGGGGTGCTGGGTGCTCAGTGCTCAGGGTGCTGGGTGCTCTGTGCTCAGGGTGCTGGGTGCTTAGTACTCAGGGTGCTCAGTGCTCAGTACACAGGGTGCTGGGTGCTCAGTGCTCGGGGTGCTGGGTGCTCAGTGCTCAGTACTCAGGGTGCTGGGTGCTCAGTGCTCGGGGTGCTGGGTGCTCAGTACTCAGCGTGCTGGGTGCTCAGTACTCAGGGTGCTGGGTGCTCAGTGCTCAGGGTGCTGGGTGCTCAGTGCTCAGGGTGGTGGGTGCTCAGTTATCGGGGTGCTGGGTGCTCAGTACTCAGTGTGCTCAGTGCTCGGGGAGCTCGGTGCTCAGTACTCAGGGTGCTGGGTGCTCAGTTCTCAGTGCTCGGGGTCCTGGGTGCTCCGTGCTCGGGGTGCTGGGTGCTCAGTACTCAGCGTGCTGGGTGCTCAGTACTCAGGGTGCTGGGTGCTCAGTGCTCAGGGTACTGGGTGCTCAGTGCTCAGGGTGCTGGGTGCTCAGTGATTGGGGAGCTGGGTGCTCAGTACTCAGTGTTCTCAATGCTCGGGGAGCTCGGTGCTCAGTACTCAGGGTGCTGGGTGCTCAGTTCTCAGTGCTCGGGGTCCTGGGTGCTCCGTGCTCGGGGTGCTGGGTGCTCAGTGCTCTGGGTGCTTAGTGCTCAGTACTCAGGGTGCTGGGTGCTCAGTACTCATGGTGCTGGGTGCTCATTCTCAGGGTGCTGGGTGCTCAGTGCTCGGGTTGCTGGGTGCTCAGTACTCAGGGTGCTGGGGGCTCAGTACTCAGGGTGCTGGGTGCTCAGTACTCCGGGTGCTCGGTTCTCAGTACTCAGGGTGCTGGGTGCTCATTCTCGGGGTGCTGGGTGCTCAGTGCTCGGGGTGCTGGGTGCTCAGTACTCAGGGTGCTGGGGGCTCAGTACTCAGGGTGCTGGGTGCTCAGTACTCAGGGTGATCTGTTCTCAGTACTCAGGTTGCTGGGTGCTCAGTGCTCGGGGTGCTGGGTGCTCAGTACTCGGGGTGCTCAGTGATCAGTACTCAGGGTGCTGGGAGCTCAGTACTCAGGGTGCTGGGTGCTCAGTGCTCGGGGTGCTCGGTGCTCAGTACTCGGTGTGCAGGGTGCTCATTACTCGGGGTGCTGGGTGCTCAGTGCTCAGGGTGCTGGGTGCTCAGTACTCATGGTGCTGAGTGCTCAGTACTCAGGGTGCTGGGTGCTCAGTGCTCGGTGTGCTGGGTGCTCAGGGCTGTGGTGCTGGGTGCTCAGTTCTCAGTGCTCAGGGTGCTGGGTGCTCAGTGCTCAGTGCTCAGGGTGCTGGTTGCTCAGTACTCAGGGTGCTGGGTGCTCAGTACTCAGGGTGCTGGGTGCTCAGTGCTCAGGGTGCTCTGTGCTCAGTACTCAGGGTGCTGGGTGCTCAGTGATCGGGGTGCTGCGTGCTCAGTGCTCAGGGAGCTGGGTGCTCAGTGCTCAGGGTGCTGGGTGCTCAGTTCTCAGGGTGCTGGGTGCTCAGTGCTCGTTGTGCTCGGTGCTCAGTCCTCGGGGTGCTCCGTGCTCAGTGATCAGGGTGCTGGGTGCTCAGTACTCAGGGTGCTCGGTGCTCAGTACTCAGGGTTCTCAGTGCGCAGTACTCAGGGTGCTGGGTGCTCAGTGCTCAGGGTGCTGGGTGCTCAGTACTCAGGGTGCTCAGTGCTCAGTTCTCGGGGTGCTTGGTGCTCAGTACTCAGGGTGCTCAGTGCTCAGTACTCGGGGTGCTGGGTGCTCAGTGCTCAGGGTGCTCAGTGCTCAGTGCTCGGGGTGCTGGGTGCTCAGTGCTCGGGGCGCTGGGTGCTCAGTGCTCGGGGTGCTGGGTGCTCAGTACTCGGGGTGCTGGGTGCTCAGTGCTCAGAGTGCTCAGTGCTCAGTACTCAGTGCTCAGGGTGCTCAGAGCTCAGTGCTCAGGGTGCTGGGTGCTCAGTACTCAGGGTGCTGGGTGCTCAGTGCTCGGGGTGCTCGGTGCTCAGTACTCGGTGTGCAGGGTGCTCATTACTCGGGGTGCTGGGTGCTCAGTGCTCAGAGTGCTCAGTGCTCAGTACTCAGTGCTCAGGGTGCTCAGTGCTCAGTGCTCAGGGTGCTGGGTGTTCAGTACTCAGGGTGCTGGGTGCTCAGTACTCAGGGTGCTGGGTGCTCAGTGCTCAGGGTGCTGGGTGCTCAGTGCTCGGGGTGCTGGGTGCTCAGTACTCAGTGTGTTCAGTGCTCGGGTTGCTGGGTGCTCAGTACTCAGGGTGCTGGGGGCTCAGTACTCAGGGTGCTGGGTGCTCAGTACTCAGGGTGCTCGGTTCTCAGTACTCAGGGTGCTGGGTGCTCATTCTCGGGGTGCTGGGTGCTCAGTGCTCAGGGTGCTGGGTGCTCAGTACTCAGGGTGCTGGGGGCTCAGTACTCAGGGTGCTGGGTGCTCAGTACTCAGGGTGATCTGTTCTCAGTACTCAGGTTGCTGGGTGCTCAGTGCTCGGGGTGCTGGGTGCTCAGTACTCGGGGTGCTCAGTGCTCAGTACTCAGGGTGCTGGGTGCTCAGTACTCAGGGTGCTGGGTGCTCAGTGCTCGGGGTGCTCGGTGCTCAGTACTCGGGGTGCAGGGTGCTCAGTACTCGGGGTGCTGGGTGCTCAGTGTTCAGGGAGCTGGGTGCTCATTGCTCGGGGTGCTGGGTGTTCAGTGCTGAGGGTGGTGCTGGGTGCTCAATACTCAGGGTGCTGGGTGCTCAGTGCTCAGGGTGCTGGGTGCTCAGTACTAAGGGTGCTGGGTGCTCAGTACTCAGGGTGCTCGGTGCTCAGTACTCAGGGTGCTGGGTGCTCAGAGCTCAGGGTGCTGGGTACTCAGTACTCAGAGTGCTGAGTGCTCAGTACCCAGGGTGCTGGGTGCTCAGTGCTCAGGGTGCTGGGTGCTCAGTGCTCAGGGTGCTGGGTGCTCAGTGCTCGGGGTGCTGGGTGCTCAGTACTCAGGATATTCGGTGCTCAGTGCTCAGTAATCAGGGTGCTCAGTACTCAGGCTGCTGGGTGCTCAGTGCTCGGGGTGCTGGGTGCTCAGTACTCAGGGTGCTGAGTGCTCAGTGCTCGGGGTGCTGGGTGCTCACTGCTCAGGGTGATCGGTGCTCAGTGCTCAGGGTGCTGGGTGCTCAGTCCTCCGGGTGCTCAGTGCTCAGGGTGCTGGGTGCTCATTGCTCGGTGTGCTCGGTGCTCAGTACTCAGGGTGCTGAGTGCTCAGTACTCAGGGTGCAGGTTGCTCAGTACTCAGGTTGCTGGTTGCTCAGTACTCAGGGTGCTGGGTGCTCAGTGCTCAGGGTGCTGAGTGCTCAGTGCTCGGGGTGCTGGGTGCTCAGGGCTGTGGTGCTGGGTGCTCAGTGCTCAGTGCTCAGGGTGCTGGGTGCTCAGTGCTCAGTGCTCAGGGTGCTGGTTGCACAGTACTCAGGGTGCTGGGTGCTCAGTACTCAGTGTGCTGGGTGCTCAGTGCTCAGGGTGCTGGGTGCTCAGTGCTCAGGGTGCTGGGTGCTCCGTGCTCAGGGTGCTGGGTGCTCAGTGCTCAGGGTTCTGGGTGCTCAGTGCTCAGGGTGCTGGGTGCTCAGTACTCAGGGTGCTGGGTGCTTAGTGCTCGAGGTGCTCGGTGCTCAGTACTCAAGGTGCTGGGTGCTCAGTGCTCAGGGTGCTGGGTGCTCAGTCCTCGGGGTGCTCCGTGCTCATGGTGCTGGGTGCTCAGTGCTCAGGGTGCTGGGTGCTCAGTGCTCGGGGTGCTGGGTGCTCAGTACTCAGTGTGCTCAGTGCTCGGGGATCTCGGTGCTCAGTACTCAAGGTGCTGGGTGCTCAGTGCTCAGGGTGCTGGGTGCTCAGTCCTCGGGGTGCTCCGTGCTCATGGTGCTGGGTGCTCAGTACTCAGGGTGCTGGGTGCTCAGTTCTCAGTGCTCGGGGTCCTGGGTGCTCCGTGCTCGGGGTGCTGGGTGCTCAGTGCTCTGGGTGCTTAGTGCTCAGTACTCAGGGTGCTGGGTGCTCAGTACTCATGGTGCTGGGTGCTCATTCTCAGGGTGCTGGGTGCTCAGTGCTCGGGTTGCTGGGTGCTCAGTACTCATGGTGCTGGGTGCTCATTCTCAGGGTGCTTGGTGCTCAGTATCAGGGTGCTCGGTTCTCAGTACTCAGGGTGCTGGGTGCTCATTCTCGGGGTGCTGGGTGCTCAGTACTCGGGGTGCTCAGTGCTCAGTACTCAGGGTGCTGGGTGCTCAGTACTCAGGGTGCTGGGTGCTCAGTGCTCGGGGTGCTCGGTGCTCAGTACTCGGGGTGCAGGGTGCTCAGTACTCGGGGTGCTGGGTGCTCAGTGCTCAGGGTGCTGGGTGCTCAGTGCTCGGGGTGCTGGGTGCTCAGTGCTGAGGGTGGTGCTGGGTGCTCAGTACTCAGGGTGCTGGGTGCTCAGTGCTCAGGGTGCTGGGTGCTCAGTACTAAGGGTGCTGGGTGCTCAGTACTCAGGGTGCTCGGTGCTCAGTACTCAGGGTGCTGGGTGCTCAGAGCTCAGGGTGCTGGGTACTCAGTACTCAGGGTGCTGGGTGCTCAGTACTCAGGGTGCTGGGTGCTCAGTGCTCAGGGTGCTGGGTGCTCAGTGCTCAGGGTGCTGGGTGCTCAGTGCTCGGCGTGCTGGGTGCTCAGTACTCAGGATGCTCGGTGCTCAGTGCTCAGTAATCAGGGTGCTCAGTACTCAGGGTGCTGGGTGCTCAGTACTCAGGGTGCTGGGTGCTCAGTACTCGGGGTGCTGGGTGCTCAGTGCTCAGAGTGCTCAGTGCTCAGTACTCAGTGCTCAGGGTGCTCAGAGCTCAGTGCTCAGGGTGCTGGGTGCTCAGTACTCAGGGTGCTGGGTGCTCAGTGCTCGGGGTGCTCGGTGCTCAGTACTCGGTGTGCAGGGTGCTCATTACTCGGGGTGCTGGGTGCTCAGTGCTCAGAGTGCTCAGTGCTCAGTACTCAGTGCTCAGGGTGCTCAGTGCTCAGTGCTCAGGGTGCTGGGTGTTCAGTACTCAGGGTGCTGGGTGCTCAGTACTCAGGGTGCTGGGTGCTCAGTGCTCAGGGTGCTGGGTGCTCAGTGCTCGGGGTGCTGGGTGCTCAGTACTCAGTGTGTTCAGTGCTCGGGTTGCTGGGTGCTCAGTACTCAGGGTGCTGGGGGCTCAGTACTCAGGGTGCTGGGTGCTCAGTACTCAGGGTGCTCGGTTCTCAGTACTCAGGGTGCTGGGTGCTCATTCTCGGGGTGCTGGGTGCTCAGTGCTCAGGGTGCTGGGTGCTCAGTACTCAGGGTGCTGGAGGCTCAGTACTCAGGGTGCTGGGTGCTCAGTACTCAGGGTGATCTGTTCTCAGTACTCAGGTTGCTGGGTGCTCAGTGCTCGGGGTGCTGGGTGCTCAGTACTCGGGGTGCTCAGTGCTCAGTACTCAGGGTGCTGGGTGCTCAGTACTCAGGGTGCTGGGTGCTCAGTGCTCGGGGTGCTCGGTGCTCAGTACTCGGGGTGCAGGGTGCTCAGTACTCGGGGTGCTGGGTGCTCAGTGTTCAGGGAGCTGGGTGCTCATTGCTCGGGGTGCTGGGTGTTCAGTGCTGAGGGTGGTGCTGGGTGCTCAATACTCAGGGTGCTGGGTGCTCAGTGCTCAGGGTGCTGGGTGCTCAGTACTAAGGGTGCTGGGTGCTCAGTACTCAGGGTGCTCGGTGCTCAGTACTCAGGGTGCTGGGTGCTCAGAGCTCAGGGTGCTGGGTACTCAGTACTCAGAGTGCTGAGTGCTCAGTACCCAGGGTGCTGGGTGCTCAGTGCTCAGGGTGCTGGGTGCTCAGTGCTCAGGGTGCTGGGTGCTCAGTGTTCGGGGTGCTGGGTGCTCAGTACTCAGGATATTCGGTGCTCAGTGCTCAGTAATCAGGGTGCTCAGTACTCAGGCTGCTGGGTGCTCAGTGCTCGGGGTGCTGGGTGCTCAGTACTCAGGGTGCTGAGTGCTCAGTGCTCGGGGTGCTGGGTGCTCACTGCTCAGGGTGATCGGTGCTCAGTGCTCAGGGTGCTGGGTGCTCAGTCCTCCGGGTGCTCAGTGCTCAGGGTGCTGGGTGCTCATTGCTCGGTGTGCTCGGTGCTCAGTACTCAGGGTGCTGAGTGCTCAGTACTCAGGGTGCAGGTTGCTCAGTACTCAGGTTGCTGGTTGCTCAGTACTCAGGGTGCTGGGTGCTCAGTGCTCAGGGTGCTGAGTGCTCAGTGCTCGGGGTGCTGGGTGCTCAGGGCTGTGGTGCTGGGTGCTCAGTGCTCAGTGCTCAGGGTGCTGGGTGCTCAGTGCTCAGTGCTCAGGGTGCTGGTTGCACAGTACTCAGGGTGCTGGGTGCTCAGTACTCAGTGTGCTGGGTGCTCAGTGCTCAGGGTGCTGGGTGCTCAGTGCTCAGGGTGCTGGGTGCTCCGTGCTCAGGGTGCTGGGTGCTCAGTGCTCAGGGTTCTGGGTGCTCAGTGCTCAGGGTGCTGGGTGCTCAGTACTCAGGGTGCTGGGTGCTTAGTGCTCGAGGTGCTCGGTGCTCAGTACTCAAGGTGCTGGGTGCTCAGTGCTCAGGGTGCTGGGTGCTCAGTCCTCGGGGTGCTCCGTGCTCATGGTGCTGGGTGCTCAGTGCTCAGGGTGCTGGGTGCTCAGTGCTCGGGGTGCTGGGTGCTCAGTACTCAGTGTGCTCAGTGCTCGGGGATCTCGGTGCTCAGTACTCAAGGTGCTGGGTGCTCAGTGCTCAGGGTGCTGGGTGCTCAGTCCTCGGGGTGCTCCGTGCTCATGGTGCTGGGTGCTCAGTACTCAGGGTGCTGGGTGCTCAGTTCTCAGTGCTCGGGGTCCTGGGTGCTCCGTGCTCGGGGTGCTGGGTGCTCAGTGCTCTGGGTGCTTAGTGCTCAGTACTCAGGGTGCTGGGTGCTCAGTACTCATGGTGCTGGGTGCTCATTCTCAGGGTGCTGGGTGCTCAGTGCTCGGGTTGCTGGGTGCTCAGTACTCATGGTGCTGGGTGCTCATTCTCAGGGTGCTTGGTGCTCAGTATCAGGGTGCTCGGTTCTCAGTACTCAGGGTGCTGGGTGCTCATTCTCGGGGTGCTGGGTGCTCAGTACTCGGGGTGCTCAGTGCTCAGTACTCAGGGTGCTGGGTGCTCAGTACTCAGGGTGCTGGGTGCTCAGTGCTCGGGGTGCTCGGTGCTCAGTACTCGGGGTGCAGGATGCTCAGTACTCGGGGTGCTGGGTGCTCAGTGCTCAGGGTGCTGGGTGCTCAGTGCTCGGGGTGCTGGGTGCTCAGTGCTGAGGGTGGTGCTGGGTGCTCAGTACTCAGGGTGCTGGGTGCTCAGTGCTCAGGGTGCTGGGTGCTCAGTACTAAGGGTGCTGGGTGCTCAGTACTCAGGGTGCTCGGTGCTCAGTACTCAGGGTGCTGGGTGCTCAGAGCTCAGGGTGCTGGGTACTCAGTACTCAGGGTGCTGGGTGCTCAGTACTCAGGGTGCTGGGTGCTCAGTGCTCAGGGTGCTGGGTGCTCAGTGCTCAGGGTGCTGGGTGCTCAGTGCTCGGCGTGCTGGGTGCTCAGTACTCAGGATGCTCGGTGCTCAGTGCTCAGTAATCAGGGTGCTCAGTACTCAGGGTGCTGGGTGCTCAGTACTCAGGGTGCTGGGTGCTCAGTACTCGGGGTGCTGGGTGCTCAGTACTCAGGGTGCTCGGTGCTCAGTCCTCCGGGTGCTCAGTGCTCAGGGTGCTGGGTGCTCATTGCTCGGTGTGCTCGGTGCTCAGTACTCAGGGTGCTGAGTGCTCAGTACTCAGGGTGCTGGGTGCTCAGTACTCAGGTTGCTGGTTGCTCAGTACTCAGGGTGCTGGGTGCTCAGTGGTCAGGGTGCTGGGTGCTCAGTGCTCGGGGAGCTGGGTGCTCAGGGCTGTGGTGCTGGGTGCTCAGTGCTCAGGGTGCTGGGTGCTCAGTGCTCAGTGCTCAGGGTGCTCTGTGCTCAGTACTCAGGGTGCTGGGTGCTCAGTGCTCGGGGTGCTGCGTGCTCAGTGCTCAGGGAGCTGGGTGCTCAGTGCTCAGGGTGCTGGGTGCTCAGTACTCAGGGTGCTGGGTGCTCAGTGCTCGTTGTGCTCGGTGCTCAGTACTCAAGGTGCTGGGTGCTCAGTGCTCAGGGTGCTGGGTGCTCAGTCCTCGGGGTGCTCCGTGCTCAGTGATCAGGGTGCTGGGTGCTCAGTACTCAGGGTGCTCGGTGCTCAGTACTCAGGGGTCTCAGTGCTCAGTACTCAGGGTGCTGGGTGCTCAGTGCTCAGGGTGCTGGGTGCTCAGTACTCAGGGTGCTCAGTGCTCAGTTCTCGGGGTGCTTGGTGCTCAGTACTCAGGGTGCTCAGTGCTCAGTACTCGGGGTGCTGGGTGCTCAGTGCTCAGGGTGCTCAGTGCTCAGTGCTCGGGGTGCTGGGTGCTCAGTGCTCGGGGCGCTGGGTGCTCAGTGCTCGGGGTGCTGGGTGCTCAGTACTCGGGGTGCTGGGTGCTCAGTGCTCAGAGTGCTCAGTGCTCAGTACTCAGTGCTCAGGGTGCTCAGAGCTCAGTGCTCAGGGTGCTGGGTGCTCAGTACTCAGGGTGCTGGGTGCTCAGTGCTCGGGGTGCTCGGTGCTCAGTACTCGGTGTGCAGGGTGCTCATTACTCGGGGTGCTGGGTGCTCAGTGCTCAGAGTGCTCAGTGCTCAGTACTCAGTGCTCAGGGTGCTCAGTGCTCAGTGCTCAGGGTGCTGGGTGTTCAGTACTCAGGGTGCTGGGTGCTCAGTACTCAGGGTGCTGGGTGCTCAGTGCTCAGGGTGCTGGGTGCTCAGTGCTCGGGGTGCTGGGTGCTCAGTACTCAGTGTGTTCAGTGCTCGGGTTGCTGGGTGCTCAGTACTCAGGGTGCTGGGGGCTCAGTACTCAGGGTGCTGGGTGCTCAGTACTCAGGGTGCTCGGTTCTCAGTACTCAGGGTGCTGGGTGCTCATTCTCGGGGTGCTGGGTGCTCAGTGCTCAGGGTGCTGGGTGCTCAGTACTCAGGGTGCTGGGGGCTCAGTACTCAGGGTGCTGGGTGCTCAGTACTCAGGGTGATCTGTTCTCAGTACTCAGGTTGCTGGGTGCTCAGTGCTCGGGGTGCTGGGTGCTCAGTACTCGGGGTGCTCAGTGCTCAGTACTCAGGGTGCTGGGTGCTCAGTACTCAGGGTGCTGGGTGCTCAGTGCTCGGGGTGCTCGGTGCTCAGTACTCGGGGTGCAGGGTGCTCAGTACTCGGGGTGCTGGGTGCTCAGTGTTCAGGGAGCTGGGTGCTCATTGCTCGGGGTGCTGGGTGTTCAGTGCTGAGGGTGGTGCTGGGTGCTCAATACTCAGGGTGCTGGGTGCTCAGTGCTCAGGGTGCTGGGTGCTCAGTACTAAGGGTGCTGGGTGCTCAGTACTCAGGGTGCTCGGTGCTCAGTACTCAGGGTGCTGGGTGCTCAGAGCTCAGGGTGCTGGGTACTCAGTACTCAGAGTGCTGAGTGCTCAGTACCCAGGGTGCTGGGTGCTCAGTGCTCAGGGTGCTGGGTGCTCAGTGCTCAGGGTGCTGGGTGCTCAGTGCTCGGGGTGCTGGGTGCTCAGTACTCAGGATATTCGGTGCTCAGTGCTCAGTAATCAGGGTGCTCAGTACTCAGGCTGCTGGGTGCTCAGTGCTCGGGGTGCTGGGTGCTCAGTACTCAGGGTGCTGAGTGCTCAGTGCTCGGGGTGCTGGGTGCTCACTGCTCAGGGTGATCGGTGCTCAGTGCTCAGGGTGCTGGGTGCTCAGTCCTCCGGGTGCTCAGTGCTCAGGGTGCTGGGTGCTCATTGCTCGGTGTGCTCGGTGCTCAGTACTCAGGGTGCTGAGTGCTCAGTACTCAGGGTGCAGGTTGCTCAGTACTCAGGTTGCTGGTTGCTCAGTACTCAGGGTGCTGGGTGCTCAGTGCTCAGGGTGCTGAGTGCTCAGTGCTCGGGGTGCTGGGTGCTCAGGGCTGTGGTGCTGGGTGCTCAGTGCTCAGTGCTCAGGGTGCTGGGTGCTCAGTGCTCAGTGCTCAGGGTGCTGGTTGCACAGTACTCAGGGTGCTGGGTGCTCAGTACTCAGTGTGCTGGGTGCTCAGTGCTCAGGGTGCTGGGTGCTCAGTGCTCAGGGTGCTGGGTGCTCCGTGCTCAGGGTGCTGGGTGCTCAGTGCTCAGGGTTCTGGGTGCTCAGTGCTCAGGGTGCTGGGTGCTCAGTACTCAGGGTGCTGGGTGCTTAGTGCTCGAGGTGCTCGGTGCTCAGTACTCAAGGTGCTGGGTGCTCAGTGCTCAGGGTGCTGGGTGCTCAGTCCTCGGGGTGCTCCGTGCTCATGGTGCTGGGTGCTCAGTGCTCAGGGTGCTGGGTGCTCAGTGCTCGGGGTGCTGGGTGCTCAGTACTCAGTGTGCTCAGTGCTCGGGGATCTCGGTGCTCAGTACTCAAGGTGCTGGGTGCTCAGTGCTCAGGGTGCTGGGTGCTCAGTCCTCGGGGTGCTCCGTGCTCATGGTGCTGGGTGCTCAGTACTCAGGGTGCTGGGTGCTCAGTTCTCAGTGCTCGGGGTCCTGGGTGCTCCGTGCTCGGGGTGCTGGGTGCTCAGTGCTCTGGGTGCTTAGTGCTCAGTACTCAGGGTGCTGGGTGCTCAGTACTCATGGTGCTGGGTGCTCATTCTCAGGGTGCTGGGTGCTCAGTGCTCGGGTTGCTGGGTGCTCAGTACTCATGGTGCTGGGTGCTCATTCTCAGGGTGCTTGGTGCTCAGTATCAGGGTGCTCGGTTCTCAGTACTCAGGGTGCTGGGTGCTCATTCTCGGGGTGCTGGGTGCTCAGTACTCGGGGTGCTCAGTGCTCAGTACTCAGGGTGCTGGGTGCTCAGTACTCAGGGTGCTGGGTGCTCAGTGCTCGGGGTGCTCGGTGCTCAGTACTCGGGGTGCAGGGTGCTCAGTACTCGGGGTGCTGGGTGCTCAGTGCTCAGGGTGCTGGGTGCTCAGTGCTCGGGGTGCTGGGTGCTCAGTGCTGAGGGTGGTGCTGGGTGCTCAGTACTCAGGGTGCTGGGTGCTCAGTGCTCAGGGTGCTGGGTGCTCAGTACTAAGGGTGCTGGGTGCTCAGTACTCAGGGTGCTCGGTGCTCAGTACTCAGGGTGCTGGGTGCTCAGAGCTCAGGGTGCTGGGTACTCAGTACTCAGGGTGCTGGGTGCTCAGTACTCAGGGTGCTGGGTGCTCAGTGCTCAGGGTGCTGGGTGCTCAGTGCTCAGGGTGCTGTGTGCTCAGTGCTCGGCGTGCTGGGTGCTCAGTACTCAGGATGCTCGGTGCTCAGTGCTCAGTAATCAGGGTGCTCAGTACTCAGGGTGCTGGGTGCTCAGTACTCAGGGTGCTGGGTGCTCAGTACTCGGGGTGCTGGGTGCTCAGTACTCAGGGTGCTCGGTGCTCAGTCCTCCGGGTGCTCAGTGCTCAGGGTGCTGGGTGCTCATTGCTCGGTGTGCTCGGTGCTCAGTACTCAGGGTGCTGAGTGCTCAGTACTCAGGGTGCTGGGTGCTCAGTACTCAGGTTGCTGGTTGCTCAGTACTCAGGGTGCTGGGTGCTCAGTGGTCAGGGTGCTGGGTGCTCAGTGCTCGGGGAGCTGGGTGCTCAGGGCTGTGGTGCTGGGTGCTCAGTGCTCAGGGTGCTGGGTGCTCAGTGCTCAGTGCTCAGGGTGCTCTGTGCTCAGTACTCAGGGTGCTGGGTGCTCAGTGCTCGGGGTGCTGCGTGCTCAGTGCTCAGGGAGCTGGGTGCTCAGTGCTCAGGGTGCTGGGTGCTCAGTACTCAGGGTGCTGGGTGCTCAGTGCTCGTTGTGCTCGGTGCTCAGTACTCAAGGTGCTGGGTGCTCAGTGCTCAGGGTGCTGGGTGCTCAGTCCTCGGGGTGCTCCGTGCTCAGTGATCAGGGTGCTGGGTGCTCAGTACTCAGGGTGCTCGGTGCTCAGTACTCAGGGGTCTCAGTGCTCAGTACTCAGGGTGCTGGGTGCTCAGCACTCAGGGTGCTCAGTGCTCAGTACTCGGGGGGCTTGGTGCTCAGTACTCAGGGTGCTCCGTGCTCAGTACTCGTGGTGCTGGGTGCTCAGTGCTCAGGGTGCTCAGTGCTCAGTGCTCGGGGTGCTGGGTGCTCAGTGCTCGGGGCGCTGGGTGCTCAGTGCTCGGGGTGCTGGGTGCTCAGTACTCGGGGTGCTGGGTGCTCAGTGCTCAGGGTGCTCAGTGCTCAGTACTCAGTGCTCAGGGTGCTGGGTGCTCAGTACTCTGGGTGTTGGGTGCTCAGTACTCAGGGTGCTGGGTGCTCCGTGCTCAGTGTGCTGGGTGCTCAGTGCTCAGGTTTCTGGGTGCTCAGTGCTCAGGGTGCTGGGTGCTCAGTACTCAGGGTGCTGGGTGCTTAGTGCTCGAGGTGCTCGGTGCTCAGTACTGAAGGTGCTGGGTGCTCAGTGCTCAGGGTGCTGGGTGCTCAGTCCTCGGGGTGCTCCGTGCTCGGGGTTCTGGGTGCTGAGTGCTCAGGGTGCTGGGTGCTCAGTGCTTGGGGTGCTCGGTGCTCAGTGCTCAAGGTCCTGGGTGCTCTGTACTCAGGGTGCTGTGTGCTTAGTACTCAGGGTGCTCAGTGCTCAGTACACACGGTGCTGGGTGCTCAGTGCTCGGGGTGCTGGGTGCTCAGTGCTCAGGGTGCTGGGTGCTCAGTGATCGGGGTGCTGGGTGCTCAGTACTCAGGGTGCTCAGTGCTCGGGGAGCTCGGTGATCAGTACTCAGGGTGCTGGGTGCTCTGTACTCAGTGCTCGGGGTCCTGGGTGCTCCGTGCTCGGGGTGCTGGGTGCTCAGTGCTCTGGGTGCTGGGTGCTGAGTACTCAGGGTGCTGGGTGCTCAGTACTCAGGGTGCAGGGTGCTCAGTGCTCAGGGTGCTGGGTGCTCAGTACTCAGGGTGCTGGGTGCTCAATACTCAGGGTGCTCGGTGCTCAGTACTCAGGGTGCTGGGTGCTCAGTGCTCAGGGTGCTGGGTACTCAGTACTCAGGGTGCTGGGTGCTCAGTACTCAGGGTGCTGGGTGCTCAGTGCTCAGGGTGCTGGGTGCTCAGTGCTCAGGGTGCTGGGTGCTCAGTACTCAGGCTGCTGGGTGCTCAGTGCTCAGGGTGATCGGTGCTCAGTACTCAGGGTGCTCAGTACTCCGGGTGCTGGGTGCTCAGTGCTCAGGGTGCTGGGTGCTCAGTACTCAGGGTGCTGGGTGCTCAGTGCTCGGGGTGCTGGGTGCTCAGTGCTCAGGGTGATCGGTGCTCAGTACTCAGGGTGCTGGGTGCTCAGTGCTCAGGGTGCTGGGTGCTCAGTCCTCAGGGTGCTCAGTGCTCAGGGTGCTGGGTGCTCTGTGCTCGGGGTGCTCGGTGCTCAGTACTCAGGGTGCTGAGTGCTCAGTACTCAGGGTGCTGGGTGCTCAGTACTCATGGTGCTGGGTGCTCAGTACTCAGGGGGCTGGGTGCTCAGTGCTCAGTGTGCTGGGTGCTCAGTGCTCAGGGCGCTGGGTGCTCAGTGCTCGGGGTGCTGGGTCCTCAGTGCTCGGGGTGCTGGGTGGTCAGTGCTCAGTGCTCAAGGTGCTGGGTGCTCAGTGCTCAGTGCTCAGGGTGCTGGGTGCTCAGTACTCAGGGTGCTGGGTGCTCAGTACTCAGGGTGCTGGGTGCTCAGTTCTCAGGGTGCTGGGTGCTCAGTACTCTGGGGGTTGGGTGCTCAGTACACAGGGTGCTCAGTGCTCAGTACTCGGGGTGCTGGGTGCTCAGTGCTCAGTGTGCTCAGTGCTCAGTGCTCAGGGTGCTCGGTGCTCAGTGCTCGGGGCGCTGGGTGCTCAGTGCTCGGGGTGCTGGGTGCTCAGTACTCAGGGTGCTGTGTGCTCAGTGCTCAGTACTCAGCGTGCTGGGTGCTCAGTGCTCAGAGTGTTGGGTGCTCAGTACTCATGCTGCGGGGTGCTCAGTGCTCAGTGCTCAGGGTGCTCAGTGCTCAGGGTGCTCAGTGCTCAGGGTGCTGGGTGCTCAGTGCTCAGAGTGCTCTGTGCTCAGTACTCAGGGTGCTGGGTGCTCAGTGCTCGGGGTGCTGGGTGCTCAGTGCTCTGGGTGCTTAGTGCTCAGTACTCAGGGTGCTGGGTGTTCAGTACTCATGGTGCTGGGTGCTCATTCTCAGGGTGCTGGGTGCTCAGTGCTCGGGTTGCTGGGTGCTCAGTACTCATGGTGCTGGGTGCTCATTCTCAGGGTGCTTGGTGCTCAGTATCAGGGTGCTCGGTTCTCAGTACTCAGGGTGCTGGGTGCTCATTCTCGGGGTGCTGGGTGCTCAGTACTCGGGGTGCTCAGTGCTCAGTACTCAGGGTGCTGGGTGCTCAGTACTCAGGGTGCTGGGTGCTCAGTGCTCGGGGTGCTCGGTGCTCAGTACTCGGGGTGCAGGGTGCTCAGTACTCGGGGTGCTGGGTGCTCAGTGCTCAGGGTGCTGGGTGCTCAGTGCTCGGGGTGCTGGGTGCTCAGTGCTGAGGGTGGTGCTGGGTGCTCAGTACTCAGGGTGCTGGGTGCTCAGTGCTCAGGGTGCTGGGTGCTCAGTACTAAGGGTGCTGGGTGCTCAGTACTCAGGGTGCTCGGTGCTCAGTACTCAGGGTGCTGGGTGCTCAGAGCTCAGGGTGCTGGGTACTCAGTACTCAGGGTGCTGGGTGCTCAGTACTCAGGGTGCTGGGTGCTCAGTGCTCAGGGTGCTGGGTGCTCAGTGCTCAGGGTGCTGGGTGCTCAGTGCTCGGCGTGCTGGGTGCTCAGTACTCAGGATGCTCGGTGCTCAGTGCTCAGTAATCAGGGTGCTCAGTACTCAGGGTGCTGGGTGCTCAGTACTCAGGGTGCTGGGTGCTCAGTACTCGGGGTGCTGGGTGCTCAGTACTCAGGGTGCTCGGTGCTCAGTCCTCCGGGTGCTCAGTGCTCAGGGTGCTGGGTGCTCATTGCTCGGTGTGCTCGGTGCTCAGTACTCAGGGTGCTGAGTGCTCAGTACTCAGGGTGCTGGGTGCTCAGTACTCAGGTTGCTGGTTGCTCAGTACTCAGGGTGCTGGGTGCTCAGTGGTCAGGGTGCTGGGTGCTCAGTGCTCGGGGAGCTGGGTGCTCAGGGCTGTGGTGCTGGGTGCTCAGTGCTCAGGGTGCTGGGTGCTCAGTGCTCAGTGCTCAGGGTGCTCTGTGCTCAGTACTCAGGGTGCTGGGTGCTCAGTGCTCGGGGTGCTGCGTGCTCAGTGCTCAGGGAGCTGGGTGCTCAGTGCTCAGGGTGCTGGGTGCTCAGTACTCAGGGTGCTGGGTGCTCAGTGCTCGTTGTGCTCGGTGCTCAGTACTCAAGGTGCTGGGTGCTCAGTGCTCAGGGTGCTGGGTGCTCAGTCCTCGGGGTGCTCCGTGCTCAGTGATCAGGGTGCTGGGTGCTCAGTACTCAGGGTGCTCGGTGCTCAGTACTCAGGGGTCTCAGTGCTCAGTACTCAGGGTGCTGGGTGCTCAGTACTCAGGGTGCTCAGTGCTCAGTACTCGGGGTGCTTGGTGCTCAGTACTCAGGGTGCTCCGTGCTCAGTACTCGTGGTGCTGGGTGCTCAGTGCTCAGGGTGCTCAGTGCTCAGTGCTCGGGGTGCTGGGTGCTCAGTGCTCGGGGCGCTGGGTGCTCAGTGCTCGGGGTGCTGGGTGCTCAGTACTCGGGGTGCTGGGTGCTCAGTGCTCAGGGTGCTCAGTGCTCAGTACTCAGTGCTCAGGGTGCTGGGTGCTCAGTACTCTGGGTGTTGGGTGCTCAGTACTCAGGGTGCTGGGTGCTCCGTGCTCAGTGTGCTGGGTGCTCAGTGCTCAGGTTTCTGGGTGCTCAGTGCTCAGGGTGCTGGGTGCTCAGTACTCAGGGTGCTGGGTGCTTAGTGCTCGAGGTGCTCGGTGCTCAGTACTGAAGGTGCTGGGTGCTCAGTGCTCAGGGTGCTGGGTGCTCAGTCCTCGGGGTGCTCCGTGCTCGGGGTTCTGGGTGCTGAGTGCTCAGGGTGCTGGGTGCTCAGTGCTTGGGGTGCTCGGTGCTCAGTGCTCAAGGTCCTGGGTGCTCTGTACTCAGGGTGCTGTGTGCTTAGTACTCAGGGTGCTCAGTGCTCAGTACACACGGTGCTGGGTGCTCAGTGCTCGGGGTGCTGGGTGCTCAGTGCTCAGGGTGCTGGGTGCTCAGTGATCGGGGTGCTGGGTGCTCAGTACTCAGGGTGCTCAGTGCTCGGGGAGCTCGGTGATCAGTACTCAGGGTGCTGGGTGCTCTGTACTCAGTGCTCGGGGTCCTGGGTGCTCCGTGCTCGGGGTGCTGGGTGCTCAGTGCTCTGGGTGCTGGGTGCTCAGTACTCAGGGTGCTGGGTGCTCAGTACTCAGGGTGCAGGGTGTTCAGTGCTCAGGGTGCTGGGTGCTCAGTACTCAGGGTGCTGGGTGCTCAATACTCAGGGTGCTCGGTGCTCAGTACTCAGGGTGCTGGGTGCTCAGTGCTCAGGGTGCTGGGTACTCAGTACTCAGGGTGCTGGGTGCTCAGTACTCAGGGTGCTGGGTGCTCAGTGCTCAGGGTGCTGGGTGCTCAGTGCTCAGGGTGCTGGGTGCTCAGTACTCAGGCTGCTGGGTGCTCAGTGCTCAGGGTGATCGGTGCTCAGTACTCAGGGTGCTCAGTACTCCGGGTGCTGGGTGCTCAGTGCTCAGGGTGCTGGGTGCTCAGTACTCAGGGTGCTGGGTGCTCAGTGCTCGGGGTGCTGGGTGCTCAGTGCTCAGGGTGATCGGTGCTCAGTACTCAGGGTGCTGGGTGCTCAGTGCTCAGGGTGCTGGGTGCTCAGTCCTCAGGGTGCTCAGTGCTCAGGGTGCTGGGTGCTCTGTGCTCGGGGTGCTCGGTGCTCAGTACTCAGGGTGCTGAGTGCTCAGTACTCAGGGTGCTGGGTGCTCAGTACTCATGGTGCTGGGTGCTCAGTACTCAGGGGGCTGGGTGCTCAGTGCTCAGTGTGCTGGGTGCTCAGTGCTCAGGGCGCTGGGTGCTCAGTGCTCGGGGTGCTGGGTCCTCAGTGCTCGGGGTGCTGGGTGGTCAGTGCTCAGTGCTCAAGGTGCTGGGTGCTCAGTGCTCAGTGCTCAGGGTGCTGGGTGCTCAGTACTCAGGGTGCTCAGTGCTCAGTACTCGGGGTGCTTGGTGCTCAGTACTCAGGGTGCTCCGTGCTCAGTACTCGTGGTGCTGGGGGCTCAGTGCTCAGGGTGCTCAGTGCTCAGTGCTCGGGGTGCTGGGTGCTCAGTGCTCGGGGCGCTGGGTGCTCAGTGCTCGGGGTGCTGGGTGCTCAGTACTCGGGGTGCTGGGTGCTCAGTGCTCAGGGTGCTCAGTGCTCAGTACTCAGTGCTCAGGGTGCTGGGTGCTCAGTACTCTGGGTGTTGGGTGCTCAGTACTCAGGGTGCTGGGTGCTCCGTGCTCAGTGTGCTGGGTGCTCAGTGCTCAGGTTTCTGGGTGCTCAGTGCTCAGGGTGCTGGGTGCTCAGTACTCAGGGTGCTGGGTGCTTAGTGCTCGAGGTGCTCGGTGCTCAGTACTGAAGGTGCTGGGTGCTCAGTGCTCAGGGTGCTGGGTGCTCAGTCCTCGGGGTGCTCCGTGCTCGGGGTTCTGGGTGCTGAGTGCTCAGGGTGCTGGGTGCTCAGTGCTTGGGGTGCTCGGTGCTCAGTGCTCAAGGTCCTGGGTGCTCTGTACTCAGGGTGCTGTGTGCTTAGTACTCAGGGTGCTCAGTGCTCAGTACACACGGTGCTGGGTGCTCAGTGCTCGGGGTGCTGGGTGCTCAGTGCTCAGGGTGCTGGGTGCTCAGTGATCGGGGTGCTGGGTGCTCAGTACTCAGGGTGCTCAGTGCTCGGGGAGCTCGGTGATCAGTACTCAGGGTGCTGGGTGCTCTGTACTCAGTGCTCGGGGTCCTGGGTGCTCCGTGCTCGGGGTGCTGGGTGCTCAGTGCTCTGGGTGCTGGGTGCTCAGTACTCAGGGTGCTGGGTGCTCAGTACTCAGGGTGCAGGGTGCTCAGTGCTCAGGGTGCTGGGTGCTCAGTACTCAGGGTGCTGGGTGCTCAATACTCAGGGTGCTCGGTGCTCAGTACTCAGGGTGCTGGGTGCTCAGTGCTCAGGGTGCTGGGTACTCAGTACTCAGGGTGCTGGGTGCTCAGTACTCAGGGTGCTGGGTGCTCAGTGCTCAGGGTGCTGGGTGCTCAGTGCTCAGGGTGCTGGGTGCTCAGTACTCAGGCTGCTGGGTGCTCAGTGCTCAGGGTGATCGGTGCTCAGTACTCAGGGTGCTCAGTACTCCGGGTGCTGGGTGCTCAGTGCTCAGGGTGCTGGGTGCTCAGTACTCAGGGTGCTGGGTGCTCAGTGCTCGGGGTGCTGGGTGCTCAGTGCTCAGGGTGATCGGTGCTCAGTACTCAGGGTGCTGGGTGCTCAGTGCTTAGGGTGCTGGGTGCTCAGTCCTCAGGGTGCTCAGTGCTCAGGGTGCTGGGTGCTCTGTGCTCGGGGTGCTCGGTGCTCAGTACTCAGGGTGCTGAGTGCTCAGTACTCAGGGTGCTGGGTGCTCAGTACTCATGGTGCTGGGTGCTCAGTACTCAGGGGGCTGGGTGCTCAGTGCTCAGTGTGCTGGGTGCTCAGTGCTCAGGGCGCTGGGTGCTCAGTGCTCGGGGTGCTGGGTCCTCAGTGCTCGGGGTGCTGGGTGGTCAGTGCTCAGTGCTCAAGGTGCTGGGTGCTCAGTGCTCAGTGCTCAGGGTGCTGGGTGCTCAGTACTCAGGGTGCTGGGTGCTCAGTACTCAGGGTGCTGGGTGCTCAGTTCTCAGGGTGCTGGGTGCTCAGTACTCTGGGGGTTGGGTGCTCAGTACACAGGGTGCTCAGTGCTCAGTACTCGGGGTGCTGGGTGCTCAGTGCTCAGTGTGCTCAGTGCTCAGTGCTCAGGGTGCTCGGTGCTCAGTGCTCGGGGCGCTGGGTGCTCAGTGCTCGGGGTGCTGGGTGCTCAGTACTCAGGGTGCTGTGTGCTCAGTGCTCAGTACTCAGCGTGCTGGGTGCTCAGTGCTCAGAGTGTTGGGTGCTCAGTACTCATGCTGCTGGGTGCTCAGTGCTCAGTGCTCAGGGTGCTCAGTGCTCAGGGTGCTCAGTGCTCAGGGTGCTGGGTGCTCAGTGCTCAGAGTGCTCTGTGCTCAGTACTCAGGGTGCTGGGTGCTCAGTGCTCGGGGTGCTGGGTGCTCAGTGCTCAGGGTGCTGGGTGCTCAGTACTCAGGGTGCTGGGTGCTCAGTACTCAGGGTGCTTGGTGCTCAGTACTCAGGGTGCTCAGTGCTCAGTACTCGGGGTGCTGGGTGCTCAGTGCTCAGGGTGCTCAGTGCTCAGTGCTCGGGGTGCTGGGTGCTCAGTGCTCGGGGTGCTGGGTGCTCAGTACTCGGGGTGCTGGGTGCTCAGTGCTCAGGGTGCTCAGTGCTCAGTACTCAGTGCTCAGGGTGCTCAGTGCTCAGTGCTCAGGGTGCTGGGTGTTCAGTACTCAGGGTGCTGGGTGCTCAGTACTCAGGGTGCTGGGTGCTCAGTGCTCAGGGTGCTGGGTGCTCAGTACTCTGGGTGTTGGGTGCTCAGTACTCAGGGTGCTGGGTGCTCCGTGCTCAGGGTGCTGGGTGCTCAGTGCTCAGGGTTCTGGGTGCTCAGTGCTCAGGGTGCTGGGTGCTCAGTACTCAGGGTGCTGGGTGCTTAGTGCTCGAGGTGCTCGGTGCTCAGTACTCAAGGTGCTGGGTGCTCAGAGCTCAGGGTGCTGGGTGCTCAGTCCTCGGGGTGCTCCGTGCTCATGGTGCTGGGTGCTCAGTGCTCAGGGTGCTGGGTGCTCAGTGCTCAGGGTGCTGGGTGCTCAGTACTCAGTGTGCTGAGTGCTCGCGGATCTCGATGCTCAGTACTCAGGGTGCTGGGTGCTCAGTTCTCAGTGCTCGGGGTCCTGGGTGCTCCGTGCTCGGGGTGCTGGGTGCTCAGTGCTCTGGGTGCTTAGTGCTCAGTACTCAGGGTGCTGGGTGCTCAGTACTCATGGTGCTGGGTGCTCATTCTCAGGGTGCTGGGTGCTCAGTGCTCGGGTTGCTGGGTGCTCAGTACTCAGGGTGCTGTGGGCTCAGTACTCAGGGTGCTGGGTGCTCAGTATCAGGGTGCTCGGTTCTCAGTACTCAGGGTGCTGGGTGCTCATTCTCGGGGTGCTGGGTGCTCAGTGCTCGGGGTGCTGGGTGCTCAGTACTCAGGGTGCTGGGGGCTCAGTACTCAGGGTGCTGGGTGCTCAGTACTCAGGGTGATCTGTTCCCAGTACTCAGGTTGGTGGCTGCTCAGTGCTCGGGGTGCTGGGTGCTCAGTGCTCGGGGTGCTCAGTGCTCAGTACTCAGGGTGCTGGGTGCTCAGTACTCAGGGTGCTGGGTGCTCAGTGCTCGGGGTGCTCGGTGCTCAGTACTCGGGGTGCAGGGTGCTCAGTACTCGGGGTGCTGGGTGCTCAGTGCTCAGGGTGCTGCGTGCACAGTGCTCGGGGTGCTGGGTGCTCAGTGCTGAGGGTGGTGCTGGGTGCTCAGTACTCAGGGTGCTGGGTGCTCAGTGCTCAGGGTGCTGGGTGCTCAGTACTCAGGGTGCTGGGTGCTCAGTGCTCAGGGTGCTGGGTGCTCAGTGCTCAGGGTGCTGGGTGCTCAGTGCTCGGCGTGCTGGGTGCTCAGTACTCAGGATGCTCGGTGCTCAGTGCTCAGTAATCAGGGTGCTCAGTACTCAGGGTGCTGGGTGCTCAGTGCTCGGGGTGCTGGGTGCTCAGTACTCAGGGTGCTGGGTGCTCAGTACTCGGGGTGCTGGGTGCTCAGTACTCAGGGTGCTGGGTGCTCAGTGCTCGGGGTGCTGGGTGCTCACTGCTCAGGGTGATCGGTGCTCAGTGCTCAGGGTGCTGGGTGCTCAGTCCTCCGGGTGCTCAGTGCTCAGGGTGCTGGGTGCTCATTGCTCGGTGTGCTCGGTGCTCAGTACTCAGGGTGCTGAGTGCTCAGTACTCAGGGTGCTGGGTGCTCAGTACTCAGGTTGCTGGTTGCTCAGTACTCAGGGTGCTGGGTGCTCAGTGCTCAGGGTGCTGGGTGCTCAGTGCTCGGGGTGCTGGGTGCTCAGGGCTGTGGTGCTGGGTGCTCAGTGCTCAGTGCTCAGGGTGCTGGGTGCTCAGTGCTCAGTGCTCAGGGTGCTCTGTGCTCAGTACTCAGGGTGCTGGGTGCTCAGTACTCAGGGTGCTGGTTGCTCAGTGCTCGTTGTGCTCGGTGCTCAGTACTCAAGGTGCTGGGTGCTCTGTGCTCAGGGTGCTGGGTGCTCAGTCCTCGGGGTGCTTCGTGCTCAGTGATCAGGGTGCTGGGTGCTCAGTACTCAGGGTGCTCGGTGCTCAGTACTCAGGGGTCTCAGTGCTCAGTACTCAGGGTGCTGGGTGCTCAGTGCTCAGTGTGCTGGGTGCTCAGTACTCAGGGTGCTCAGTGCTCAGTACTCGGGGTGCTTGGTGCTCAGTACTCAGGGTGCTCGGTGCTCAGTACTCGTGGTGCTGGGTGCTCAGTGCTCAGGGTGCTCAGTGCTCAGTGCTCGGGGTGCTGGGTGCTCAGTGCTCAGGGCGCTGGGTGCTCAGTGCTCGGGGTGCTGGGTGCTCAGTACTCGGGGTGCTGGGTGCTCAGTGCTCAGGGTGCTCAGTGCTCAGTACTCTGGGTGTTGGGTGCTCAGTACTCAGGGTGCTGGGTGCTCCGTGCTCAGGGTGCTGGGTGCTCAGTGGTCAGGTTTCTGGGTGCTCAGTGCTCAGGGTGCTGGGTGCTCAGTACTCAGGGTGCTGGGTGCTTAGTGCTCGAGGTGCTCGGTGCTCAGTACTGAAGGTGCTCGGTGCTCAGTGCTCAGGGTGCTGGGTGCTCAGTCCTCGGGGTGCTCTGTGCTCATGGTGCTGGGTGCTCAGTGCTCAGGGTTCTGGGTGTTCAGTTCTCAGGGTGCTGGGTGCTCAGTACTCAGGGTGCTGGGTGCTCAGTGCTCAGGGTGCTGGGTGCTCAGTGCTCAGGGTTCTGGGTGCTCAGTGCTCAGGTTGCTGGGTGCTCAGTACTCAGGGTGCTGGGTGGTTAGTGCTCGAGGTGCTCGGTGCTCAGTACTCAAGGTGCTGGGTGCTCAGTGCTCAGGGTGCTGGGTGCTCAGTCCTCGGGGTGCTCCGTGCTCATGGTGCTGGGTGCTCAGTGCTCCGGGTGCTGGGTGCTCAGTGCTCAGGGTGCTAGGTGCTCAGTGATCGGGGTGCTGGGTGCTCAGTACTCAGGGTGCTCAGTGC
This sequence comes from Microtus oregoni, assembly GCF_018167655.1. Lineage (NCBI taxonomy): Eukaryota > Metazoa > Chordata > Mammalia > Rodentia > Cricetidae > Microtus > Microtus oregoni. The sequence goes on from NW_024543304.1 coordinate 28,168, forward strand.
TCGGGGAGCTCGGTGCTCATTACTCAGGGTGCTGGGTGCTCAGTACTCAGTGCTCGGTGTCCTGGGTGCTCCGTGCTCGGGGTGCTGGGTGCTCAGTGCTCTGGGTGCTGGGTGCTCAGTACTCAGGGTGCTGGGTGCTCAGTACTCAGGGTGCTGGGTGCTCAGTGCTCAGGTTGCTGGGTACTCACTACTCAGGGTGCTGGGTGCTCAGTACTCAGGGTGCTGGGTGCTCAGTGCTCAGGGTGCTGGGTGCTCAGTACTCAGTGCTCGGGGTCCTGGGTGCTCCGTGCTCGGGGTGCTGGGTGCTCAGTGCTCAGGGTGCTGGGTGCTCAGTACTCAGGGTGCTGGGTGCTCAGTGCTCGGGGTGCTGGGTGCTCAGTGCTCAGGGTGATCGGTGCTCAGTACTCAGGGTGCTGGGTGCTCAGTGGTCAGGGTCCTGGGTGCTCAGTCCTCAGGGTGCTCAGTGCTCAGGGTGCTGGGTGCTCTGTGCTCGGGGTGCTCGGTGCTCTGTACTCAGGGTGCTGAGTGCTCAGTACTTAGGGTGCTGGGTGCTCAGTACTCATGGTGCTGGGTGCTCAGTACTCAGGGGGCTGGGTGCTCAGTGCTCAGTGTGCTGGGTGCTCAGTGCTCAGGGCGCTGGGTGCTCAGTGCTCGGGGTGCTGGGTGCTCAGTGCTCGGGGTGCTGGGTGGTCAGTGCTCAGGGTGCTGGGTGCTCAGTGCTCGGGGCGCTGGGTGCTGGGTGCTCAGTGCTCGGGGCGCTGGGTGCTCAGTGCTCAGGGTGCTGGGTGCTCAGTACTCAGGGTGCTGTGTGCTCAGTGCTCAGTACTCAGCGTGCTGGGTGCTCAGTGCTCAGAGTGTTGGGTGCTCAGTACTCAGGGTGCTGGGTGCTCAGTGTTCAGTGCTCAGGGTGCTCAGTGCTCAGGGTGCTCAGTGCTCAGGGTGCTGGGTGCTCAGGGTGCTGGGTGCTCAGTGCTCGGGGTGCTGGGTGCTCAGTGCTCAGTGCTCAGGGTGCTGGGTGCTCAGTGCTCAGGGCTCAGGGTGCTGGGTGTTCAGTACTCAGGGTGCTCGGTGCTCAGTGCTCAGGGTGCTAGGTGCTCAGTACTCAGGGTGCTGGGTGCTCAGTGCTCGGGGTGCTGGGTGCTCAGTGCTCAGGGTGCTCAGTGCTCAGTGCTCAGGGTGCTGGGTGCTCAGTCCTCAGGGTGCTCAGTGCTCAGGGTGCTGGGTGCTCTGTGCTCGGGGTGCTCGGTGCTCAGTACTCAGGGTGCTGAGTGCTCAGTACTCAGGGTGCTGGGTGCTCAGTACTCATGGTGCTGGGTGCTCAGTACTCAGGGGGCTGGGTGCTCAGTGCTCAGTGTGCTGGGTGCTCAGTGCTCAGGGCGCTGGGTGCTCAGTGCTCGGGGTGCTGGGTCCTCAGTGCTCGGGGTGCTGGGTGGTCAGTGCTCAGTGCTCAAGGTGCTGGGTGCTCAGTGCTCAGTGCTCAGGGTGCTGGGTGCTCAGTACTCAGGGTGCTGGGTGCTCAGTTCTCAGGGTGCTGGGTGCTCAGTACTCTGGGGGTTGGGTGCTCAGTACACAGGGTGCTCAGTGCTCAGTACTCGGGGTGCTGGGTGCTCAGTGCTCAGTGTGCTCAGTGCTCAGTGCTCAGGGTGCTCGGTGCTCAGTGCTCGGGGCGCTGGGTGCTCAGTGCTCGGGGTGCTGGGTGCTCAGTACTCAGGGTGCTGTGTGCTCAGTGCTCAGTACTCAGCGTGCTGGGTGCTCAGTGCTCAGAGTGTTGGGTGCTCAGTACTCATGCTGCTGGGTGCTCAGTGCTCAGTGCTCAGGGTGCTCAGTGCTCAGGGTGCTCAGTGCTCAGGGTGCTGGGTGCTCAGTGCTCAGAGTGCTCTGTGCTCAGTACTCAGGGTGCTGGGTGCTCAGTGCTCGGGGTGCTGGGTGCTCAGTGCTCAGGGTGCTGGGTGCTCAGTACTCAGGGTGCTGGGTGCTCAGTACTCAGGGTGCTTGGTGCTCAGTACTCAGGGTGCTCAGTGCTCAGTACTCGGGGTGCTGGGTGCTCAGTGCTCAGGGTGCTCAGTGCTCAGTGCTCGGGGTGCTGGGTGCTCAGTGCTCGGGGTGCTGGGTGCTCAGTACTCGGGGTGCTGGGTGCTCAGTGCTCAGGGTGCTCAGTGCTCAGTACTCAGTGCTCAGGGTGCTCAGTGCTCAGTGCTCAGGGTGCTGGGTGTTCAGTACTCAGGGTGCTGGGTGCTCAGTACTCAGGGTGCTGGGTGCTCAGTGCTCAGGGTGCTGGGTGCTCAGTACTCTGGGTGTTGGGTGCTCAGTACTCAGGGGCTGGGTGCTCCGTGCTCAGGGTGCTGGGTGCTCAGTGCTCAGGGATCTGGGTGCTCAGTGCTCAGGGTGCTGGGTGCTCAGTACTCAGGGTGCTGGGTGCTTAGTGCTCGAGGTGCTCGGTGCTCAGTACTCAAGGTGCTGGGTGCTCAGTGCTCAGGGTGCTGGGTGCTCAGTCCTCGGGGTGCTCCGTGCTCATGGTGCTGGGTGCTCAGTGCTCAGGGTGCTGGGTGCTCAGTGCTCAGGGTGCTGGGTGCTCAGTACTCAGTGTGCTGAGTGCTCGCGGATCTCGATGCTCAGTACTCAGGGTGCTGGGTGCTCAGTTCTCAGTGCTCGGGGTCCTGGGTGCTCCGTGCTCGGGGTGCTGGGTGCTCAGTGCTCTGGGTGCTTAGTGCTCAGTACTCAGGGTGCTGGGTGCTCAGTACTCATGGTGCTGGGTGCTCATTCTCAGGGTGCTGGGTGCTCAGTGCTCGGGTTGCTGGGTGCTCAGTACTCAGGGTGCTGTGGGCTCAGTACTCAGGGTGCTGGGTGCTCAGTATCAGGGTGCTCGGTTCTCAGTACTCAGGGTGCTGGGTGCTCATTCTCGGGGTGCTGGGTGCTCAGTGCTCGGGGTGCTGGGTGCTCAGTACTCAGGGTGCTGGGGGCTCAGTACTCAGGGTGCTGGGTGCTCAGTACTCAGGGTGATCTGTTCCCAGTACTCAGGTTGGTGGCTGCTCAGTGCTCGGGGTGCTGGGTGCTCAGTGCTCGGGGTGCTCAGTGCTCAGTACTCAGGGTGCTGGGTGCTCAGTACTCAGGGTGCTGGGTGCTCAGTGCTCGGGGTGCTCGGTGCTCAGTACTCGGGGTGCAGGGTGCTCAGTACTCGGGGTGCTGGGTGCTCAGTGCTCAGGGTGCTGCGTGCTCAGTGCTCGGGGTGCTGGGTGCTCAGTGCTGAGGGTGGTGCTGGGTGCTCAGTACTCAGGGTGCTGGGTGCTCAGTGCTCAGGGTGCTGGGTGCTCAGTACTCAGGGTGCTGGGTGCTCAGTGCTCAGGGTGCTGGGTGCTCAGTGCTCAGGGTGCTGGGTGCTCAGTGCTCGGCGTGCTGGGTGCTCAGTACTCAGGATGCTCGGTGCTCAGTGCTCAGTAATCAGGGTGCTCAGTACTCAGGGTGCTGGGTGCTCAGTGCTCGGGGTGCTGGGTGCTCAGTACTCAGGGTGCTGGGTGCTCAGTACTCGGGGTGCTGGGTGCTCAGTACTCAGGGTGCTGGGTGCTCAGTGCTCGGGGTGCTGGGTGCTCACTGCTCAGGGTGATCGGTGCTCAGTGCTCAGGGTGCTGGGTGCTCAGTCCTCCGGGTGCTCAGTGCTCAGGGTGCTGGGTGCTCATTGCTCGGTGTGCTCGGTGCTCAGTACTCAGGGTGCTGAGTGCTCAGTACTCAGGGTGCTGGGTGCTCAGTACTCAGGTTGCTGGTTGCTCAGTACTCAGGGTGCTGGGTGCTCAGTGCTCAGGGTGCTGGGTGCTCAGTGCTCGGGGTGCTGGGTGCTCAGGGCTGTGGTGCTGGGTGCTCAGTGCTCAGTGCTCAGGGTGCTGGGTGCTCAGTGCTCAGTGCTCAGGGTGCTCTGTGCTCAGTACTCAGGGTGCTGGGTGCTCAGTACTCAGGGTGCTGGTTGCTCAGTGCTCGTTGTGCTCGGTGCTCAGTACTCAAGGTGCTGGGTGCTCTGTGCTCAGGGTGCTGGGTGCTCAGTCCTCGGGGTGCTTCGTGCTCAGTGATCAGGGTGCTGGGTGCTCAGTACTCAGGGTGCTCGGTGCTCAGTACTCAGGGGTCTCAGTGCTCAGTACTCAGGGTGCTGGGTGCTCAGTGCTCAGTGTGCTGGGTGCTCAGTACTCAGGGTGCTCAGTGCTCAGTACTCGGGGTGCTTGGTGCTCAGTACTCAGGGTGCTCGGTGCTCAGTACTCGTGGTGCTGGGTGCTCAGTGCTCAGGGTGCTCAGTGCTCAGTGCTCGGGGTGCTGGGTGCTCAGTGCTCAGGGCGCTGGGTGCTCAGTGCTCGGGGTGCTGGGTGCTCAGTACTCGGGGTGCTTGGTGCTCAGTGCTCAGGGTGCTCAGTGCTCAGTACTCTGGGTGTTGGGTGCTCAGTACTCAGGGTGCTGGGTGCTCCGTGCTCAGGGTGCTGGGTGCTCAGTGGTCAGGTTTCTGGGTGCTCAGTGCTCAGGGTGCTGGGTGCTCAGTACTCAGGGTGCTGGGTGCTTAGTGCTCGAGGTGCTCGGTGCTCAGTACTGAAGGTGCTCGGTGCTCAGTGCTCAGGGTGCTGGGTGCTCAGTCCTCGGGGTGCTCTGTGCTCATGGTGCTGGGTGCTCAGTGCTCAGGGTGCTGGGTGTTCAGTTCTCAGGGTGCTGGGTGCTCAGTACTCAGGGTGCTGGGTGCTCAGTGCTCAGGGTGCTGGGTGCTCAGTGCTCAGGGTTCTGGGTGCTCAGTGCTCAGGTTGCTGGGTGCTCAGTACTCAGGGTGCTGGGTGGTTAGTGCTCGAGGTGCTCGGTGCTCAGTACTCAAGGTGCTGGGTGCTCAGTGCTCAGGGTGCTGGGTGCTCAGTCCTCGGGGTGCTCCGTGCTCATGGTGCTGGGTGCTCAGTGCTCCGGGTGCTGGGTGCTCAGTGCTCAGGGTGCTAGGTGCTCAGTGATCGGGGTGCTGGGTGCTCAGTACTCAGGGTGCTCAGTGCTCGGGGAGCTCGGTGCTCATTACTCAGGGTGCTGGGTGCTCAGTACTCAGTGCTCGGTGTCCTGGGTGCTCCGTGCTCGGGGTGCTGGGTGCTCAGTGCTCTGGGTGCTGGGTGCTCAGTACTCAGGGTGCTGGGTGCTCAGTACTCAGGGTGCTGGGTGCTCAGTGCTCAGGGTGCTGGGTGCTCAGTACTCAGGGTGCTGGGTGCTCAGTACTCAGGGTGCTCGGTGCTCAGTACTCAGGGTGCTGGGTGCTCAGTGCTCAGGTTGCTGGGTACTCACTACTCAGGGTGCTGGGTGCTCAGTACTCAGGGTGCTGGGTGCTCAGTGCTCAGGGTGCTGGGTGCTCAGTACTCAGTGCTCGGGGTCCTGGGTGCTCCGTGCTCGGGGTGCTGGGTGCTCAGTGCTCAGGGTGCTGGGTGCTCAGTACTCAGGGTGCTGGGTGCTCAGTGCTCGGGGTGCTGGGTGCTCAGTGCTCAGGGTGATCGGTGCTCAGTACTCAGGGTGCTGGGTGCTCAGTGGTCAGGGTCCTGGTTGCTCAGTCCTCAGGGTGCTCAGTGCTCAGGGTGCTGGGTGCTCTGTGCTCGGGGTGCTCGGTGCTCTGTACTCAGGGTGCTGAGTGCTCAGTACTTAGGTTGCTGGGTGCTCAGTACTCATGGTGCTGGGTGCTCAGTACTCAGGGGGCTGGGTGCTCAGTGCTCAGTGTGCTGGGTGCTCAGTGCTCAGGGCGCTGGGTGCTCAGTGCTCGGGGTGCTGGGTGCTCAGTGCTCGGGGTGCTGGGTGGTCAGTGCTCAGGGTGCTGGGTGCTCAGTGCTCGGGGCGCTGGGTGCTGGGTGCTCAGTGCTCGGGGCGCTGGGTGCTCAGTGCTCAGGGTGCTGGGTGCTCAGTACTCAGGGTGCTGTGTGCTCAGTGCTCAGTACTCAGCGTGCTGGGTGCTCAGTGCTCAGAGTGTTGGGTGCTCAGTACTCAGGGTGCTGGGTGCTCAGTGTTCAGTGCTCAGGGTGCTCAGTGCTCAGGGTGCTCAGTGCTCAGGGTGCTGGGTGCTCAGGGTGCTGGGTGCTCAGTGCTCGGGGTGCTGGGTGCTCAGTGCTCAGTGCTCAGGGTGCTGGGTGCTCAGTGCTCAGGGCTCAGGGTGCTGGGTGTTCAGTACTCAGGGTGCTCGGTGCTCAGTGCTCAGGGTGCTAGGTGCTCAGTACTCAGGGTGCTGGGTGCTCAGTGCTCGGGGTGCTGGGTGCTCAGTGCTCAGGGTGATCAGTGCTCGGTACTCAGGGTGCTGGGTGCTCAGTGCTCAGGGTGCTGGGTGCTCAGTCCTCAGGGTGCTCAGTACTCAGGGTGCTCGGTGCTCAGTGCTCAGTACTCAGGGTGCTCAGTACTCAGGGTGCTGGGTGCTCAGTGCTCGGGGTGCTGGGTGCTCAGTACTCAGGGTGCTGGGTGCTCAGTACTCGGGGTGCTGGGTGCTCAGTACTCAGGGTGCTGGGTGCTCAGTGCTCGGTGTGGTGGGTGCTCAGTGCTCAGGGTGATCGGTGCTCAGTGCTCAGGGTGCTGGGTGCTCAGTCCCCCGGGTGCTCAGTGCTCAGGGTGCTGGGTGCTCAGTGCTCGGGGTGCTCGGTGCTCAGTACTCAGGGTGCTGGTTGCTCAGTACTCAGGGTGCTGGGTGCTCAGTACTCAGGGTGCTGGGTGCTCAGTACTCAGGGTGCTGGGTGCTCAGGGTGCTGGGTGCTCAGTGCTCAGGGTGCTGGGTGCTCAGTGCTCGGGGTGCTGGGTGCTCAGGGCTGTGGTGATGGGTGCTCAGTGCTCAGTGCTGAGGGTGCTGGGTGCTCAGTGCTCAGTGCTCAGGGTGCTGGTTGCTCAGTACTCAGGGTGCTGGGTGCTCAGTACTCAGTGTGCTGGGTGCTCAGTGCTCAGGGTGCTCTGTGCTCAGTACTCAGGGTGCTGGGTGCTCAGTGCTCGGGGTGCTGCGTGCTCAGTGCTCATGGTGCTGGGTGCTCAGTGCTCAGGGTGCTGGGTGCTCAGTACTCAGGGTGCTGGGTGCTCAGTGCTCGGGGTGCTCGGTGCTCAGTACTCAAGGTGCTGGGTGCTCAGTGCTCAGGGTGCTGGGTGCTCAGTCCTCGGGGTGCTCCGTGCTCAGTGATCAGGGTGCTGGGTGCTCAGTACTCAGGGTGCTCGGTGCTCAGTACTCAGGGTTCTCAGTGCTCAGTACTCAGGGTGCTGGGTGCTCAGTTCTCAGTGTGCTGGGTGCTCAGTACTCAGGGTGCTCAGTGCTCAGTACTCGGGGTGCTTGTTGCTCAGTACTCAGGGTGCTCAGTTCTCAGTACTCGGGGTGCTGGGTGCTCAGTGCTCAGGGTGCTCAGTTCTCAGTGCTCGGGGCGCTGGGTGCTCAGTGCTCGGGGTGCTGGGTGCTCAGTGCTCTGGGTGCTTAGTGCTCAGTACTCAGGGTGCTGGGTGCTCAGTACTCATGGTGCTGGGTGCTCATTCTCAGGGTGCTGTGTGCTCAGTGCTCGGGTTGCTGGGTGCTCAGTACTCAGGGTGCTGGGTGCTCATTCTCGGGGTGCTGGGTGCTCAGTGCTCGGGGTGCTGGGTGCTCAGTACTCAGGGTGCTGGGGGCTCAGTACTCAGGGTTCTGGGTGCTCAGTACTCAGGGTGATCTGTTCTCAGTACTCAGGTTGCTGGGTGCTCAGTGCTCGGGGTGCTGGGTGCTCAGTACTCGGGGTGCTCAGTACTCAGTACTCAGGGTGCTTTGTGCTCAGTACTCAGGGTGCTGGGTGCTCAGTTCTCAGGGTGCTGGGTGCTCAGTACTCTGGGTGTTGGGTGCTCAGTACTCAGGGTGCTCAGTGCTCAGTACTCGGGGTGCTGGGTGCTCAGTGCTCAGTGTGCTCAGTGCTCAGTGCTCAGGGTGCTGGGTGCTCAGTGCTCGGGGCACTGGGTGCTCAGTTCTTGGGGTGCTGGGTGCTCAGTACTCAGGGTGCTGTGTGCTCAGTGCTCAGTACTCAGCGTACTGGGTGCTCAGTGCTCAGAGTGTTGGGTGCTCAGTACTCAGGGTGCTGGGTGCTCAGTGCTCAGTGCTCAAGGTGCTCAGTGCTCAGGGTGCTGGGTGCTCAGCGCTCGGGGTGCTGGGTGCTCAGTGCTCAGTGCTCAGGGTGCTGGGTGCTCAGTGCTCAGGGTGCTGGGTGCTCAGTACTCAGCGTGCTGGGTGCTCAGTACTCAGTGTGCTGGGTGATCAGTGCTCAGGGTGCTGGGTGCTCAGTGCTCAGGGTGCTGGGTGCTCAGTGATCGGGGTGCTGGGTGCTCAGTACTCAGGGTGCTCAGTGCTCGGGGAGCTCGGTGATCAGTACTCAGGGTGCTGGGTGCTCAGTACTCAGTGCTCGGGGTCCTGGGTGCTCCGTGCTCGGGGTGCTGGGTGCTCAGTGCTCTGGGTGCTGGGTGCTCAGTACTCAGGGTGCTCGGTGCTCAGTACTCAGGGTGCTGGGTGCTCAGTGCTCAGGGTGCTGGGTGCTCAGTACTCAGGGTGCTGGGTGCTCAGTACTCAGGGTGCTCGGTGCTCAGTACTCAGGGTGCTGTGTGCTCAGTGCTCAGGGTGCTGGGTACTCAGTACTCAGGGTGCTGGGTGCTCAGTACTCAGGGTGCTGGGTGCTCAGTGCTCAGGGTGCTGGGTGCTCAGTGCTCAGGGTGCTGGGTGCTCAGTACTCAGGGTGCTGGGTGCTCAGTGCTCAGGGTGATCGGTGCTCAGTGCTCAGGGTGCTCAGTGCTCAGTACTCAGTGCTCAGGGTGCTCAGTGCTCAGTGCTCAGGGTGCTGGGTGTTCAGTACTCAGGGTGCTGGGTGCTCAGTACTCAGGGTGCTGGGTGCTCAGTGCTTAGGGTGCTGGGTGCTCAGTACTCTGGGTGTTGGGTGCTCAGTACTCAGGGTGCTCAGTGCTCAGTACTCGGGGTGCTGGGTGCTCAGTGCTCAGTGTGCTCAGTGCTCAGTGCTCAGGGTGCTGGGTGCTCAGTGCTCGGGGCACTGGGTGCTCAGTTCTCGGGGTGCTGGGTGCTCAGTACTCAGGGTGCTGTGTGCTCAGTGCTCAGTACTCAGCGTGCTGGGTGCTCAGTGCTCAGAGTGTTGGGTGCTCAGTACTCAGGGTGCTGGGTGCTCAGTGCTCAGTGCTCATGGTGCTCAGTGCTCAGGGTGCTCAGTGCTCAGGGTGCTGGGTGCTCAGGGTGCTGGGTGCTCAGCGCTCGGGGTGCTGGGTGCTCAGTGCTCAGGGCTCAGGGTGCTGGGTGCTCAGTGCTCGGGGTGCTGGGTGCTCAGTACTCAGCGTGCTGGGTGCTCAGTACTCAGTGTGCTGGGTGCTCAGTGCTCAGGGTGCTGGGTGCTCAGTGCTCAGGGTGCTGGGTGCTCAGTGATCGGGGTGCTGGGTGCTCAGTGCTCAGGGTGCTGGGTGCTCAGTGCTCGGGGTGCTGGGTGCTCAGTGCTCAGGGTGATCGGTGCTCAGTACTCAGGGTGCTCGGTGCTCAGTGCTCGGGGTGCTGGGTGCTCAGTGCTCAGTACTCAGGGTGCTGGGTGCTCAGTGCTCGGGGTGCTGGGTGCTCAGTACTCAGCGTGCTGGGTGCTCAGTACTCAGTGTGCAGGGTGCTCAGTGCTCAGGGTGCTGGGTGCTCAGTGCTCAGGGTGCTGGGTGCTCAGTGATCGGGGTGCTGGGTGCTCAGTACTCAGGGTGCTCAGTGCTCGGGGAGCTCGGTGATCAGTACTCAGGGTGCTGGGTGCTCAGTACTCAGTGCTCGGGGTCCTGGGTGCTCCGTGCTCAGGGTGCTGGGTGCTCAGTGCTCTGGGTGCTGGGTGCTCAGTACTCAGAGTGCTGGGTGCTCAGTACTCAGGGTGCTGGGTGCTCAGTGCTCAGGGTGCTGGGTGCTCAGTACTCAGGGTGCAGGGTGCTCAGTACTCAGGGTGCTCGGTGCTCAGTACTCAGGGTGCTGGGTGCTCAGTGCTCAGGGTGCTGGGTACTCAGTACTCAGGGTGCTGGGTGCTCAGTACTCAGGGTGCTGGGTGCTCAGTGCTCAGGGTGCTGGGTGCTCAGTGCTCAGGGTGCTGGGTGCTCAGTACTCAGGCTGCTGGGTGCTCAGTGCTCAGGGTGATCGGTGCTCAGTACTCAGGGTGCTCAGTACTAAGGGTGCTGGGTACTCAATGCTCAGGGTGCTGGGTGCTCAGTACTCAGGGTGCTGGGTGCTCAGTGCTCGGGGTGCTGGGTGCTCAGTGCTCAGGGTGATCGGTGCTCAGTACTCAGGGTGCTCGGTGCTCAGTACTCAGGGTGCTGAGTGCTCAGTACTCAGGGTGCTGGGTGCTCAGTACTCATGGTGCTGGGTGCTCAGTACTCAGGGGGCTTGGTGCTCAGTGCTCAGTGTGCTGGGTGCTCAGTGCTCAGGGCGCTGGGTGCTCAGTGCTCGGGGTGCTGGGTCCTCAGTGCTCGGGGTGCTGGGTGGTCAGTGCTCAGTGCTCAAGGTGCTGGGTGCTCAGTGCTCAGTGTTCAGGGTCCTGGGTGCTCAGTACTCAGGGTGCTGGGTGCTCAGTACTCAGGGTGCTGGGTGCTCAGTTCTCAGGGTGCTGGGTGCTCAGTACTCTGGGTGTTGGGTGCTCAGTACTCAGGTTGCTCAGTGCTGAGTACTCGGGGTGCTGGGTGCTCAGTGCTCAGTGTGCTCAGTGCTCAGTGCTCAGGGTGCTCGGTGCTCAGTGCTCGGGGCGCTGGGTGCTCAGTGCTCGGGGTGCTCGGTGCTCAGTACTCAGGGTGCTGTGTGCTCAGTGCTCAGTACTCAGCGTGCTGGGTGCTCAGTGCTCAGAGTGTTGGGTGCTCAGTACTCAGGGTGCTGGGTGCTCAGTGCTCAGTGCTCAGGGTGCTCAGTGCTCAGGGTGCTCAGTGCTCAGGGTGCTGGGTGCTCAGTGCTCAGAGTGCTCTGTGCTCAGTACTCAGGGTGCTGGGTGCTCAGTGCTCGGGGTGCTGGGTGCTCAGTGCTCAGGGTGCTGGGTGCTCAGTACTCAGGGTGCTGGGTGCTCAGTACTCAGGGTGCTTGGTGCTCAGTACTCAGGGTGCTCAGTGCTCAGTACTCGGGGTGCTGGGTGCTCAGTGCTCAGGGTGCTCAGTGCTCAGTGCTCGGGGTGCTGGGTGCTCAGTGCTCTTGGTGCTGGGTGCTCAGTACTCGGGGTGCTGGGTGCTCAGTGCTCAGGGTGCTCAGTGCTCAGTACTCAGTGCTCAGGGTGCTCAGTGCTCAGTGCTCAGGGTGCTGGGTGTTCAGTACTCAGGGTGCTGGGTGCTCAGTACTCAGGGTGCTGGGTGCTCAGTGCTCAGGGTGCTGGGTGCTCAGTACTCTGGGTGTTGGGTGCTCAGTACTCAGGGTGCTGGGTGCTCCGTGCTCAGGGTGCTGGGTGCTCAGTGCTCAGGGTTCTGGGTGCTCAGTGCTCAGGGTGCTGGGTGCTCAGTCCTCGGGGTGCTCCGTGCTCATGGTACTGGGTGCTCAGTGCTCAGGGTGCTGGGTGCTCAGTGCTCAAGGTGCTCAGTGCTCAGGGTGCTGGGTGCTCAGTCCTCGGGGTGCTCTGTGCTCATGGTGCTGGGTGCTCAGTGCTCAGGGTGCTGGGTGTTCAGTTCTCAGGGTGCTGGGTGCTCAGTACTCAGGGTGCTGGGTGCTCAGTGCTCAGGGTGCTGGGTGCTCAGTGCTCAGGGTTCTGGGTGCTCAGTGCTCAGGTTGCTGGGTGCTCAGTACTCAGGGTGCTGGGTGGTTAGTGCTCGAGGTGCTCGGTGCTCAGTACTCAAGGTGCTGGGTGCTCAGTGCTCAGGGTGCTGGGTGCTCAGTCCTCGGGGTGCTCCGTGCTCATGGTGCTGGGTGCTCAGTGCTCCGGGTGCTGGGTGCTCAGTGCTCAGGGTGCTAGGTGCTCAGTGATCGGGGTGCTGGGTGCTCAGTACTCAGGGTGCTCAGTGCTCGGGGAGCTCGGTGCTCATTACTCAGGGTGCTGGGTGCTCAGTACTCAGTGCTCGGTGTCCTGGGTGCTCCGTGCTCGGGGTGCTGGGTGCTCAGTGCTCTGGGTGCTGGGTGCTCAGTACTCAGGGTGCTGGGTGCTCAGTACTCAGGGTGCTGGGTGCTCAGTGCTCAGGGTGCTGGGTGCTCAGTACTCAGGGTGCTGGGTGCTCAGTACTCAGGGTGCTCGGTGCTCAGTACTCAGGGTGCTGGGTGCTCAGTGCTCAGGTTGCTGGGTACTCACTACTCAGGGTGCTGGGTGCTCAGTACTCAGGGTGCTGGGTGCTCAGTGCTCAGGGTGCTGGGTGCTCAGTACTCAGTGCTCGGGGTCCTGGGTGCTCCGTGCTCGGGGTGCTGGGTGCTCAGTGCTCAGGGTGCTGGGTGCTCAGTACTCAGGGTGCTGGGTGCTCAGTGCTCGGGGTGCTGGGTGCTCAGTGCTCAGGGTGATCGGTGCTCAGTACTCAGGGTGCTGGGTGCTCAGTGGTCAGGGTCCTGGGTGCTCAGTCCTCAGGGTGCTCAGTGCTCAGGGTGCTGGGTGCTCTGTGCTCGGGGTGCTCGGTGCTCTGTACTCAGGGTGCTGAGTGCTCAGTACTTAGGGTGCTGGGTGCTCAGTACTCATGGTGCTGGGTGCTCAGTACTCAGGGGGCTGGGTGCTCAGTGCTCAGTGTGCTGGGTGCTCAGTGCTCAGGGCGCTGGGTGCTCAGTGCTCTGGGTGCTTAGTGCTCAGTACTCAGGGTGCTGGGTGCTCAGTTCTCAGTGCTCGGGGTCCTGGGTGCTCCGTGCTCGGGGTGCTGGGTGCTCAGTGCTCTGGGTGCTTAGTGCTCAGTACTCAGGGTGCTGGGTGTTCAGTACTCATGGTGCTGGGTGCTCATTCTCAGGGTGCTGGGTGCTCAGTGCTCGGGTTGCTGGGTGCTCAGTACTCAGGGTGCTGGGGGCTCAGTGCTCAGGGTGCTTGGTGCTCAGTGCTCAGGGAGCTGGGTGCTCAGTGCTCAGGGTGCTGGGTGCTCAGTACTCAGGGTGCTGGGTGCTCAGTGCTCGTTGTGCTCGGTGCTCAGTACTGAAGGTGCTGGGTGCTCAGTGCTCAGGGTGCTGGGTGCTCAGTCCTCGGGGTGCTCCGTGCTCATGGTGCTGGGTGCTCAGTGCTCAGGGTGCTGGGTGCTCAGTGCTCGGGTGCTCGGTGCTCAGTGCTCAGGGTCCTGGGTGCTCAGTACTAAGGGTGCTGGGTGCTTAGTACTCAGGGTGCTCAGTGCTCAGTACACAGGGTGCTGGGTGCTCAGTGCTCGGGGTGCTAGGTGCTCAGTGCTCAGTACTCAGGGTGCTGGGTGCTCAGTGCTCGGGGTGCTGGGTGCTCAGTACTCAGCGTGCTGGGTGCTCAGTACTCAGTGTGCTGGGTGCTCAGTGCTCAGGGTGCTGGGTGCTCAGTGCTCAGGGTGCTGGGTGCTCAGTGATCGGGGTGCTGGGTGCTCAGTACTCAGGGTGCTCAGTGCTCGGGGAGCTCGGTGATCAGTACTCAGGGTGCTGGGTGCTCAGTACTCAGTGCTCGGGGTCCTGGGTGCTCCGTGCTCGGGGTGCTGGGTGCTCAGTGCTCTGGGTGCTGGGTGCTCAGTACTCAGGGTGCTGGGTGCTCAGTACTCAGGGTGCTGGGTGCTCAGTGCTCAGGGTGCTGGGTGCTCAGTACTCAGGGTGCTGGGTGCTCAGTACTCAGGGTGCTCGGTGCTCAGTACTCAGGGTGCTGGGTGCTCAGTGCTCAGGGTGTGGGGTACTCAGCACTCAGGGTGCTGGGTGCTCAGTACTCAGGGTGCTGGGTGCTCAGTGCTCAGGGTGCTGGGTGCTCAGTGCTCAGGGTGCTGGGTGCTCAGTACTCAGGGTGCTGGGTGCTCAGTGCTCAGGGTGATCGGTGCTCAGTACTCAGGGTGCTCAGTACTCAGGGTGCTGGGTGCTCAGTGCTCAGGGTGCTGGGTGCTCAGTACTCAGGGTGCTGGGTGCTCAGTGCTCGGGGTGCTGGGTGCTCAGTGCTCAGGGTGATCGGTGCTCAGTATTCAGGGTGCTGGGTGCTCAGTGCTCAGGGTGATGGGTGCTCATTCCTCAGGGTGCTCAGTGCTCAGGGTGCTGGGTGCTCTGTGCTCGGGGTGCTCGGTGCTCAGTACTCAGGGTGCTGAGTGCTCAGTACTCAGGGTGCTGGGTGCTCAGTACTCATGGTGCTGGGTGCTCAGTACTCAGGGGGCTGGGTGCTCAGTGCTCTGTGTTCTGGGTGCTCAGTGCTCAGGGCACTGGGTGCTCAGTGCTCGGGGTGCTGGGTGCTCAGTGCTCGGGGTGCTTGGTGGTCAGTGCTCAGTGCTCAAGGTGCTGGGTGCTCAGTGCTCAGTGCTCAGGGTGTTGGGTGTTCAGTGCTCAGGGCACTGGGTGCTCAGTGCTCGGGGTGCTGGGTGCTCAGTGCTCAGGGTGCTCAGTGCTCAGTACTCAGTGCTCAGGGTGCTCAGTGCTCAGTGCTCAGGGTGCTGGGTGTTCAGTACTCAGGGTGCTGGGTGCTCAGTACTCAGGGTGATGGGTGCTCAGTGCTCAGGGTGCTGGGTGCTCAGTACTCTGGGTGTTTGGTGCTCAGTACTCAGGGTGCTGGGTGCTCCGTGCTCAGGGTGCTGGGTGCTCAGTGCTCAGGGTTCTGGATGCTCAGTGCTCAGGTTGCTGGGTGCTCAGTACTCAGGGTGCTGGGTGGTTAGTGCTCGAGGTGCTCGGTGCTCAGTACTCAAGGTGCTGGGTGCTCAGTGCTCAGGGTGCTGGGTGCTCAGTCCTCGGGGTGCTCCGTGCTCATAGTGCTGGGTGCTCAGTGCTCCGGGTGCTGGGTGCTCAGAGCTCAGGGTGCTGGGTGCTCAGTGATCGGGGTGCTGGGTGCTCAGTACTCAGGGTGCTCAGTGCTCGGGGAGCTCGGTGCTCAGTACTCAGGGTGCTGGGTGCTCAGTACTCAGTGCTCGGGGTCCTGGGTGCTCCGTGCTCGGGGTGCTGGGTGCTCAGTGCTCTGGGTGCTGGCTGCTCAGTACTCAGGGTGCTGGGTGCTCAGTACTCAGGGTGCTGGGTGCTCAGTGCTCAGGGTGCTGGGTGCTCAGTACTCAGGGTGCTGGGTGCTCAGTACTCAGGGTGCTCGGTGCTCAGTACTCAGGGTGCTGGGTGCTCAGTGCTCAGGGTGCTGGGTACTCAGTACTCAGGGTGCTGGGTGCTCAGTACTCAGGGTGCTGGGTGCTCAGTGCTCAGGGTGCTGGGTGCTCAGTGCTCACGGTGCTGGGTGCTCAGTACTCAGGGTGCTGGGTGCTCAGTGCTCAGGGTGATCGGTGCTCAGTACTCAGGGTGCTCAGTACTCAGGGTGCTGTGTGCTCAGTGCTCAGGGTGCTGGGTGCTCAGTACTCAGGGTGCTGGGTGCTCAGTGCTCAGGGTGCTGGGTGCTCTGTGCTCGGGGTGCTCGGTGCTCTGTACTCAGGGTGCTGAGTGCTCAGTACTTAGGGTGCTGGGTGCTCAGTACTCATGGTGCTGGGTGCTCAGTACTCAGGGGGCTGGGTGCTCAGTGCTCAGTGTGCTAGGTGCTCAGTGCTCAGGGCGCTGGGTGCTCAGTGCTCGGGGTGCTGGGTGCTCAGTGCTCGGGGTGCTGGGTGGTCAGTGCTCAGGGTGCTGGGTGC
The DNA here is from genome assembly GCF_018167655.1 of Microtus oregoni. Taxonomy (NCBI): domain Eukaryota; kingdom Metazoa; phylum Chordata; class Mammalia; order Rodentia; family Cricetidae; genus Microtus; species Microtus oregoni. The sequence continues at coordinate 43,813 of NW_024543304.1, forward strand.
TCAGTGCTCGGGGCGCTGGGTGCTGGGTGCTCAGTGCTCGGGGCGCTGGGTGCTCAGTGCTCAGGGTGCTGGGTGCTCAGTACTCAGGGTGCTGTGTGCTCAGTGCTCAGTACTCAGCGTGCTGGGTGCTCAGTGCTCAGAGTGTTGGGTGCTCAGTACTCAGGGTGCTGGGTGCTCAGTGTTCAGTGCTCAGGTTGCTCAGTGCTCAGGGTGCTCAGTGCTCAGGGTGCTGGGTGCTCAGGGTGCTGGGTGCTCAGTGCTCGGGGTGCTGGGTGCTCAGTGCTCAGTGCTCAGGGTGCTGGGTGCTCAGTGCTCAGGGCTCAGGGTGCTGGGTGTTCAGTACTCAGGGTGCTCGGTGCTCAGTGCTCAGGGTGCTAGGTGCTCAGTACTCAGGGTGCTGGGTGCTCAGTGCTCGGGGTGCTGGGTGCTCAGTGCTCAGGGTGATCAGTGCTCGGTACTCAGCGTGCTGGGTGCTCAGTGCTCAGGGTGCTGGGTGCTCAGTCCTCAGGGTGCTCAGTACTCAGGGTGCTGGGGGCTCAGTGCTCAGGGTGCTTGGTGCTCAGTGCTCAGGGAGCTGGGTGCTCAGTGCTCAGGGTGCTGGGTGCTCAGTACTCAGGGTGCTGGGTGCTCAGTGCTCGTTGTGCTCAGTGCTCAGTACTGAAGGTGCTGGGTGCTCAGTGCTCAGGGTGCTGGGTGCTCAGTCCTCGGGGTGCTCCGTGCTCATGGTGCTGGGTGCTCAGTGCTCAGGGTGCTGGGTGCTCAGTGCTCGGGTGCTCGGTGCTCAGTGCTCAGGGTCCTGGGTGCTCAGTACTAAGGGTGCTGGGTGCTTAGTACTCAGGGTGCTCAGTGCTCAGTACACAGGGTGCTGGGTGCTCAGTGCTCGGGGTGCTAGGTGCTCAGTGCTCAGTACTCAGGGTGCTGGGTGCTCAGTGCTCGGGGTGCTGGGTGCTCAGTACTCAGCGTGCTGGGTGCTCAGTACTCAGGGTGCTGGGTGCTCAGTGCTCAGGGTGCTGGGTGCTCAGTGCTCAGGGTGCTGGGTGCTCAGTGATCGGGGTGCTGGGTGCTCAGTACTCAGGGTGCTCAGTGCTCGGGGAGCTCGGTGATCAGTACTCAGGGTGCTGGGTGCTCAGTACTCAGTGCTCGGGGTCCTGGGTGCTCCGTGCTCGGGGTGCTGGGTGCTCAGTGCTCTGGGTGCTGGGTGCTCAGTACTCAGGGTGCTGGGTGCTCAGTACTCAGGGTGCTGGGTGCTCAGTGCTCAGGGTGCTGGGTGCTCAGTACTCAGGGTGCTGGGTGCTCAGTACTCAGGGTGCTCGGTGCTCAGTACTCAGGGTGCTGGGTGCTCAGTGCTCAGGGTGTGGGGTACTCAGCACTCAGGGTGCTGGGTGCTCAGTACTCAGGGTGCTGGGTGCTCAGTGCTCAGGGTGCTGGGTGCTCAGTGCTCAGGGTGCTGGGTGCTCAGTACTCAGGGTGCTGGGTGCTCAGTGCTCAGGGTGATCGGTGCTCAGTACTCAGGGTGCTCAGTACTCAGGGTGCTGGGTGCTCAGTGCTCAGGGTGCTGGGTGCTCAGTACTCAGGGTGCTGGGTGCTCAGTGCTCGGGGTGCTGGGTGCTCAGTGCTCAGGGTGATCGGTGCTCAGTATTCAGGGTGCTGGGTGCTCAGTGCTCAGGGTGATGGGTGCTCATTCCTCAGGGTGCTCAGTGCTCAGGGTGCTGGGTGCTCTGTGCTCGGGGTGCTCGGTGCTCAGTACTCAGGGTGCTGAGTGCTCAGTACTCAGGGTGCTGGGTGCTCAGTACTCATGGTGCTGGGTGCTCAGTACTCAGGGGGCTGGGTGCTCAGTGCTCTGTGTTCTGGGTGCTCAGTGCTCAGGGCACTGGGTGCTCAGTGCTCGGGGTGCTGGGTGCTCAGTGCTCGGGGTGCTTGGTGGTCAGTGCTCAGTGCTCAAGGTGCTGGGTGCTCAGTGCTCAGTGCTCAGGGTGCTGGGTGCTCAGTACTCAGGGTGCTGGGTGCTCAGTACTCAGGGTGCTGGGTGCTCAGTTCTCAGGGTGCTGGGTGCTCAGTGCTCAGGGCACTGGGTGCTCAGTGCTCGGGGTGCTGGGTGCTCAGTGCTCAGGGTGCTCAGTGCTCAGTACTCAGTGCTCAGGGTGCTCAGTGCTCAGTGCTCAGGGTGCTGGGTGTTCAGTACTCAGGGTGCTGGGTGCTCAGTACTCAGGGTGATGGGTGCTCAGTGCTCAGGGTGCTGGGTGCTCAGTACTCTGGGTGTTTGGTGCTCAGTACTCAGGGTGCTGGGTGCTCCGTGCTAAGGGTGCTGGGTGCTCAGTGCTCAGGGTTCTGGATGCTCAGTGCTCAGGGTGCTGGGTGCTCAGTCCTCGGGGTGCTCCGTGCTCATAGTGCTGGGTGCTCAGTGCTCCGGGTGCTGGGTGCTCAGAGCTCAGGGTGCTGGGTGCTCAGTGATCGGGGTGCTGGGTGCTCAGTACTCAGGGTGCTCAGTTCTCGGGGAGCTCGGTGCTCAGTACTCAGGGTGCTGGGTGCTCAGTACTCAGTGCTCGGGGTCCTGGGTGCTCCGTGCTCGGGGTGCTGGGTGCTCAGTGCTCTGGGTGCTGGGTGCTCAGTACTCAGGGTGCTGGGTGCTCAGTACTCAGGGTGCTGGGTGCTCAGTGCTCAGGGTGCTGGGTGCTCAGTACTCAGGGTGCTGGGTGCTCAGTACTCAGGGTGCTCGGTGCTCAGTACTCAGGGTGCTGGGTGCTCAGTGCTCAGGGTGCTGGGTACTCAGTACTCAGGGTGCTGGGTGCTCAGTACTCAGGGTGCTGGGTGCTCAGTGCTCAGGGTGCTGGGTGCTCAGTGCTCACGGTGCTGGGTGCTCAGTACTCAGGGTGCTGGGTGCTCAGTGCTCAGGGTGATCGGTGCTCAGTACTCAGGGTGCTCAGTACTCAGGGTGCTGTGTGCTCAGTGCTCAGGGTGCTGGGTGCTCAGTACTCAGGGTGCTGGGTGCTCAGTGCTCAGGGTGCTGGGTGCTCTGTGCTCGGGGTGCTCGGTGCTCTGTACTCAGGGTGCTGAGTGCTCAGTACTTAGGGTGCTGGGTGCTCAGTACTCATGGTGCTGGGTGCTCAGTACTCAGGGGGCTGGGTGCTCAGTGCTCAGTGTGCTAGGTGCTCAGTGCTCAGGGCGCTGGGTGCTCAGTGCTCGGGGTGCTGGGTGCTCAGTGCTCGGGGTGCTGGGTGGTCAGTGCTCAGGGTGCTGGGTGCTCAGTGCTCGGGGCGCTGGGTGCTGGGTGCTCAGTGCTCGGGGCGCTGGGTGCTCAGTGCTCAGGGTGCTGGGTGCTCAGTACTCAGGGTGCTGTGTGCTCAGTGCTCAGTACTCAGCGTGCTGGGTGCTCAGTGCTCAGAGTGTTGGGTGCTCAGTACTCAGGGTGCTGGGTGCTCAGTGTTCAGTGCTCAGGGTGCTCAGTGCTCAGGGTGCTCAGTGCTCAGGGTGCTGGGTGCTCAGGGTGCTGGGTGCTCAGTGCTCGGGGTGCTGGGTGCTCAGTGCTCAGTGCTCAGGGTGCTGGGTGCTCAGTGCTCAGGGCTCAGGGTGCTGGGTGTTCAGTACTCAGGGTGCTCGGTGGTCAGTGCTCAGGGTGCTAGGTGCTCAGTACTCAGGGTGCTGGGTGCTCAGTGCTCGGGGTGCTGGGTGCTCAGTGCTCAGGGTGATCAGTGCTCGGTACTCAGCGTGCTGGGTGCTCAGTGCTCAGGGTGCTGGGTGCTCAGTCCTCAGGGTGCTCAGTACTCAGGGTGCTCGGTACTCAGTGCTCAATACTCAGGGTGCTCAGTACTCAGGGTGCTGGTTGCTCAGTGCTCGGGGTGCTGGGTGCTCAGTACTCAGGGTGCTGGGTGCTCAGTGCTCGGTGTGGTGGGTGCTCAGTGCTCAGGGTGATCGGTGCTCAGTGCTCAGGGTGCTGGGTGCTCAGTCTCCCGGGTGCTCAGTGCTCAGGGTGCTGGGTGCTCAGTGCTCGGGGTGCTCGGTGCTCAGTACTCAGGGTGCTGAGTGCTCAGTACTCAGGGTGCTGGGTGCTCAGTACTCAGGGTGCTGGGTGCTCAGTACTCAGGGTGCTGGGTGCTCTGGGTGCTGGGTGCTCAGTGCTCAGGGTGCTGGGTGCTCAGTGCTCGGGGTGCTGGGTGCTCAGGGCTGTGGTGCTGGGTGCTCAGTGCTCAGTGCTGAGGGTGCTGGGTGCTCAGTGCTCAGTGCTCAGGGTGCTGGTTGCTCAGTACTCAGGGTGCTGGGTGCTCAGTACTCAGGGTGCTGGGTGCTCAGTGCTCGGGGTGCTCGGTGCTCAGTACTCAAGGTGCTGGGTGCTCAGTGCTCAGGGTGCTGGGTGCTCAGTCCTCGGGGTGCTCCGTGCTCAGTGATCAGGGTGCTGGGTGCTCAGTACTCAGGGTGCTCGGTGCTCAGTACTCAGGGTTCTCAGTGCTCAGTACTCAGGGTGCTGGGTGCTCAGTTCTCAGTGTGCTGGGTGCTCAGTACTCAGGGTGCTCAGTGCTCAGTACTCGGGGTGCTTGTTGCTCAGTACTCAGGGTGCTCAGTGCTCAGTACTCGGGTTGCTGGGTGCTCAGTGCTCAGGGTGCTCAGTTCTCAGTGCTCGGGGTGCTGGGTGCTCAGTGCTCGGGGCGCTGGGTGCTCAGTGCTCGGGGTGCTGGGTGCTCAGTGCTCTGGGTGCTTAGTGCTCAGTACTCAGGGTGCTGGGTGCTCAGTACTCATGGTGCTGGGTGCTCATTCTCAGGGTGCTGGGTGCTCAGTGCTCGGGTAGCTGGGTGCTCAGTACTCAGGGTGCTGGGTGCTCAGTGCTCGGGGTGCTCGGTGCTCAGTACTCAGGGTGCTGAGTGCTCAGTACTCAGGGTGCTGGGTGCTCAGTACTCAGGGTGCTGGGTGCTCAGTACTCAGGGTGCTGGGTGCTCTGGGTGCTGGGTGCTCAGTGCTCAGGGTGCTGGGTGCTCAGTGCTCGGGGTGCTGGGTGCTCAGTACTCGGGGTGCTCAGTGCTCAGTACTCAGGGTGCTGGGTGCTCAGTACTCAGGGTGCTGCGTGCTCAGTTCTCAGGGTGCTGGGTGGTCAGTACTCTGGGTGTTGGGTGCTCAGTACTCAGGGTGCTCAGTGCTCAGTACTCGGGGTGCTGGGTGCTCAGTGCTCAGTGTGCTCAGTGCTCAGTGCTCAGGGTGCTGGGTGCTCAGTGCTCGGGGCACTGGGTGCTCAGTGCTCGGGGTGCTGGGTGCTCAGTACTCTTGGTGCTGTGTGCTCAGTGCTCAGTACTCAGCGTGCTGGGTGCTCAGTGCTCAGAGTGTTGGGTGCTCAGTACTCAGGGTGCTGGGTGCTCAGTGCTCAGTGCTCAGGGTGCTCAGTGCTCATGGTGCTCAGTGCTCAGGGTGCTGGGTGCTCAGGGTGCTGGGTGCTCAGCGCTCGGGGTGCTGGGTGCTCAGTGCTCAGTGCTCAGGGTGCTGGGTGCTCAGTGCTCGGGGTGCTGGGTGCTCAGTACTCAGCGTGCTGGGTGCTCAGTACTATGTGTGCTGGGTGCTCAGTGCTCAGGGTGCTGGGTGCTCAGTGCTCAAGGTGCTGGGTGCTCAGTGATCGGGGTGCTGGGTGCTCAGTGCTCTGGGTGCTGGGTGCTCAGTACTCAGGGTGCTGGGTGCTCAGTACTCAGGGTGCTGGGTGCTCAGTGCTCAGGGTGCTGGGTGCTCAGTACTCAGGGTGCATTGTGCTCAGTACTCAGGGTGCTCGTTGCTCAGTACTCAGGGTGCTGGGTGCTCAGTGCTCAGGGTGTTGGGTACTCAGTACTCAGGGTGCTGGGTGCTCAGTACTCAGGGTGCTGGGTGCTCAGTGCTCAGGGTGCTGGGTGCTCAGTACACAGGGTGCTGGGTGCTCAGTGCTCAGGGTGATCGGTGCTCAGTACTCAGGGTGCTCAGTACTCAGGGTGCTGGGTGCTCAGTGCTCAGGGTGCTGGGTGCTCAGTACTCAGGGTGCTGGGTGCTCAGTGCTCGGGGTGCTGGGTGCTCAGTGTTCAGGGTGATCGGTGCTCAGTACTCAGGGTGCTCAGTGCTCAGTGCTCAGGGTGCTGGGTGCTCAGTCCTCAGGGTGCCCAGTGCTCAGGGTGCTGGGTGCTCTGTGCTCGTCGTGCTCGGTGCTCAGTACTCAGGGTGCTGAGTGCTCAGTACTCAGGGTGCTGGGTGCTCAGTACTCATGGTGCTGGCTGCTCAGTACTCAGGGGGCTGGCTGCTCAGTGCTCAGTGTGCTGGGTGCTCAGTAATCAGGGCGCTGGGTGCTCAGTGCTCGGGGTGCTGGGTGCTCAGTGCTCAGGGTGCTTGGTGGTCAGTGCTCAGTGCTCAAGGTTCTGGGTGCTCAGTGCTCAGTGCTCAGGGTGCTGGGTGCTCAGTACTCAGGGTGCTGGGTGCTCAGTACTCAGGGTGCTGGGTGCTCAGTTCTCAGGGTGCTGGGTGCTCAGTGCTCGGGGCACGGGGTGCTCAGTGCTCGGGGTGCTGGGTGCTCAGTACTCGGGGTGCTGGGTGCTCAGTGCTCAGGGTGCTCAGTGCTCAGTACTCAGTGCTCAGGGTGCTCAGTGCTCAGTGCTCAGGGTGCTGGGTGTTCAGTACTCAGGGTGGTGGGTGCTCAGTACTCAGGGTGCTGGGTGCTAAGTGCTCAGGGTGCTGGGTGCTCAGTACTCTGGGTGTTTGGTGTTCAGTACTCAGGGAGCTGGGTGCTCCGTGCTCAGGGTGCTGGGTGCTCAGTGCTCAGGGTTCTGGGTGCTCAGTGCTCAGGTTGCTGGGTGCTCAGTACTCAGGGTGCTGGGTGGTTAGTGCTCGAGGTGCTCGGTGCTCAGTACTCAAGGTGCTGGGTGCTCAGTGCTCAGGGTGCTGGGTGCTCAGTCCTCGGGGTGCTCCGTGCTCATGGTGCTGGGTGCTCAGTGCTCCGGGTGCTGGGTGCTCAGTGCTCGGGGTGCTGGGTGCTCAGTGCTCAGGGTGCTCAGTTCTCAGGGTGCTGGGTGCTCAGGGTGCTGGGTGCTCAGTGCTCGGGGTGCTGGGTGCTCAGTGCTCAGTGCTCAGGGTGCTGGGTGCTCAGTGCTCAGGGCTCAGGGTGCTGGGTGTTCAGTACTCAGGGTGCTCGGTGCTCAGTGCTCAGGGTGCTAGGTGCTCAGTACTCAGGGTGCTGGGTGTTCAGTGCTCGGGGTGCTGGGTGCTCAGTGCTCAGGGTGATCAGTGCTCAGTACTCAGGGTGCTGGGTGCTCAGTGCTCAGGGTGCTGGGTGCTCAGTCCTCAGGGTGCTCAGTACTCAGGGTGCTGGTTGCTCAGTGCTCGGGGTGCTGGGTGCTCAGTACGCAGGGTGCTGGGTGCTCAGTACTCGGGGTGCTGGGTGCTCAGTACTCAGGGTGCTGCGTGCTCAGTGCTCGGTGTGGTGGGTGCTCAGTGCTCAGGGTGATCGGTGCTCAGTGCTCAGGGTGCTGGGTGCTCAGTCCCCCGGGTGCTCAGTGCTCAGGGTGCTGGGTGCTCAGTGCTCGGGGTGCTGGGTGCTCAGTACTCAGGGTGCTTAGTGCTCAGTACTCAGGGTTCTGGGTGCTCAGTACTCGGGGTGCTGGGTGCTCAGTACTCAGGGTGCTGGGTGCTCAGGGTGCTGGGTGCTCAGTGCTCAGGGTGCTGGGTGCTCAGTGCTCGGGGTGCTGGGTGCTCAGGGCTGTGGTGCTGGGTGCTCAGTGCTCAGTGCTGAGGGTGCTGGGTGCTCAGTGCTCAGTGCTCAGGGTGCTGGTTGCTCAGTACTCAGGGTGCTGGGTGCTCAGTACTCAGTGTGCTGGGTGCTCAGTGCTCAGGGTGCTCTGTGCTCAGTACTCAGGGTGCTGGGTGCTCAGTGCTCAGGGTGCTGGGTGCTCAGTACTCAGGGTGCTGGGTGCTCAGTACTCAGGGTGCTCGTTGCTCAGTACTCAGGGTGCTGGGTGCTCAGTGCTCAGGGTGCTGGGTACTCAGTAATTAGGGTGCTGGGTGCTCAGTACTCAGGGTGCTGGGTGCTTAGTGCTCAGGGTGCTGGGTGCTCAGTGCTCACGGTGCTGGGTGCTCAGTACTCAGGGTGCTGGGTGCTCAGTGCTCAGGGTGATCGGTGCTCAGTTCTCAGGGTGCTCAGTACTCAGGGTGCTGTGTGCTCAGTGCTCAGGGTGCTGGGTGCTCAGTACTCAGGGTGCTGGGTGCTCAGTGCTCGGGGTGCTGGGTGCTCAGTGCTCAGGGTGATCGGTGCTCAGTACTCAGGGTGCTGGGTGCTCAGTGCTCAGGGTCCTGGGTGCTCAGTCCTCAGGGTGCTCAGTGCTCAGGGTGCTGGGTGCTCTGTGCTCGGGGTGCTCGGTGTTCTGTACTCAGGGTGCTGAGTGCTCAGTACTTAGGGTGCTGGGTGCTCAGTACTCATGGTGCTGGGTGCTCAGTACTCAGGGGGCTGGGTGCTCAGTGCTCAGGGCGCTGGGTGCTCAGTGCTCGGGGTGCTGGGTGCTCAGTGCTTGGGGTGCTGGGTGGTCAGTGCTCAGTGCTCAAGTTGCTGGGTGCTCAGTGCTCAGTGCTCAGGGTGCTGGGTGCTCAGTACTCAGGGTGCTGGGTGCTCAGTACTCAGGGTGCTGGGTGCTCAGTTCTCAGGGTGCTGGGTGCTCAGGACTCTGGGTGTTGGGTGCTCAGTACTCAGGGTGCTCAGTGCTCAGTACTCGGGGTGCTGGGTGCTCAGTGCTCGGTGTGCTCAGTGCTCAGTGCTCGGGGTGCTGGGTGCTCAGTACTCAGGGTGCTGGGTGCTCAGTACTCAGGGTGCTGGGTGCTCAGTACTCAGGGTGCTGGGTGCTCAGTTCTCAGGGTGCTGGGTGCTCAGTGCTCGGGGTGCTGGGTGCTCAGTACTCAGGGTGCTCAGTGCTCAGTGCTCAGTACTCAGCGTGCTGGGTGCTCAGTGCTCAGAGTGTTGGGTGCTCAGTACTCAGGGTGCTGGGTGCTCAGTGTTCAGTGCTCAGGGTGCTCAGTGCTCAGGGTGCTCAGTGCTCAGGGTGCTGGGTGCTCAGGGTGCTGGGTGCTCAGTGCTCGGGGTGCTGGGTGCTCAGTGCTCAGTGCTCAGGTTGCTGGGTGCTCAGTGCTCAGGGCTCAGGGTGCTGGGTGTTCAGTACTCAGGGTGCTCGGTGCTCAGTGCTCAGGGTGCTAGGTGCTCAGTACTCAGGGTGCTGGGTGTTCAGTGCTCGGGGTGCTGGGTGCTCAGTGCTCAGGGTGATCAGTGCTCAGTACTCAGGGTGCTGGGTGCTCAGTGCTCAGGGTGCTGGGTGCTCAGTCCTCAGGGTGCTCAGTACTCAGGGTGCTGGTTGCTCAGTGCTCGGGGTGCTGGGTGCTCAGTACGCAGGGTGCTGGGTGCTCAGTACTCGGGGTGCTGGGTGCTCAGTACTCAGGGTGCTGGGTGCTCAGTGCTCGGTGTGGTGGGTGCTCAGTGCTCAGGGTGATCGGTGCTCAGTGCTCAGGGTGCTGGGTGCTCAGTCCCCCGGGTGCTCAGTGCTCAGGGTGCTGGGTGCTCAGTGCTCGGGGTGCTGGGTGCTCAGTACTCAGGGTGCTTAGTGCTCAGTACTCAGGGTGCTGGGTGCTCAGTACTCGGGGTGCTGGGTGCTCAGTACTCAGGGTGCTGGGTGCTCAGGGTGCTGGGTGCTCAGTGCTCAGGGTGCTAGGTGCTCAGTGCTCGGGGTGCTGGGTGCTCAGGGCTGTGGTGCTGGGTGCTCAGTGCTCAGTGCTGAGGGTGCTGGGTGCTCAGTGCTCAGTGCTCAGGGTGCTGGTTGCTCAGTACTCAGGGTGCTGGGTGCTCAGTACTCAGTGTGCTGGGTGCTCAGTGCTCAGGGTGCTCTGTGCTCAGTACTCAGGGTGCTGGGTGCTCAGTGCTCGGGGTGCTGCGTGCTCAGTGCTCAGGGTGCTGGGTGCTCAGTGCTCAGGGTGCTGGGTGCTCAGTACTCAGGGTGCTGGGTGCTCAGTGCTCGGGGTGCTCGGTGCTCAGTACTCAAGGTGCTGGGTGCTCAGTGCTCAGGGTGCTGGGTGCTCAGTCCTCGGGGTGCTCCGTGCTCAGTGATCAGGGTGCTGGGTGCTCAGTACTCAGGGTGCTCGGTGCTCAGTACTCAGGGTTCTCAGTGCTCAGTACTCGGGGTGCTTGTTGCTCAGTACTCAGGGTGCTCAGTTCTCAGTGCTCGGGGTGCTGGGTGCTCAGTGCTCGGGGCGCTGGGTGCTCAGTGCTCGGGGTGCTGGGTGCTCAGTGCTCTGGGTGCTTAGTGCTCAGTACTCAGGGTGCTGGGTGCTCAGTACTCATGGTGCTGGGTGCTCATTCTCAGGGTGCTGGGTGCTCAGTGCTCGGGTTGCTGGGTGCTCAGTACTCAGGGTGCTGGGGGCTCAGTACTCAGGGTGCTGGGTGCTCAGTACTCAGGGTACTCGGTTCTCAGTACTCAGGGTGCTGGGTGCTCATTCTCGGGGTGCTGGGTGCTCAGTGCTCGGGGTGCTGGGTGCTCAGTACTCAGGGTGCTGGGGGCTCAGTACTCAGGGTTCTGGGTGCTCAGTACTCAGGGTGATCTGTTCTCAGTACTCAGGTTGCTGGGTGCTCAGTGCTCGGGGTGCTGGGTGCTCAGTACTCGGGGTGCTCAGTGCTCAGTACTCAGGGTGCTGGGTGCTCAGTACTCAGGGTGCTGGGTGCTCAGTTCTCAGGGTGCTGGGTGCTCAGTACTCTGGGTGTTGGGTGCTAAGTACTCAGGGTGCTCAGTGCTCAGTACTCGGGGTGCTGGGTGCTCAGTGCTCAGTGTGCTCAGTGCTCAGTGCTCAGGGTGCTGGGTGCTCAGTGCTCGGGGCACTGGGTGCTCAGTGCTCGGTGTGCTGGGTGCTCAGTACTCAGGGTGCTGTGTGCTCAGTGCTCAGTACTCAGCGTGCTGGGTGCTCAGTGCTCAGAGTGTTGGGTGCTCAGTACTCAGGGTGCTGGGTTCTCAGTGCTCAGTGCTCAGGGTGCTCAGTGCTCAGGGTGCTCAGTGCTCAGGGTGCTGGGTGCTCAGGGTGCTGGGTGCTCAGCGCTCGGGGTGCTGGGTGCTCAGTGCTCAGTACTCAGGGTGCTGGGTGCTCAGTGCTCAGTGCTCAGGGTGCTGGGTGTTCAGTACTCAGGGTGCTCGGTGCTCAGTGCTCAGGGTGCTAGGTTCTCAGTACTCAGGGTGCTGGGTGCTCAGTGCTCGGGGTGCTGGGTGCTCAGTGCTCAGGGTGATCAGTGCTCAGTACTCAGGGTGCTGGGTGCTCAGTGCTCAGCGTGCTGGGTGCTCAGTCCTCAGGGTGCTCAGTACTCAGGGTGCTCGGTGCTCAGTGCTCAGTACTCAGGGTGCTCAGTACTCAGGGTGCTGGTTGCTCAGTGCTCGGGGTGCTGGGTGCTCAGTACTCAGGGTGCTGCGTGATCAGTGCTCGGTGTGCTGGGTGCTCAGTGCTCAGGGTGATCAGTGCTCAGTTATCAGGGTGCTGGGTGCTCAGTCCTCCGGGTGCTCAGTGCTCAGGGTGCTGGGTGCTCAGTGCTCGGGGCGCTCGGTGCTCAGTACTCAGGGTGCTGAGTGCTCAGTACTCAGGGTGCTGGGTGCTCAGTACTCAGGGTGCTGGGTGCTCAGTGCTCGGGGTGCTCGGTGCTCAGTACTCGGGGTGCTGGGTGCTCAGTACTCGGGGTGCTGGGTGCTCAGTGCTCAGGGTGCTGGGTGCTCAGTGCTCGGGGTGCTGGGTGCTCAGTTCTGAGGGTGGTGCTGGGTGCTCAGTACTCAGGGTGCTGGGTGCTCAGAGCTCAGGGTGCTGGGTGCTCAGTACTAAGGTTGCTGGGTGCTCAGTACTCAGGGTGCGCGGTGCTCAGTACTCAGGGTGCTGGGTGCTCAGTGCTCAGGGTGGTGGGTACTCAGTACTCAGGGTGCTGGGTGCTCAGTACTCAGGGTGCTGGGTGCTCAGTATTCAGTGCTCGCGGTCCTGGGTGCTCCGTGCTCGGGGTGCTGGGTTCTCAGTGCTCTGGGTGCTTAGTGCTCAGTACTCAGGGTGCTGGGTGCTCAGTACTCATGGTGCTGCGTGCTCATTCTCAGGGTTCTAGGGGCTCAGTACTCAGGGTGCTGTGTGCTCAGTACTCAGGGTGCTCGGTTCTCAGTACTCAGGGTGCTGGGTGCTCATTCTCGGGGTGCTGGCTGCTCAGTGCTCGGGGTGCTGGGTGCTCAGTACTCAGGGTGCTGGGGGCTCAGTACTCAGGGTGCTGGGTGCTCAGTACTCAGGGTGATCTGTTCTCAGTACTCAGGTTGCTGGGTGCTCAGTGCTCGGGGTGCTGGGTGCTCAGTACTCGGGGTGCTCAGTGCTCAGTACTCAGGGTGCTGGGTGCTCAGTACTCAGGGTGCTGGGTGCTCAGTGCTCGAGGTGCTCGGTGCTCAGTACTCGGGGTGCTGGGTGCTCAGTACTCAGGGTGCTGGGTGCTCAGTGCTCAGGGTGCTGGTTGCTCAGTGCTCGGGGTGCTGGGTGCTCAGTGCTGAGGGTGGTGCTGGGTGCTCAGTACTCAGGGTGCTGGGTGCTCAGTGCTCAGGGTGCTGGGTGCTCAGTACTAAGGGTTCTGGGTGCTCAGTACTCAGGGTGCTCGGTGCTCAGTACTCAGGGTGCTGGGTGCTCAGTGCTCAGGGTGCTGGGTACTCAGTACTCAGGGTGCTGGGTGCTCAGTACTCAGGGTGCTGGGTGCTCAGTGCTCAGGGTGCTGGGTGCTCAGTGCTCAGGCTGCTGGGTGCTCAGTACTCAGGGTCCTGGGTGCTCAGTGCTCATGGTGATCAGTGCTCAGTACTCAGGGTGCTGGGTGCTCAGTGCTCGGGGTGCTGGGTGCTCAGTACACGGGGTGCTGGGTGCTCTGTACTCAGGGTGCTGGGTGCTCAGTGCTCAGGGTGATCGGTGCTCAGTACTCAGCGTGCTGGGTGCTCAGTGCTCAGAGTGTTGGGTGCTCAGTACTCAGGGTGCTGGGTGCTCAGTGCTCAGTGCTCAGGGTGCTCAGTGCTCAGGGTGCTCAGTCCTCAGGGTGCTGGGTGCTCACGGTGCTGGGTGCTCAGTGCTCGGGGTGCTGGGTGCTCAGTGCTCAGTGCTCAGGGTGCTGGGTGCTCAGTGCTCAGTGCTCAGGGTGCTGGGTGTTCAGTACTCAGGGTGCTTGGTGCTCTGTGCTCAGGGTGCTGGGTGCTCAGTACTCAGGGTGCTGGGTGCTCAGTGCTCGGGGTGCTGGGTGCTCAGTGATCAGGGTGATCTGTGCTCAGTACTCAGGGTGCTGGGTGCTCAGTGCTCAGGGTGCTGGGTGCTCAGTCCTCAGCGTGCTCAGTACTCAGGGTGCTCGGTGCTCAGTGCTCAGTACTCAGGGTGCTCAGTACTCAGGGTGCTGGGTGCTCAGTGCTCGGGGTGCTGGGTGCTCAGTACTCAGGGTGCTGGGTGCTCAGTACTCGGGGTGCTGGGTGCTCAGTACTCAGGGTGCTGGGTGCTCAGTCCTCCGGGTGCTCAGTGCTCAGGGTGCTGCGTGCTCAGTACTCAGGCTGCTGGGTGATCAGTACTCGGGGTGCTGGGTGCTCAGTGCTCAGGGTGATCGGTGCTCAGTGCTCAGGGTGCTGGGTGCTCAGTCCTCCGGGTGCTCAGTGCTCAGGGTGCTGGGTGCTCAGTACTCAGGGTGCTGGGTGCTCAGTACTCGGGGTGCTGGGTGCTCAGTGCTCAGGGTGCTGGGTGCTCAGTGCTCGGGGTGCTGGGTGCTCAGTGCTCAGGGTGATCGGTGCTCAGTGCTCAGGGTGCTGGGTGCTCAGTCCTCTGGGTGCTCAGTGCTCAGGGTGCTGGGTGCTCAGTACTCAGGGTGCTGGGTGCTCAGTACTCGGGGTGCTGGGTGCTCAGTGCTCAGGGTGCTGGGTGCTCAGTACTCTGGGTGTTGGGTGCTCAGTACTCAGCGTGCTGGGTGCTCCGTGCTCGGGGTGCTGGCTGCTCACTGCTCAGGGTGCTCTGTGCTCAGTGGTCAGGGTGCTGAGTGCTCAGTACTCTGGGTGCTGGGTGCTTAGTGCTCGGGGTGCTCGGTGCTCAGTACTCAAGGTGCTGGGTGCTCAGTGCTCAGGGAGCTGGGTGCTCAGTCCTCGGGGTGCTCCGTGCTCAGGGTGCTGGGTGCTCAGTGCTCAGCGTCCTGGGTGCTCAGTGCTCGGGGTGCTGGGTGCTGAGTGCTCAGGGTGCTGGGTGCTCAGTGCTCGGGGTGCTCGGTGCTCAGTGCTCAGGGTCCCGGGTGCTCAGTACTCAGGGTGCTGGGTGCTTAGTACTCAGGGTGCTCAGTGCTCAGTACACAGGGTGCTGGGTGCTCAGTGCTCGGGGTGCTGGGTGCTCAGTACTCAGGGTGCTGGGTGCTCCGTGCTCGGGGTGCTGGCTGCTCAGTGCTCAGGGTGCTATGTGCTCAGTGCTCAGGGTGCTGGGTGCTCAGTACTCAGGGTGCTGGGTGCTTAGTGCTCGGGGTGCTCGGTGCTCAGTACTCAAGGTGCTGGGTGCTCAGTGCTCAGTGTGCTGGGTGCTCAGTCCTCGGGGTGCTCCGTGCTCAGGGTGCTGGGTGCTCAGTGCTCAGGGTGCTGGGTGCTCAGTGCTCGGGGTGCTGGGTGCTCAGTGCTCAGTACTCAGGGTGCTGGTTGCTCAGTGCTCGGGGTGCTGGGTGCTCAGTACTCAGCATGCTGGGTGCTCAGTACTCAGGGTGCTGGGTGCTCAGAGCTCAGGGTGCTGGGTGCTCAGTGCTCAGGGTGCTGGGTGCTCAGTGATCGGGGTGCTGGGTGCTCAGTTCTCAAGGTGCTCAGTGCTCGGGGAGCTCGGTGCTCAGTACTCAGGGTGCTGGGTGCTCAGTTCTCAGTGCTCGGGGTCCTGGGTGCTCCGTGCTCGGGGTGCTGGGTTCTCAGTGCTCTGGGTGCTTAGTGCTCAGTACTCAGGGTGCTGGGTGCTCAGTATTCATGGTGCTGCGTGCTCATTCTCAGGGTTCTAGGGGCTCAGTACTCAGGGTGCTGGGTGCTCAGTACTCAGGGTGCTCGGTTCTCAGTACTCAGGGTGCTGGGTGCTCATTCTCGGGGTGCTGGGTGCTCAGTGCTCGGGGTGCTGGGTGCTCAGTACTCAGGGTGCTGGGGGCTCAGTACTCAGGTTGCTGGGTGCTCAGTACTCAGGGTGATCTGTTCTCAGTACTCAGGTTGGTGGCTGCTCAGTGCTCGTGGTGCTGGGTGCTCAGTACTCGGGGTGCTCAGTGCTCAGTACTCAGGGTGCTGGGTGCTCAGTACTCAGGGTGCTGGGTGCTCAGTGCTCGAGGTGCTCGGTGCTCAGTACTCGGGGTGCTGGGTGCTCAGTACTCAGGGTGCTGGGTGCTCAGTGCTCAGGGTGCTGGGTGCTCAGTGCTCGGGGTGCTGGGTGCTCAGTGCTGAGGGTGGTGCTGGGTGCTCAGTACTCAGGGTGCTGGGTGCTCAGTGCTCAGGGTGCTGGGTGCTCAGTACTAAGGGTGCTGGGTGCTCAGTACTCAGGGTGCTCGGTGCTCAGTACTCAGGGTGCTGGGTGCTCAGTGCTCAGGGTGCTGGGTACTCAGTACTCAGGGTGCTGGGTGCTCAGTACTCAGGGTGCTGGGTGCTCAGTGCTCAGGGTGCTGGGTGCTCAGTGCTCAGGCTGCTGGGTGCTCAGTACTCAGGGTGCTGGGTGCTCAGTGCTCATGGTGATCGGTGCTCAGTACTCAGGGTGCTGGGTGCTCAGTGCTCGGGGTGCTGGGTGCTCAGTACACGGGGTGCTGGGTGCTCTGTACTCAGGGTGCTGGGTGCTCAGTGCTCGGGGTCCTAGGTGCTCAGTGCTCAGGGTGATCGGTGCTCAGTACTCAGCGTGCTGGGTGCTCAGTGCTCAGAGTGTTGGGTGCTCAGTACTCAGGTTGCTGGATGCTCAGTGCTCAGTGCTCAGGGTGCTCAGTGCTCAGGGTGCTCAGTGCTCAGGGTGCTGGGTGCTCAGGGTGCTGGGTGCTCAGTGCTCGGGGTGCTGGGTGCTCAGTGCTCAGTGCTCAGGGTGCTGGGTGCTCAGTGCTCAGTGCTCAGGGTGCTGGGTGTTCAGTACTCAGGGTGCTTGGTGCTCAGTGCTCAGGGTGCTGGGTGCTCAGTACTCAGGGTGCTGGGTGCTCAGTGCTCAGGGTGCTGGGTGCTCAGTGATCAGGGTGATCTGTGCTCAGTACTCAGGGTGCTGGGTGCTCAGTGCTCAGGGTGCTGGGTGCTCAGTCCTCAGGGTGCTCAGTACTGAGGGTGCTCGGTGCTCAGTGCTCAGTACTCAGGGTGCTCAGTACTCAGGGTGCTGGGTGCTCAGTGCTCGGGGTGCTGGGTGCTCAGTGCTCGGGGTGCTGGGTGCTCAGTACTCAGGGTGCTGGGTGCTCAGTTCTCGGGGTGCTCGGTGATCAGTACTCAGTGCTCAGGGTGCTCAGTGCTCAGGGTGCTGGGTGTTCAGTACTCAGGGTGCTTGGTGCTCAGTACTCAGGGTGCTGGGTGCTCAGTGCTCAGGGTGCTGGGTGCTCAGTACTCGGGGTGCTCGGTGCTCAGTGCTCAGGGTGCTGTGTGCTCAGTACTCAGGGTGCTGGGTGCTCAGTACTCAGGGTGCTGGGTGCTCAGTGCTTAGGGTGCTGGGTGCTCAGTACTCAGGGTGCTGGGTGCTCAGTGCTCAGGGTGCTGTGTGCTCAGTACTCAGGGTGCTGGGTGCTCAGTACTCAGGGTGCTGGGTGCTCAGTGCTCAGGGTGCTGGGTGCTCAGTGCTCAGGGTACTGGGTGCTCAGTGCTCAGGGTGCTGGGTGCTCGGTTCTCGGGGTGCTGGGTGCTTAGTTCTCGCGGTGCCCGGTGCTCAGTACTCGGGGTGCTCAGTGCTCAGTACTCAGGGTGCTGGGTGCTCAGTGCTCAGGGTGCTGGGTGCTCTGTACTCGGGGTGCTCGGTGCTCAGTACTCAGGGTGCTGGGTGCTCAGTGCTCGGGGTGCTGGGTGCTCAGTACTCAGGGTGCTGGGAGCTCAGTGCTCAGGGTGCTGGGTACTCAGTGCTCAGGGTGCTGGGTGCTCAGTATTCAGGGTGCTGGGTGCTCAGTATTCAGGGTGCTCGGTGCTCAGTGCTCGGGGTGCTGGGTGCTCAGTGCTCACGGTGCTGGGTGCTCAGTGCTCGGGGTGCTCGGTGCTCAGTACTCAGGGTGCTGGGTGCTCAGTGCTCGGGGTGCTGGGTGCTCAGTGCTCAAGGTGCTGGGTGCTCAGTACTCAGGGTGCTCATTGCTCAGTGTGCTGGGTGCTCAGTACTCAGGGTGCTGGGTACTCAGTGCTCAGGGTGCTCGGTGCTCAATACGTTGGGTGCTCAGTACTCAGGGTGCTGGGTGCTCAGTGCTCAGGGTGCTGGGGGCTCAGTGCTCAGGGTGCTGGGTGCTCAGTGCTCAGGGTGCTGGGTGCTCGGTGCTCGGCGTGCTGGGTGCTTAGTGCTCGCGGTGCCTGGTGCTCAGTACTCGGGGTGCTCAGTGCTCAGTACTCAGGGTCCTGGGTGCTCAGTGCTCAGAGTGCTGGGTGCTCAGTACTCAGGGTGCTGGGGGCTCGGTGCTCAGTACGCTGGGTGCTCAGTACTCAGGGTGCTGGGTGCTCAGTACTCAGGGTGCTCGGTACTCAATACTCAGGGTGCTGGGTGCTCAGTGCTCGGGGTGCTGGGTGCTCAGTACTCAGGGTGCTGGGTGCTCAGTACTCGGGGTGCTGGGTGCTCAGTGCTCAGGGTGCTGGGTGCTCAGTGCTCGGGGTGCTGGGTGCTCAGTGCTCAGGGTGATCGGTGCTCAGTGCTCAGGGTGCTGGGTGCTCAGTCCTCTGGGTGCTCAGTGCTCAGGGTGCTGGGTGCTCAGTACTCAGGGTGCTGGGTGCTCAGTACTCGGGGTGCTGGGTGCTCAGTGCTCAGGGTGCTGGGTGCTCAGTACTCTGGGTGTTGGGTGCTCAGTACTCAGCGTGCTGGGTGCTCCGTGCTCGGGGTGCTGGCTGCTCACTGCTCAGGGTGCTCTGTGCTCAGTGGTCAGGGTGCTGGGTGCTCAGTACTCTGGGTGCTGGGTGCTTAGTGCTCGGGGTGCTCGGTGCTCAGTACTCAAGGTGCTGGGTGCTCAGTGCTCAGGGTGCTGGGTGCTCAGTCCTCGGGGTGCTCCGTGCTCAGGGTGCTGGGTGCTCAGGGCTCAGGGTCCTGGGTGCTCAGTGCTCGGGGTGCTGGGTGCTGAGTGCTCAGGGTGCTGGGTGCTCAGTGCTCGGGGTGCTCGGTGCTCAGTGCTCAGGGTCCCGGGTGCTCAGTACTCAGGGTGCTGGGTGCTTAGTACTCAGGGTGCTCAGTGCTCAGTACACAGGGTGCTGGGTGCTCAGTGCTCGGGGTGCTGGGTGCTCAGTACTCAGGGTGCTGGGTGCTCCGTGCTCGGGGTGCTGGCTGCTCAGTGCTCAGGGTGCTATGTGCTCAGTGCTCAGGGTGCTGGGTGCTCAGTACTCAGGGTGCTGGGTGCTTAGTGCTCGGGGTGCTCGGTGCTCAGTACTCAAGGTGCTGGGTGCTCAGTGCTCAGTGTGCTGGGTGCTCAGTCCTCGGGGTGCTCCGTGCTCAGGGTGCTGGGTGCTCAGTGCTCAGGGTGCTGGGTGCTCAGTGCTCGGGGTCCTGGGTGCTCAGTGCTCAGTACTCAGGGTGCTGGTTGCTCAGTGCTCGGGGTGCTGGGTGCTCAGTACTCAGCATGCTGGGTGCTCAGTACTCAGGGTGCTGGGTGCTCAGAGCTCAGGGTGCTGGGTGCTCAGTGCTCAGGGTGCTGGGTGCTCAGTGATCGGGGTGCTGGGTGCTCAGTACTCAAGGTGCTCAGTGCTCGGGGAGCTCGGTGCTCAGTACTCAGGGTGCTGGGTGCTCAGTTCTCAGTGCTCGGGGTCCTGGGTGCTCCGTGCTCGGGGTGCTGGGTTCTCAGTGCTCTGGGTGCTTAGTGCTCAGTACTCAGGGTGCTGGGTGCTCAGTATTCATGGTGCTGCGTGCTCATTCTCAGGGTTCTAGGGGCTCAGTACTCAGGGTGCTGGGTGCTCAGTACTCAGGGTGCTCGGTTCTCAGTACTCAGGGTGCTGGGTGCTCATTCTCGGGGTGCTGGGTGCTCAGTGCTCGGGGTGCTGGGTGCTCAGTACTCAGGGTGCTGGGGGCTCAGTACTCAGGGTGCTGGGTGCTCAGTACTCAGGGTGATCTGTTCTCAGTACTCAGGTTGGTGGCTGCTCAGTGTTCGTGGTGCTGGGTGCTCAGTACTCGGGGTGCTCAGTGCTCAGTACTCAGGGTGCTGGGTGCTCAGTACTCAGGGTGCTGGGTGCTCAGTGCTCGAGGTGCTCGGTGCTCAGTACTCGGGGTGCTGGGTGCTCAGTACTCAGGGTGCTGGGTGCTCAGTGCTCAGGGTGCTGGGTGCTCAGTGCTCGGGGTGCTGGGTGCTCAGTGCTGAGGGTGGTGCTGGGTGCTCAGTACTCAGGGTGCTGGGTGCTCAGTGCTCAGGGTGCTGGGTGCTCAGTACTAAGGGTGCTCTGTGCTCAGTACTCAGGGTGCTCGGTGCTCAGTACTCAGGGTGCTGGGTGCTCAGTGCTCAGGGTGCTGGGTACTCAGTACTCAGGGTGCTGGGTGCTCAGTACTCAGGGTGCTGGGTGCTCAGTGCTCAGGGTGCTGGGTGCTCAGTGCTCAGGCTGCTGGGTGCTCAGTACTCAGGGTGCTGGGTGCTCAGTGCTCATGGTGATCGGTGCTCAGTACTCAGGGTGCTGGGTGCTCAGTGCTCGGGGTGCTGGGTGCTCAGTACACGGGGTGCTGGGTGCTCTGTACTCAGGGTGCTGGGTGCTCAGTGCTCGGGGTCCTAGGTGCTCAGTGCTCAGGGTGATCGGTGCTCAGTACTCAGCGTGCTGGGTGCTCAGTGCTCAGAGTGTTGGGTGCTCAGTACTCAGGGTGCTGGATGCTCAGTGCTCAGTGCTCAGGGTGCTCAGTGCTCAGGGTGCTCAGTGCTCAGGGTGCTGGGTGCTCAGGGTGCTGGGTGCTCAGTGCTCGGGGTGCTGGGTGCTCAGTGCTCAGTGCTCAGGGTGCTGGGTGCTCAGTGCTCAGTGCTCAGGGTGCTGGGTGTTCAGTACTCAGGGTGCTTGGTGCTCAGTGCTCAGGGTGCTGGGTGCTCAGTACTCAGGGTGCTGGGTGCTCAGTGCTCGGGGTGCTGGGTGCTCAGTGATCAGGGTGATCTGAGCTCAGTACTCAGGGTGCTGGGTGCTCAGTGCTCAGGGTGCTGGGTGCTCAGTCCTCAGGGTGCTCAGTACTCAGGGTGCTCGGTGCTCAGTGCTCAGTACTCAGGGTGCTCAGTACTCAGGGTGCTGGGTGCTCAGTGCTCGGGGTGCTGGGTGCTCAGTGCTCGGGGTGCTGGGTGCTCAGTACTCAGGGTGCTGGGTGCTCAGTTCTCGGGGTGCTCGGTGATCAGTACTCAGTGCTCAGGGTGCTCAGTGCTCAGGGTGCTGGGTGTTCAGTACTCAGGGTGCTTGGTGCTCAGTACTCAGGGTGCTGGGTGCTCAGTGCTCAGGGTGCTGGGTGCTCAGTACTCGGGGTGCTCGGTGCTCAGTGCTCAGGGTGCTGTGTGCTCAGTACTCAGGGTGCTGGGTGCTCAGTACTCAGGGTGCTGGGTGCTCAGTGCTCAGGGTGCTGGGTGCTCAGTACTCAGGGTGCTGGGTGCTCAGTGCTCAGGGTGCTGTGTGCTCAGTACTCAGGGTGCTGGGTGCTCAGTACTCAGGGTGCTGGGTGCTCAGTGCTCAGGGTGCTGGGTGCTCAGTGCTCAGGGTACTGGGTGCTCAGTGCTCAGGGTGCTGGGTGCTCGGTTCTCGGGGTGCTGGGTGCTTAGTTCTCGCGGTGCCCGGTGCTCAGTACTCGGGGTGCTCAGTGCTCAGTACTCAGGGTGCTGGGTGCTCAGTGCTCAGGGTGCTGGGTGCTCAGTACTCAGGGTGCTGGGTGCTCGGTGCTCAGTACGCTTGGTGCTCAGTACTCAGGGTGCTGGGTGCTCAGTACTCAGGGTGCTCGGTGCTCAGTACTCAGGGTGCTGGGTGCTCAGTGCTCGGGGTGCTGGGTGCTCAGTACTCAGGGTGCTGGGAGCTCAGTGCTCAGGGTGCTGGGTACTCAGTGCTCAGGGTGCTGGGTGCTCAGTATTCAGGGTGCTGGGTGCTCAGTATTCAGGGTGCTCGGTGCTCAGTGCTCGGGGTGCTGGGTGCTCAGTGCTCACGGTGCTGAGTGCTCAGTGCTCGGGGTGCTCGGTGCTCAGTACTCAGGGTGCTGGGTGCTCAGTGCTCGGGGTGCTCGGTGCTCAGTGCTCAAGGTGCTGGGTGCTCAGTACTCAGGGTGCTCATTGCTCAGTGTGCTGGGTGCTCAGTACTCAGGGTGCTGGGTACTCAGTGCTCAGGGTGCTCGGTGCTCAATACGTTGGGTGCTCAGTACTCAGGGTGCTGGGTGCTCAGTGCTCAGGGTGCTGGGGGCTCAGTGCTCAGGGTGCTGGGTGCTCAGTGCTCAGGGTGCTGGGTGCTCGGTGCTCGGCGTGCTGGGTGCTTAGTGCTCGCGGTGCCTGGTGCTCAGTACTCGGGGTGCTCAGTGCTCAGTACTCAGGGTCCTGGGTGCTCAGTGCTCAGAGTGCTGGGTGCTCAGTACTCAGGGTGCTGGGGGCTCGGTGCTCAGTACGCTGGGTGCTCAGTACTCAGGGTGCTGGGTTCTCAGTACTCAGGGGCTCGGTACTCAATACTCAGGGTGCTGGGTGCTCAGTGCTCGGGGTGCTGGGTGCTCAGTACTCAGGGTGCTGGGTGCTCAGTGCTCGGGGTGGTCGGTGCTCAGTACGCTGGGTGCTCAGTACTCAGGGTGCTGGGTGCTCAGTACTCAGGGTGCTGGGTGCTTAGTACTCAGGGTGCTGGGTGCTCAGTGCTCGGGGTGCTGGGTGCTCAGTGCTCAGTGCTCAGTACTCAGGGTGCTGGGTGCACAGTGCTCAGGGTGCTGGGTGCTCAGTGCTCAGGGTGCTGGGTGCTCAGTGCTCAGGGTGCTGGGTACTCAGTGCTCAGGGTGCTGGGTGCTCAGTACTCAGGGTGCTTGGTGCTCAGTACTCAGGGTGCTGCGTGCTCAGTGCTCGGGGTGCTGGGTGCTCAGTGCTCGGGGTGCTGGGTGCTCAGTGCTCGGGGTGCTCGGTGCTCAGTACTCAGTGTGCTGGGTGCTCAGTGCTCGAGGTGCTCAGTACTCAGGGTGCTGTGTGTTCAGTGCTCAGGGTGCTGGGTGCTCAGTACTCAGTGTGCTCGGTGCTTAGTACTCAGGGGGCTGGGTGCTCAGTGCTCGGGGTGATGGGTGCTCAGTGATCAGTACTCAAGGTGCTGGGTGCTCAGTGCTCGGGGTGCTGTGTGCTCAGTGCTCAGTACTCAGGGTGCTGGGTGCTCAGTGCTCAGGGTGCTGGGTGCTCAGTGCTCGGGGTGCTGGGTGCTCAGTACTCAGGGTGCTGGGTGCTCAGTTCTCGGGGTGCTCGGTGATCAGTACTCAGTGCTCAGGGTGCTCAGTGCTCAGGGTGCTGGGTGTTCAGTACTCAGGGTGCTTGGTGCTCAGTACTCAGGGTGCTGGGTGCTCAGTGCTCAAGGTGCTGGGTGCTCAGTACTCGGGGTGCTGGGTGCTCAGTACTCAGGGTGCTGGGTGCTCAGTGCTCAGGGTGCTGGGTGCTCAGTGCTCGGTGTGCTGGGTGCTCAGTGCTCAGTACTCAGGGTGCTGGGTGCTCAGTGCTCGGGGTCCTGGGTGCTCAGTGCTCAGTACTCAGGGTGCTGGGTGCTCAGTGCTCAGGGTGCTGTTTGCTCAGTGCTCAGGGTGCTGGGTACTCAGTGCTCAGGGTGCTGGGTGTTCAGTACTCAGGGTGCTGGGTGCTCAGTACTCAGGGTGCTGGGTGCTCAGTGCTCGGGGTGCTGGGTGCTCAGTGCTCACGGTGCTGGGTGCTCAGTGCTCGGGGTGCTCGGTGCTCAGTACTCAGGGTGCTCAGTACTCAGGGTGCTGGGTGCTTAGTGCTCGGGGTGCTGGGTGCTCAGTGCTCAGAGTGAACGGTGCTCAGTACTCCGGATGCTGGGTGCTCAGTACTCAGGGTGCTGGGTGCTCAGTACTCAGGGTGCTGGGTGCTCAGTCCTCAGGGTGCTGGGTGCTCAGGGTGCTGGGTGCTCAGTGCTCGGGGTGCTCGGTGCTCAGTATTCAGGGTGCTGAGTGCTCAGTACTCAGGGTGCTGGGTGCTCAGTACTCAGGGTCCTGGGTGCTCAGTGCTCGGGGTGCTGGGTGCTCAGTGCTCAGGGTGCTGGGTGCTCAGTGCTCGGGGTGCTGGGTGCTCAGAACTCAGGGTGCTGGGTGCTCAGTACTCAGGGTGCTGGGTGCTCAGTGCTCAGTGTGCTGGGTGCTCAGTACTCAGGGTGCTCATTGCTCAGGGTGCTGGGTGCTCATTACTCAGGGTGCTGGGTGCTCAGTGCTCAGGGTGCTCGGTGCTCAATACTTTGGGTGCTCAGTACTCAGGGTGCTGGGTGCTCAGTGCTCAGGGTGCTGGGTGCTCAGTGCTCAGGGTGCTGGGTGCTCAGTGCTCAGAGTGCTGGGTGCTCAGTGCTCGGGGTGCTGGGTGCTCAGTGCTCACGGTGCTGGGTGCTCAGTGCTCGGGGTGCTCGGTGCTCAGTACTCAGGGTGCTCAGTACTCAGGGTGCTGGGTGCTTAGAGCTCGGGGTGCTGGGTGCTCAGTGCTCAGGGTGAACGGTGCTCAGTACTCCGGATGCTGGGTGCTCAGTACTCAGGGTGCTGGGTGCTCAGTACTCAGGGTGCTGGTTGCTCAGTCATCAGGGTGCTGGGTGCTCAGGGTGCTGGGTGCTCAGTGCTCGGGGTGCTCGGTGCTCAGTATTCAGGGTGCTGAGTGCTCAGTACACAGGGTGCTGGGTGCTCAGTACTCAGGGTCCTGGGTGCTCAGTGCTCGGGGTGCTGGGTGCTCAGTGCTCAGGGTGCTGGGTGCTCAGTGCTCGGGGTGCTGGGTGCTCAGACCTCAGGGTGCTGGGTGCTCAGTACTCAGGGTGCTGGGTGCTCAGTGCTCAGGGTGCTGGGTGCTCAGTACTC
Organism: Microtus oregoni; assembly: GCF_018167655.1. Classification (NCBI taxonomy): domain Eukaryota; kingdom Metazoa; phylum Chordata; class Mammalia; order Rodentia; family Cricetidae; genus Microtus; species Microtus oregoni. Next base: position 67,927 of record NW_024543304.1, read on the forward strand.
AGGGTGCTGGGTGCTCAGTACTCAGGGTGCTCGGTGCTAAGTACTCAGGGTGCTGGGTGCTCAGTGCTCAGGGTGCTGGGTGCTCAGTGCTCGGGGTGCTGGGTGCTCAGTACTCAGGGTGCTGGGTGCTCAGTTCTCGGGGTGCTCGGTGATCAGTACTCAGTGCTCAGGTTGCTCAGTGCTCAGGGTGCTGGGTGTTCAGTACTCAGGGTGCTTGGTGCTCAGTACTCAGGGTGCTGGGTGCTCAGTGCTCAGGGTGCTGGGTGCTCAGTACTCGGGGTGCTCGGTGCTCAGTGCTCAGGGTGCTGTGTGCTCAGTACTCAGGGTGCTGGGTGCTCAGTACTCAGGGTGCTGGGTGCTCAGTGCTCAGGGTGCTGGGTGCTCAGTACTCAGGGTGCTGGGTGCTCAGTGCTCAGGGTGCTGTGTGCTCAGTACTCAGGGTGCTGGGTGCTCAGTACTCAGGGTGCTGGGTGCTCAGTGCTCAGGGTGCTGGGTGCTCAGTGCTCAGGGTACTGGGTGCTCAGTGCTCAGGGTGCTGGGTGCTCGGTTCTCGGGGTGCTGGGTGCTTAGTTCTCGCGGTGCCCGGTGCTCAGTACTCGGGGTGCTCAGTGCTCAGTACTCAGGGTGCTGGGTGCTCAGTGCTCAGGGTGCTGGGTGCTCAGTACTCAGGGTGCTGGGTGCTCGGTGCTCAGTACGCTGGGTGCTCAGTACTCAGGGTGCTGGGTGCTCAGTACTCAGGGTGCTCGGTGCTCAGTACTCAGGGTGCTGGGTGCTCAGTGCTCGGGGTGCTGGGTGCTCAGTACTCAGGGTGCTGGGAGCTCAGTGCTCAGGGTGCTGGGTACTCAGTGCTCAGGTTGCTGGGTGCTCAGTATTCAGGGTGCTGGGTGCTCAGTACTCAGGGTGCTCGGTGCTCAGTGCTCGGGGTGCTGGGTGCTCAGTGCTCACGGTGCTGGGTGCTCAGTGCTCGGGGTGCTCGGTGCTCAGTACTCAGGGTGCTGGGTGCTCAGTGCTCGGGGTGCTCGGTGCTCAGTGCTCAAGGTGCTGGGTGCTCGGTGCTCAGGGTGCTGGGTGCTCGGTGCTCGGCGTGCTGGGTGCTTAGTGCTCGCGGTGCCTGGTGCTCAGTACTCGGGGTGCTCAGTGCTCAGTACTCAGGGTCCTGGGTGCTCAGTGCTCAGAGTGCTGGGTGCTCAGTACTCAGGGTGCTGGGGGCTCGGTGCTCAGTACGCTGGGTGCTCAGTACTCAGGGTGCTGGGTGCTCAGTACTCAGGGTGCTCGGTACTCAGTACTCAGGGTGCTGGGTGCTCAGTGCTCGGGGTGGTGGGTGCTCAGTACTCAGGGTGCTGGGTGCTCAGTGCTCGGGGTGGTCGGTGCTCAGTACGCTGGGTGCTCAGTACTCAGGGTGCTGGGTGCTCAGTACTCAGGGTGCTGGGTGCTTAGTACTCAGGGTGCTGGGTGCTCAGTGCTCGGGGTGCTGGGTGCTCAGTGCTCAGTGCTCAGTACTCAGGGTGCTGGGTGCACAGTGCTCAGGGTGCTGGGTGCTCAGTGCTCAGGGTGCTGGGTGCTCAGTGCTCAGGGTGCTGGGTACTCAGTGCTCGGGGTGCTGGGTGCTCAGTGCTCGGGGTGCTGGGTGCTCAGTGCTCGGGGTGCTCGGTGCTCAGTACTCAGGGTGCTGGGTGCTCAGTGCTCGAGGTGCTCAGTACTCAGGGTGCTGTGTGTTCAGTGCTCAGGGTGCTGGGTGCTCAGTACTCAGTGTGCTCGGTGCTTAGTACTCAGGGGGCTGGGTGCTCAGTGCTCGGGGTGATGGGTGCTCAGTGATCAGTACTCAAGGTGCTGGGTGCTCAGTGCTCGGGGTGCTGGGTGCTCAGTGCTCAGTACTCAGGGTGCTGGGTGCTCAGTGCTCAGGGTGCTGGGTGCTCAGTGCTCGGGGTGCTGGGTGCTCAGTACTCAGGGTGCTGGGTGCTCAGTTCTCGGGGTGCTCGGTGATCAGTACTCAGTGCTCAGGGTGCTCAGTGCTCAGGGTGCTGGGTGTTCAGTACTCAGAGTGCTTGGTGCTCAGTACTCAGGGTGCTGGGTGCTCAGTGCTCAGGGTGCTGGGTGCTCAGTACTCGGGGTGCTGGGTGCTCAGTACTCAGGGTGCTGGGTGCTCAGTGCTCAGGGTGCTGGGTGCTCAGTGCTCGGTGTGCTGGGTGCTCAGTGCTCAGTACTCAGGGTGCTGGGTGCTCAGTGCTCGGGGTCCTGGGTGCTCAGTGCTCAGTACTCAGGGTGCTGGGTGCTCAGTGCTCAGGGTGCTGTGTGCACAGTGCTCAGGGTGCTGGGTACTCAGTGCTCAGGGTGCTGGGTGTTCAGTACTCAGGGTGCTGGGTGCTCAGTACTCAGGGTGCTGGGTGCTCAGTGCTCGGGGTGCTGGGTGCTCAGTGCTCACGGTGCTGGGTGCTCAGTGCTCGGGGTGCTCGGTGCTCAGTACTCAGGGTGCTCAGTACTCAGGGTGCTGGGTGCTTAGTGCTCGGGGTGCTGGGTGCTCAGTGCTCAGGGTGAACGGTGCTCAGTACTCCGGATGCTGGGTGCTCAGTACTCAGGGTGCTGGGTGCTCAGTACTCAGGTTGCTGAGTGCTCAGTCCTCAGGGTGCTGGGTGCTCAGGGTGCTGGGTGCTCAGTGCTCGGGGTGCTCGGTGCTCAGTATTCAGGGTGCTGAGTGCTCAGTACTCAGGGTCCTGGGTGCTCAGTGCTCGGGGTGCTGGGTGCTCAGTGCTCAGGGTGCTGGGTGCTCAGTGCTCGGGGTGCTGGGTGCTCAGAACTCAGGGTGATGGGTGCTCAGTACTCAGGGTGCTGGGTGCTCAGTGCTCAGTGTGCTGGGTGCTCAGTACTCAGGGTGCTCATTGCTCAGGGTGCTGGGTGCTCAGTACTCAGGGTGCTGGGTGCTCAGTGCTCAGGGTGCTCGGTGCTCAATACTTTGGGTGCTCAGTACTCAGGGTGCTGGGTGCTCAGTGCTCAGGGTGCTGGGTGCTCAGTGCTCAGGGTGCTGGGTGCTCAGTGCTCAGAGTGCTGGGTGCTCAGTGCTCGGGGTGCTGGGTGCTCAGTGCTCACGGTGCTGGGTGCTCAGTGCTCGGGGTGCTCGGTGCTCAGTACTCAGGGTGCTCAGTACTCAGGGTGCTGGGTGCTTAGTGCTCGGGGTGCTGGGTGCTCAGTGCTCAGGGTGAACGGTGCTCAGTACTCCGGATGCTGGGTGCTCAGTACTCAGGGTGCTGGGTGCTCAGTACTCAGGGTGCTGGGTGCTCAGTAATCAGGGTGCTGGGTGCTCAGGGTGCTGGGTGCTCAGTGCTCGGGGTGCTCGGTGCTCAGTATTCAGGGTGCTGAGTGCTCAGTACTCAGGGTGCTGGGTGCTCAGTACTCAGGGTCCTGGGTGCTCAGTGCTCGGGGTGCTGGGTGCTCAGTGCTCAGGGTGCTGGGTGCTCAGTGCTCGGGGTGCTGGGTGCTCAGAACTCAGGGTGCTGGGTGCTCAGTACTCAGGGTGCTGGGTGCTCAGTGCTCAGGGTGCTGGGTGCTCAGTACTCAGGGTGCTGGGTGCTCGGTGCTCAGTACGCTGGGTGCTCAGTACTCAGGGTGCTGGGTGCTCAGTACTCAGGGTGCTCGGTGCTCAGTACTCAGGGTGCTGGGTGCTCAGTGCTCGGGGTGCTGGGTGCTCAGTACTCAGGGTGCTGGGTGCTCAGTGCTCGGGGTGCTGGGTGCTCAGTGCTCAGTGCTCAGTACTCAGGGTGCTGGGTGCTCAGTGCTCGGGGTGCTGGGTGCTCAGTGCTCAGTACTCAGGGTGCTTGGTGCTCAGTACTCAGGGTGCTGGGTGCTTAGTACTCAGGGTGCTGGGTGCTCAGTGCTCGGGGTGCTGGGTGCTCAGTGCTCAGTGCTCAGTACTCAGGGTGCTGGGTGCACAGTGCTCAGGGTGCTGGGTGCTCAGTGCTCAGGGTGCTGGGTGCTCAGTGCTCAGGGTGCTGGGTACTCAGTGCTCAGGGTGCTGGGTGCTCAGTACTCAGGGTGCTGGGTGCACAGTGCTCAGGGTGCTGGGTGCTCAGTGCTCAGGGTGCTGGGTGCTCAGTGCTCAGGGTGCTGGGTACTCAGTGCTCAGGGTGCTGGGTGCTCAGTGCTCGGGGTGCTGGGTGCTCAGTGCTCGGGGTGCTCGGTGCTCAGTACTCAGGGTGCTGGGTGCTCAGTGCTCGAGGTGCTCAGTACTCAGGGTGCTGTGTGTTCAGTGCTCAGTGTGCTGGGTGCTCAGTACTCAGGGTGCTCGGTGCTTAGTACTCAGGGGGCTGGGTGCTCAGTGCTCGGGGTGATGGGTGCTCAGTGATCAGTACTCAAGGTGCTGGGTGCTCAGTGCTCGGGGTGCTGGGTGCTCAGTGCTCAGTACTCAGGGTGCTGGGTGCTCAGTGCTCAGGGTGCTGGGTGCTCAGTGCTCGGGGTGCTGGGTGCTCAGTACTCAGGGTGCTGGGTGCTCAGTTCTCGGGGTGCTCGGTGATCAGTACTCAGTGCTCAGGGTGCTCAGTGCTCAGGGTGCTGGGTGTTCAGTACTCAGGGTGCTTGGTGCTCAGTACTCAGGGTGCTGGGTGCTCAGTGCTCAGGGTGCTGGGTGCTCAGTACTCGGGGTGCTCGGTGCTCAGTGCTCAGGGTGCTGTGTGCTCAGTACTCAGGGTGCTGGGTGCTCAGTACTCAGGGTGCTGGGTGCTCAGTGCTCAGGGTGCTGGGTGCTCAGTACTCAGGGTGCTGGGTGCTCAGTGCTCAGGGTGCTGTGTGCTCAGTACTCAGGGTGCTGGGTGCTCGGTGCTCAGTACGCTGGGTGCTCAGTACTCAGGGTGCTGGGTGCTCAGTACTCAGGGTGCTCGGTGCTCAGTACTCAGGGTGCTGGGTGCTCAGTGCTCGGGGTGCTGGGTGCTCAGTACTCAGGGTGCTGGGAGCTCAGTGCTCAGGGTGCTGGGTACTCAGTGCTCAGGTTGCTGGGTGCTCAGTATTCAGGGTGCTGGGTGCTCAGTACTCAGGGTGCTCGGTGCTCAGTGCTCGGGGTGCTGGGTGCTCAGTGCTCACGGTGCTGGGTGCTCAGTGCTCGGGGTGCTCGGTGCTCAGTACTCAGGGTGCTGGGTGCTCAGTGCTCGGGGTGCTCGGTGCTCAGTGCTCAAGGTGCTGGGTGCTCGGTGCTCAGGGTGCTGGGTGCTCGGTGCTCGGCGTGCTGGGTGCTTAGTGCTCGCGGTGCCTGGTGCTCAGTACTCGGGGTGCTCAGTGCTCAGTACTCAGGGTCCTGGGTGCTCAGTGCTCAGAGTGCTGGGTGCTCAGTACTCAGGGTGCTGGGGGCTCGGTGCTCAGTACGCTGGGTGCTCAGTACTCAGGGTGCTGGGTGCTCAGTACTCAGGGTGCTCGGTACTCAGTACTCAGGGTGCTGGGTGCTCAGTGCTCGGGGTGGTGGGTGCTCAGTACTCAGGGTGCTGGGTGCTCAGTGCTCGGGGTGGTCGGTGCTCAGTACGCTGGGTGCTCAGTACTCAGGGTGCTGGGTGCTCAGTACTCAGGGTGCTGGGTGCTTAGTACTCAGGGTGCTGGGTGCTCAGTGCTCGGGGTGCTGGGTGCTCAGTGCTCAGTGCTCAGTACTCAGGGTGCTGGGTGCACAGTGCTCAGGGTGCTGGGTGCTCAGTGCTCAGGGTGCTGGGTGCTCAGTGCTCAGGGTGCTGGGTACTCAGTGCTCGGGGTGCTGGGTGCTCAGTGCTCGGGGTGCTGGGTGCTCAGTGCTCGGGGTGCTCGGTGCTCAGTACTCAGGGTGCTGGGTGCTCAGTGCTCGAGGTGCTCAGTACTCAGGGTGCTGTGTGTTCAGTGCTCAGGGTGCTGGGTGCTCAGTACTCAGTGTGCTCGGTGCTTAGTACTCAGGGGGCTGGGTGCTCAGTGCTCGGGGTGATGGGTGCTCAGTGATCAGTACTCAAGGTGCTGGGTGCTCAGTGCTCGGGGTGCTGGGTGCTCAGTGCTCAGTACTCAGGGTGCTGGGTGCTCAGTGCTCAGGGTGCTGGGTGCTCAGTGCTCGGGGTGCTGGGTGCTCAGTACTCAGGGTGCTGGGTGCTCAGTTCTCGGGGTGCTCGGTGATCAGTACTCAGTGCTCAGGGTGCTCAGTGCTCAGGGTGCTGGGTGTTCAGTACTCAGAGTGCTTGGTGCTCAGTACTCAGGGTGCTGGGTGCTCAGTGCTCAGGGTGCTGGGTGCTCAGTACTCGGGGTGCTGGGTGCTCAGTACTCAGGGTGCTGGGTGCTCAGTGCTCAGGGTGCTGGGTGCTCAGTGCTCGGTGTGCTGGGTGCTCAGTGCTCAGTACTCAGGGTGCTGGGTGCTCAGTGCTCGGGGTCCTGGGTGCTCAGTGCTCAGTACTCAGGGTGCTGGGTGCTCAGTGCTCAGGGTGCTGTGTGCACAGTGCTCAGGGTGCTGGGTACTCAGTGCTCAGGGTGCTGGGTGTTCAGTACTCAGGGTGCTGGGTGCTCAGTACTCAGGGTGCTGGGTGCTCAGTGCTCGGGGTGCTGGGTGCTCAGTGCTCACGGTGCTGGGTGCTCAGTGCTCGGGGTGCTCGGTGCTCAGTACTCAGGGTGCTCAGTACTCAGGGTGCTGGGTGCTTAGTGCTCGGGGTGCTGGGTGCTCAGTGCTCAGGGTGAACGGTGCTCAGTACTCCGGATGCTGGGTGCTCAGTACTCAGGGTGCTGGGTGCTCAGTACTCAGGTTGCTGAGTGCTCAGTCCTCAGGGTGCTGGGTGCTCAGGGTGCTGGGTGCTCAGTGCTCGGGGTGCTCGGTGCTCAGTATTCAGGGTGCTGAGTGCTCAGTACTCAGGGTGCTGGGTGCTCAGTACTCAGGGTCCTGGGTGCTCAGTGCTCGGGGTGCTGGGTGCTCAGTGCTCAGGGTGCTGGGTGCTCAGTGCTCGGGGTGCTGGGTGCTCAGAACTCAGGGTGATGGGTGCTCAGTACTCAGGGTGCTGGGTGCTCAGTGCTCAGTGTGCTGGGTGCTCAGTACTCAGGGTACTCATTGCTCAGGGTGCTGGGTGCTCAGTACTCAGGGTGCTGGGTGCTCAGTGCTCAGGGTGCTCGGTGCTCAATACTTTGGGTGCTCAGTACTCAGGGTGCTGGGTGCTCAGTGCTCAGGGTGCTGGGTGCTCAGTGCTCAGGGTGCTGGGTGCTCAGTGCTCAGAGTGCTGGGTGCTCAGTGCTCGGGGTGCTGGGTGCTCAGTGCTCACGGTGCTGGGTGCTCAGTGCTCGGGGTGCTCGGTGCTCAGTACTCAGGGTGCTCAGTACTCAGGGTGCTGGGTGCTTAGTGCTCGGGGTGCTGGGTGCTCAGTGCTCAGGGTGAACGGTGCTCAGTACTCCGGATGCTGGGTGCTCAGTACTCAGGGTGCTGGGTGCTCAGTACTCAGGGTGCTGGGTGCTCAGTAATCAGGGTGCTGGGTGCTCAGGGTGCTGGGTGCTCAGTGCTCGGGGTGCTCGGTGCTCAGTATTCAGGGTGCTGAGTGCTCAGTACTCAGGGTGCTGGGTGCTCAGTACTCAGGGTCCTGGGTGCTCAGTGCTCGGGGTGCTGGGTGCTCAGTGCTCAGGGTGCTGGGTGCTCAGTGCTCGGGGTGCTGGGTGCTCAGAACTCAGGGTGCTGGGTGCTCAGTACTCAGGGTGCTGGGTGCTCAGTGCTCAGGGTGCTGGGTGCTCAGTACTCAGGGTGCTGGGTGCTCGGTGCTCAGTACGCTGGGTGCTCAGTACTCAGGGTGCTGGGTGCTCAGTACTCAGGGTGCTCGGTGCTCAGTACTCAGGGTGCTGGGTGCTCAGTGCTCGGGGTGCTGGGTGCTCAGTACTCAGGGTGCTGGGTGCTCAGTGCTCGGGGTGCTGGGTGCTCAGTGCTCAGTGCTCAGTACTCAGGGTGCTGGGTGCTCAGTGCTCGGGGTGCTGGGTGCTCAGTGCTCAGTACTCAGGGTGCTTGGTGCTCAGTACTCAGGGTGCTGGGTGCTTAGTACTCAGGGTGCTGGGTGCTCAGTGCTCGGGGTGCTGGGTGCTCAGTGCTCAGTGCTCAGTACTCAGGGTGCTGGGTGCACAGTGCTCAGGGTGCTGGGTGCTCAGTGCTCAGGGTGCTGGGTGCTCAGTGCTCAGGGTGCTGGGTACTCAGTGCTCAGGGTGCTGGGTGCTCAGTACTCAGGGTGCTGGGTGCACAGTGCTCAGGGTGCTGGGTGCTCAGTGCTCAGGGTGCTGGGTGCTCAGTGCTCAGGGTGCTGGGTACTCAGTGCTCAGGGTGCTGGGTGCTCAGTGCTCGGGGTGCTGGGTGCTCAGTGCTCGGGGTGCTCGGTGCTCAGTACTCAGGGTGCTGGGTGCTCAGTGCTCGAGGTGCTCAGTACTCAGGGTGCTGTGTGTTCAGTGCTCAGTGTGCTGGGTGCTCAGTACTCAGGGTGCTCGGTGCTTAGTACTCAGGGGGCTGGGTGCTCAGTGCTCGGGGTGATGGGTGCTCAGTGATCAGTACTCAAGGTGCTGGGTGCTCAGTGCTCGGGGTGCTGGGTGCTCAGTGCTCAGTACTCAGGGTGCTGGGTGCTCAGTGCTCAGGGTGCTGGGTGCTCAGTGCTCGGGGTGCTGGGTGCTCAGTACTCAGGGTGCTGGGTGCTCAGTTCTCGGGGTGCTCGGTGATCAGTACTCAGTGCTCAGGGTGCTCAGTGCTCAGGGTGCTGGGTGTTCAGTACTCAGGGTGCTTGGTGCTCAGTACTCAGGGTGCTGGGTGCTCAGTGCTCAGGGTGCTGGGTGCTCAGTACTCGGGGTGCTCGGTGCTCAGTGCTCAGGGTGCTGTGTGCTCAGTACTCAGGGTGCTGGGTGCTCAGTACTCAGGGTGCTGGGTGCTCAGTGCTCAGGGTGCTGGGTGCTCAGTACTCAGGGTGCTGGGTGCTCAGTGCTCAGGGTGCTGTGTGCTCAGTACTCAGTGTGCTGGGTGCTCAGTGCTCGGGGTGCTGGGTGCTCAGTGCTCAGGGTGCTCGGTGCTCAGTACTCAGGTTGCTGTGTGCTCAGTACTCGGGTTGCTGGGTGCTCAGTACTCAGGGTGCTGGGTGCTCAGTGCTCAGGGTGCTGGGTGCTCAGTGCTCGGTGTGCTGGGTGCTCAGTGCTCAGTACTCAGGGTGCTGGGTGCTCAGTGCTCGGGGTCCTGGGTGCTCAGTGCTCAGTACTCAGGGTGCTGGGTGCTCAGTGCTCAGGGTGCTGTGTGCTCAGTGCTCAGGGTGCGGGGTACTCAGTGCTCAGGGTGCTGGGTGTTCAGTACTCAGGGTGCTGGGTGCTCAGTACTCAGGGTGCTGGGTGCTCAGTGCTCGGGGTGCTCAGTGCTCAGTACTCAGGGTGCTGGGTGCTCAGTGCTCAGGGTGCTGGGTGCTCAGTACTCAGGGTGCTGGGTGCTCAGTACTCAGGGTGCTGGGTGCTCAGTGCTCAGGGTGCTGGGTGCTCAGTACTCAGGGTGCTGGGTGCTCAGTGCTCAGGGTGCTGTGTGCTCAGTACTCAGGGTGCTGGGTGCTCAGTACTCAGGGTGCTGGGTGCTCAGTGCTCAGGGTGCTGGGTGCTCAGTGCTCAGGGTACTGGGTGCTCAGTGCTCAGGGTGCTGGGTGCTCGGTTCTCGGGGTGCTGGGTGCTTAGTTCTCGCGGTGCCCGGTGCTCAGTACTCGGGGTGCTCAGTGCTCAGTACTCAGGGTGCTGGGTGCTCAGTGCTCAGGGTGCTGGGTGCTCAGTACTCAGGGTGCTGGGTGCTCGGTGCTCAGTACGCTGGGTGCTCAGTACTCAGGGTGCTGGGTGCTCAGTACTCAGGGTGCTCGGTGCTCAGTACTCAGGGTGCTGGGTGCTCAGTGCTCGGGGTGCTGGGTGCTCAGTACTCAGGGTGCTGGGAGCTCAGTGCTCAGGGTGCTGGGTACTCAGTGCTCAGGTTGCTGGGTGCTCAGTATTCAGGGTGCTGGGTGCTCAGTACTCAGGGTGCTCGGTGCTCAGTGCTCGGGGTGCTGGGTGCTCAGTGCTCACGGTGCTGGGTGCTCAGTGCTCGGGGTGCTCGGTGCTCAGTACTCAGGGTGCTGGGTGCTCAGTGCTCGGGGTGCTCGGTGCTCAGTGCTCAAGGTGCTGGGTGCTCGGTGCTCAGGGTGCTGGGTGCTCGGTGCTCGGCGTGCTGGGTGCTTAGTGCTCGCGGTGCCTGGTGCTCAGTACTCGGGGTGCTCAGTGCTCAGTACTCAGGGTCCTGGGTGCTCAGTGCTCAGAGTGCTGGGTGCTCAGTACTCAGGGTGCTGGGGGCTCGGTGCTCAGTACGCTGGGTGCTCAGTACTCAGGGTGCTGGGTGCTCAGTACTCAGGGTGCTCGGTACTCAGTACTCAGGGTGCTGGATGCTCAGTGCTCGGGGTGGTGGGTGCTCAGTACTCAGGGTGCTGGGTGCTCAGTGCTCGGGGTGGTCGGTGCTCAGTACGCTGGGTGCTCAGTACTCAGGGTGCTGGGTGCTCAGTACTCAGGGTGCTGGGTGCTTAGTACTCAGGGTGCTGGGTGCTCAGTGCTCGGGGTGCTGGGTGCTCAGTGCTCAGTGCTCAGTACTCAGGGTGCTGGGTGCACAGTGCTCAGGGTGCTGGGTGCTCAGTGCTCAGGGTGCTGGGTGCTCAGTGCTCAGGGTGCTGGGTACTCAGTGCTCGGGGTGCTGGGTGCTCAGTGCTCGGGGTGCTGGGTGCTCAGTGCTCGGGGTGCTCGGTGCTCAGTACTCAGGGTGCTGGGTGCTCAGTGCTCGAGGTGCTCAGTACTCAGGGTGCTGTGTGTTCAGTGCTCAGGGTGCTGGGTGCTCAGTACTCAGTGTGCTCGGTGCTTAGTACTCAGGGGGCTGGGTGCTCAGTGCTCGGGGTGATGGGTGCTCAGTGATCAGTACTCAAGGTGCTGGGTGCTCAGTGCTCGGGGTGCTGGGTGCTCAGTGCTCAGTACTCAGGGTGCTGGGTGCTCAGTGCTCAGGGTGCTGGGTGCTCAGTGCTCGGGGTGCTGGGTGCTCAGTACTCAGGGTGCTGGGTGCTCAGTTCTCGGGGTGCTCGGTGATCAGTACTCAGTGCTCAGGGTGCTCAGTGCTCAGGGTGCTGGGTGTTCAGTACTCAGAGTGCTTGGTGCTCAGTACTCAGGGTGCTGGGTGCTCAGTGCTCAGGGTGCTGGGTGCTCAGTACTCGGGGTGCTGGGTGCTCAGTACTCAGGGTGCTGGGTGCTCAGTGCTCAGGGTGCTGGGTGCTCAGTGCTCGGTGTGCTGGGTGCTCAGTGCTCAGTACTCAGGGTGCTGGGTGCTCAGTGCTCGGGGTCCTGGGTGCTCAGTGCTCAGTACTCAGGGTGCTGGGTGCTCAGTGCTCAGGGTGCTGTGTGCACAGTGCTCAGGGTGCTGGGTACTCAGTGCTCAGGGTGCTGGGTGTTCAGTACTCAGGGTGCTGGGTGCTCAGTACTCAGGGTGCTGGGTGCTCAGTGCTCGGGGTGCTGGGTGCTCAGTGCTCACGGTGCTGGGTGCTCAGTGCTCAGGGTGCTCGGTGCTCAGTACTCAGGGTGCTCAGTACTCAGGGTGCTGGGTGCTTAGTGCTCGGGGTGCTGGGTGCTCAGTGCTCAGGGTGAACGGTGCTCAGTACTCCGGATGCTGGGTGCTCAGTACTCAGGGTGCTGGGTGCTCAGTACTCAGGTTGCTGAGTGCTCAGTCCTCAGGGTGCTGGGTGCTCAGGGTGCTGGGTGCTCAGTGCTCGGGGTGCTCGGTGCTCAGTATTCAGGGTGCTGAGTGCTCAGTACTCAGGGTGCTGGGTGCTCAGTACTCAGGGTCCTGGGTGCTCAGTGCTCGGGGTGCTGGGTGCTCAGTGCTCAGGGTGCTGGGTGCTCAGTGCTCGGGGTGCTGGGTGCTCAGAACTCAGGGTGATGGGTGCTCAGTACTCAGGGTGCTGGGTGCTCAGTGCTCAGTGTGCTGGGTGCTCAGTACTCAGGGTGCTCATTGCTCAGGGTGCTGGGTGCTCAGTACTCAGGGTGCTGCGTGCTCAGTGCTCAGGGTGCTCGGTGCTCAATACTTTGGGTGCTCAGTACTCAGGGTGCTGGGTGCTCAGTGCTCAGGGTGCTGGGTGCTCAGTGCTCAGGGTGCTGGGTGCTCAGTGCTCAGAGTGCTGGGTGCTCAGTGCTCGGGGTGCTGGGTGCTCAGTGCTCACGGTGCTGGGTGCTCAGTGCTCGGGGTGCTCGGTGCTCAGTACTCAGGGTGCTCAGTACTCAGGGTGCTGGGTGCTTAGTGCTCGGGGTGCTGGGTGCTCAGTGCTCAGGGTGAACGGTGCTCAGTACTCCGGATGCTGGGTGCTCAGTACTCAGGGTGCTGGGTGCTCAGTACTCAGGGTGCTGGGTGCTCAGTAATCAGGGTGCTGGGTGCTCAGGGTGCTGGGTGCTCAGTGCTCGGGGTGCTCGGTGCTCAGTATTCAGGGTGCTGAGTGCTCAGTACTCAGGGTGCTGGGTGCTCAGTACTCAGGGTCCTGGGTGCTCAGTGCTCGGGGTGCTGGGTGCTCAGTGCTCGGGGTGCTGGGTGCTCAGTGCTCACGGTGCTGGGTGCTCAGTGCTCGGGGTGCTCGGTGCTCAGTACTCAGGGTGCTGGGTGCTCAGTGCTCGGGGTGCTCGGTGCTCAGTGCTCAAGGTGCTGGGTGCTCGGTGCTCAGGGTGCTGGGTGCTCGGTGCTCGGCGTGCTGGGTGCTTAGTGCTCGCGGTGCCTGGTGCTCAGTACTCGGGGTGCTCAGTGCTCAGTACTCAGGGTCCTGGGTGCTCAGTGCTCAGAGTGCTGGGTGCTCAGTGCTCGGGGTGGTCGGTGCTCAGTACGCTGGGTGCTCAGTACTCAGGGTGCTGGGTGCTCAGTACTCAGGGTGCTGGGTGCTTAGTACTCAGGGTGCTGGGTGCTCAGTGCTCGGGGTGCTGGGTGCTCAGTGCTCAGTGCTCAGTACTCAGGGTGCTGGGTGCACAGTGCTCAGGGTGCTGGGTGCTCAGTGCTCAGGGTGCTGGGTGCTCAGTGCTCAGGGTGCTGGGTACTCAGTGCTCGGGGTGCTGGGTGCTCAGTGCTCGGGGTGCTGGGTGCTCAGTGCTCGGGGTGCTCGGTGCTCAGTACTCAGGGTGCTGGGTGCTCAGTGCTCGAGGTGCTCAGTACTCAGGGTGCTGTGTGTTCAGTGCTCAGGGTGCTGGGTGCTCAGTACTCAGTGTGCTCGGTGCTTAGTACTCAGGGGGCTGGGTGCTCAGTGCTCGGGGTGATGGGTGCTCAGTGATCAGTACTCAAGGTGCTGGGTGCTCAGTGCTCGGGGTGCTGGGTGCTCAGTGCTCAGTACTCAGGGTGCTGGGTGCTCAGTGCTCAGGGTGCTGGGTGCTCAGTGCTCGGGGTGCTGGGTGCTCAGTACTCAGGGTGCTGGGTGCTCAGTTCTCGGGGTGCTCGGTGATCAGTACTCAGTGCTCAGGGTGCTCAGTGCTCAGGGTGCTGGGTGTTCAGTACTCAGAGTGCTTGGTGCTCAGTACTCAGGGTGCTGGGTGCTCAGTGCTCAGGGTGCTGGGTGCTCAGTACTCGGGGTGCTGGGTGCTCAGTACTCAGGGTGCTGGGTGCTCAGTGCTCAGGGTGCTGGGTGCTCAGTGCTCGGTGTGCTGGGTGCTCAGTGCTCAGTACTCAGGGTGCTGGGTGCTCAGTGCTCGGGGTCCTGGGTGCTCAGTGCTCAGTACTCAGGGTGCTGGGTGCTCAGTGCTCAGGGTGCTGTGTGCACAGTGCTCAGGGTGCTGGGTACTCAGTGCTCAGGGTGCTGGGTGTTCAGTACTCAGGGTGCTGGGTGCTCAGTACTCAGGGTGCTGGGTGCTCAGTGCTCGGGGTGCTGGGTGCTCAGTGCTCACGGTGCTGGGTGCTCAGTGCTCGGGGTGCTCGGTGCTCAGTACTCAGGGTGCTCAGTACTCAGGGTGCTGGGTGCTTAGTGCTCGGGGTGCTGGGTGCTCAGTGCTCAGGGTGAACGGTGCTCAGTACTCCGGATGCTGGGTGCTCAGTACTCAGGGTGCTGGGTGCTCAGTACTCAGGTTGCTGAGTGCTCAGTCCTCAGGGTGCTGGGTGCTCAGGGTGCTGGGTGCTCAGTGCTCGGGGTGCTCGGTGCTCAGTATTCAGGGTGCTGAGTGCTCAGTACTCAGGGTGCTGGGTGCTCAGTACTCAGGGTCCTGGGTGCTCAGTGCTCGGGGTGCTGGGTGCTCAGTGCTCAGGGTGCTGGGTGCTCAGTGCTCGGGGTGCTGGGTGCTCAGAACTCAGGGTGATGGGTGCTCAGTACTCAGGGTGCTGGGTGCTCAGTGCTCAGTGTGCTGGGTGCTCAGTACTCAGGGTGCTCATTGCTCAGGGTGCTGGGTGCTCAGTACTCAGGGTGCTGGGTGCTCAGTGCTCAGGGTGCTCGGTGCTCAATACTTTGGGTGCTCAGTACTCAGGGTGCTGGGTGCTCAGTGCTCAGGGTGCTGGGTGCTCAGTGCTCAGGGTGCTGGGTGCTCAGTGCTCAGAGTGCTGGGTGCTCAGTGCTCGGGGTGCTGGGTGCTCAGTGCTCACGGTGCTGGGTGCTCAGTGCTCGGGGTGCTCGGTGCTCAGTACTCAGGGTGCTCAGTACTCAGGGTGCTGGGTGCTTAGTGCTCGGGGTGCTGGGTGCTCAGTGCTCAGGGTGAACGGTGCTCAGTACTCCGGATGCTGGGTGCTCAGTACTCAGGGTGCTGGGTGCTCAGTACTCAGGGTGCTGGGTGCTCAGTAATCAGGGTGCTGGGTGCTCAGGGTGCTGGGTGCTCAGTGCTCGGGGTGCTCGGTGCTCAGTATTCAGGGTGCTGAGTGCTCAGTACTCAGGGTGCTGGGTGCTCAGTACTCAGGGTCCTGGGTGCTCAGTGCTCGGGGTGCTGTGTGCTCAGTGCTCAGGGTGCTGGGTGCTCAGTGCTCGGGGTGCTGGGTGCTCAGAACTCAGGGTGCTGGGTGCTCAGTACTCAGGGTGCTGGGTGCTCAGTGCTCAGGGTGCTGGGTGCTCAGTACTCATGGTGCTGGGTGCTCGGTGCTCAGTACGCTGGGTGCTCAGTACTCAGGGTGCTGGGTGCTCAGTACTCAGGGTGCTCGGTGCTCAGTACTCAGGGTGCTGGGTGCTCAGTGCTCGGGGTGCTGGGTGCTCAGTACTCAGGGTGCTGGGTGCTCAGTGCTCGGGGTGCTGGGTGCTCAGTGCTCAGTGCTCAGTACTCAGGGTGCTGGGTGCTCAGTGCTCGGGGTGCTGGGTGCTCAGTGCTCAGTACTCAGGGTGCTTGGTGCTCAGTACTCAGGGTGCTGGGTGCTTAGTACTCAGGGTGCTGGGTGCTCAGTGCTCGGGGTGCTGGGTGCTCAGTGCTCAGTGCTCAGTACTCAGGGTGCTGGGTGCACAGTGCTCAGGGTGCTGGGTGCTCAGTGCTCAGGGTGCTGGGTGCTCAGTGCTCAGGGTGCTGGGTACTCAGTGCTCAGGGTGCTGGGTGCTCAGTACTCAGGGTGCTGGGTGCACAGTGCTCAGGGTGCTGGGTGCTCAGTGCTCAGGGTGCTGGGTGCTCAGTGCTCAGGGTGCTGGGTACTCAGTGCTCAGGGTGCTGGGTGCTCAGTGCTCGGGGTGCTGGGTGCTCAGTGCTCGGGGTGCTCGGTGCTCAGTACTCAGGGTGCTGGGTGCTCAGTGCTCGAGGTGCTCAGTACTCAGGGTGCTGTGTGTTCAGTGCTCAGTGTGCTGGGTGCTCAGTACTCAGGGTGCTCGGTGCTTAGTACTCAGGGGGCTGGGTGCTCAGTGCTCGGGGTGATGGGTGCTCAGTGATCAGTACTCAAGGTGCTGGGTGCTCAGTGCTCGGGGTGCTGGGTGCTCAGTGCTCAGTACTCAGGGTGCTGGGTGCTCAGTGCTCAGGGTGCTGGGTGCTCAGTGCTCGGGGTGCTGGGTGCTCAGTACTCAGGGTGCTGGGTGCTCAGTTCTCGGGGTGCTCGGTGATCAGTACTCAGTGCTCAGGGTGCTCAGTGCTCAGGGTGCTGGGTGTTCAGTACTCAGGGTGCTTGGTGCTCAGTACTCAGGGTGCTGGGTGCTCAGTGCTCAGGGTGCTGGGTGCTCAGTACTCGGGGTGCTCGGTGCTCAGTGCTCAGGGTGCTGTGTGCTCAGTACTCAGGGTGCTGGGTGCTCAGTACTCAGGGTGCTGGGTGCTCAGTGCTCAGGGTGCTGGGTGCTCAGTACTCAGGGTGCTGGGTGCTCAGTGCTCAGGGTGCTGTGTGCTCAGTACTCAGTGTGCTGGGTGCTCAGTGCTCGGGGTGCTGGGTGCTCAGTGCTCAGGGTGCTCGGTGCTCAGTACTCAGGTTGCTGTGTGCTCAGTACTCGGGTTGCTGGGTGCTCAGTACTCAGGGTGCTGGGTGCTCAGTGCTCAGGGTGCTGGGTGCTCAGTGCTCGGTGTGCTGGGTGCTCAGTGCTCAGTACTCAGGGTGCTGGGTGCTCAGTGCTCGGGGTCCTGGGTGCTCAGTGCTCAGTACTCAGGGTGCTGGGTGCTCAGTGCTCAGGGTGCTGTGTGCTCAGTGCTCAGGGTGCGGGGTACTCAGTGCTCAGGGTGCTGGGTGTTCAGTACTCAGGGTGCTGGGTGCTCAGTACTCAGGGTGCTGGGTGCTCAGTGCTCGGGGTGCTCAGTGCTCAGTACTCAGGGTGCTGGGTGCTCAGTGCTCAGGGTGCTGGGTGCTCAGTACTCAGGGTGCTGGGTGCTCGGTGCTCAGTACGCTGGGTGCTCAGTACTCAGGGTGCTGGGTGCTCAGTACTCAGGGTGCTCGGTGCTCAGTACTCAGGGTGCTGGGTGCTCAGTGCTCGGGGTGCTGGGTGCTCAGTACTCAGGGTGCTCATTGCTCAGTGTGCTGGGTGCTCAGTACTCAGGGTGCTGGGTACTCAGTGCTCAGGGTGCTCAGTGCTCAATACGTTGGGTGCTCAGTACTCAGGGTGCTGGGTGCTCAGTGCTCAGGGTGCTGGGGGCTCAGTGCTCAGGGTGCTGGGTGCTCAGTGCTCAGGGTGCTGGGTGCTCGGTGCTCGGCGTGCTGGGTGCTTAGTGCTCGCGGTGCCTGGTGCTCAGTACTCGGGGTGCTCAGTGCTCAGTACTCAGGGTCCTGGGTGCTCAGTGCTCAGAGTGCTGGGTGCTCAGTACTCAGGGTGCTGGGGGCTCGGTGCTCAGTACGCTGGGTGCTCAGTACTCAGGGTGCTGGGTGCTCAGTACTCAGGGTGCTCGGTACTCAGTACTCAGGGTGCTGGGTGCTCAGTGCTCGGGGTGCTGGGTGCTCAGTACTCAGGGTGCTGGGTGCTCAGTGCTCGGGGTGGTCGCTGCTCAGTACGCTGGGTGCTCAGTACTCAGGGTGCTGGGTGCTCAGTACTCAGGGTGCTGGGTGCTTAGTACTCAGGGTGCTGGGTGCTCAGTGCTCGGGGTGCTGGGTGCGCAGTGCTCAGTGTTCAGTGCTCAGGGTGCTGGGTGCACAGTGCTCAGGGTGCTGGGTGCTCAGTGCTCAGGGTGCTGGGTGCTCAGTGCTCAGGGTGCTGGGTACTCAGTGCTCAGGGTGCTGGGTGCTCAGTACTCAGGGTGCTTGGTGCTCAGTACTCAGGGTGCTGCGTGCTCAGTGCTCGGGGTGCTGGGTGCTCAGTGCTCGGGGTGCTGGGTGCTCAGTGCTCGGGGTGCTCGGTGCTCAGTACTCAGGGTGCTGGGTGCTCAGTGCTCGAGGTGCTCAGTACTCAGGGTGCTGTGTGTTCAGTGCTCAGGGTGCTGGGTGCTCAGTACTCAGTGTGCTCGGTGCTTAGTACTCAGGGGGCTGGGTGCTCAGTGCTCGGGGTGATGGGTGCTCAGTGATCAGTACTCAAGGTGCTGGGTGCTCAGTGCTCGGGGTGCTGGGTGCTCCGTGCTCAGTACTCAGGGTGCTGAGTGCTCAGTGCTCAGGGTGCTGGGTGCTCAGTGCTCGGGGTGCTGGGTGCTCAGACTCAGGGTGCTGGGTGCTCAGTTCTCGGGGTGCTCGGTGATCAGTACTCAGTGCTCAGGGTGCTCAGTGCTCAGGGTGCTGGGTGTTCAGTACTCAGGGTGCTTGGTGCTCAGTACTCAGGGTGCTGGGTGCTCAGTGCTCAGGGTGCTGGGTGCTCAGTACTCGGGGTGCTGGGTGCTCAGTACTCAGGGTGCTGGGTGCTCAGTGCTCAGGGTGCTGGGTGCTCAGTGCTCGGTGTGCTGGGTGCTCAGTGCTCAGTACTCAGGGTGCTGGGTGCTCAGTGCTCGGGGTCCTGGGTGCTCAGTGCTCAGTACTCAGTGTGCTGGGTGCTCAGTGCTCAGGGTGCTGTGTGCTCAGGGCTCAGGGTGCTGTCTACTCAGTGATCAGGGTGCTGGGTGTTCAGTACTCAGGGTGCTGGGTGCTCAGTACTCAGGGTGCTGGGTGCTCAGTGCTCGGGGTGCTGGGTGCTC
Organism: Microtus oregoni; assembly: GCF_018167655.1. Lineage (NCBI taxonomy): Eukaryota > Metazoa > Chordata > Mammalia > Rodentia > Cricetidae > Microtus > Microtus oregoni. Next base: position 86,362 of record NW_024543304.1, read on the forward strand.
AGTGCTCACGGTGCTGGGTGCTCAGTGCTCGGGGTGCTCGGTGCTCAGTACTCAGGGTGCTCAGTACTCAGGGTGCTGGGTGCTTAGTGCTCGGGGTGCTGGGTGCTCAGTGCTCAGGGTGAACGGTGCTCAGTACTCCGGATGCTGGGTGCTCAGTACTCAGGGTGCTGGGTGCTCAGTACTCAGGGTGCTGGGTGCTCAGTCCTCAGGGTGCTGGGTGCTCAGGGTGCTGGGTGCTCAGTGCTCGGGGTGCTCGGTGCTCAGTATTCAGGGTGCTGAGTGCTCAGTACTCAGGGTGCTGGGTGCTCAGTACTCAGGGTCCTGGGTGCTCAGTGCTCGGGGTGCTGGGTGCTCAGTGCTCAGGGTGCTGGGTGCTCAGTGCTCGGCGTGCTGGGTGCTCAGAACTCAGGGTGCTGGGTGCTCAGTACTCAGGGTGCTGGGTGCTCAGTGCTCAGTGTGCTGGGTGCTCAGTACTCAGGGTGCTCATTGCTCAGGGTGCTGGGTGCTCAGTACTCAGGGTGCTGGGTGCTCAGTGCTCAGGGTGCTCGGTGCTCAATACTTTGGGTGCTCAGTACTCAGGGTGCTGGGTGCTCAGTGCTCAGGGTGCTGGGTGCTCAGTGCTCAGGGTGCTGGGTGCTCAGTGCTCAGAGTGCTGGGTGCTCAGTGCTCGGGGTGCTGGGTGCTCAGTGCTCACGGAGCTGGGTGCTCAGTGCTCGGGGTGCTCGGTGCTCAGGACTCAGGGTGCTCAGTACTCAGGGTGCTGGGTGCTTAGTGCTCGGGGTGCTGGGTGCTCAGTGCTCAGGGTGAACGGTGCTCAGTACTCCGGATGCTGGGTGCTCAGTACTCAGGGTGCTGGGTGCTCAGTACTCAGGGTGCTGGGTGCTCAGTCCTCAGGGTGCTGGGTGCTCAGGGTGCTGGGTGCTCAGTGCTCGGGGTGCTCGGTGCTCAGTATTCAGGGTGCTGAGTGCTCAGTACTCAGGGTGCTGGGTGCTCAGTACTCAGGGTCCTGGGTGCTCAGTGCTCGGGGTGCTGGGTGCTCAGTGCTCAGGGTGCTGGGTGCTCAGTGCTCGGGGTGCTGGGTGCTCAGAACTCAGGGTGCTGGGTGCTCAGTACTCAGGGTGCTGGGTGCTCAGTGCTCAGGGTGCTGGGTGCTCAGTACTCAGGGTGCTGGGTGTTCGGTGCTCAGTACGCTGGGTGCTCAGTACTCAGGGTGCTGGGTGCTCAGTACTCAGGGTGCTCGGTGCTCAGTACTCAGGGTGCTGGGTGCTCAGTACTCAGGGTGCTGGGTGCTCAGTGCTCGGGGTGCTGGGTGCTCAGTGCTCAGTGCTCAGTACTCAGGGTGCTGGGTGCTCAGTGCTCGGGGTGCTGGGTGCTCAGTGCTCAGTACTCAGGGTGCTGGGTGCTCAGTACTCAGGGTGCTGGGTGCTTAGTACTCAGGGTGCTGGGTGCTCAGTGCTCGGGGTGCTGGGTGCTCAGTGCTCAGTGCTCAGTACTCAGGGTGCTGGGTGCACAGTGCTCAGGGTGCTGGGTGCTCAGTGCTCAGGGTGCTGGGTGCTCAGTGCTCAGGGTGCTGGGTACTCAGTGCTCAGGGTGCTGGGTGCTCAGTACTCAGGGTGCTGGGTGCTCAGTACTCAGGGTGCTGGGTGCTCAGTGCTCGGGGTGCTGGGTGCTCAGTGCTCGGGGTGCTGGGTGCTCAGTGCTCGGGGTGCTCGGTGCTCAGTACTCAGGGTGCTGGGTGCTCAGTGCTCGAGGTGCTCAGTACTCAGGGTGCTGTGTGTTCAGTGCTCAGGGTGCTGGGTGCTCAGTACTCAGGGTGCTCGGTGCTTAGTACTCAGGGGGCTGGGTGCTCATTGCTCGGGGTGATGGGTGCTCAGTGATCAGTACTCAAGGTGCTGGGTGCTCAGTGCTCGGGGTGCTGGTTGCTCAGTGCTCAGTACTCAGGGTGCTGGGTGCTCAGTGCTCAGGGTGCTGGTTGCTCAGTGCTCGGGGTGCTGGGTGCTCAGTACTCAGGGTGCTGGGTGCTCAGTTCTCGGGGTGCTCGGTGATCAGTACTCAGTGCTCAGGGTGCTCAGTGCTCAGGGTGCTGGGTGTTCAGTACTCAGGGTGCTTGGTGCTCAGTACTCAGGGTGCTGGGTGCTCAGTGCTCAGGGTGCTGGGTGCTCAGTACTCGGGGTGCTCGGTGCTCAGTGCTCAGGGTGCTGGGTGCTCAGTGCTCAGGGTGCTGGGTGCTCAGTGCTCGGTGTGCTGGGTGCTCAGTGCTCAGTACTCAGGGTGCTGGGTGCTCAGTGCTCGGGGTCCTGGGTGCTCAGTGCTCAGTACTCAGGGTGCTGGGTGCTCAGTGCTCAGGGTGCTGTGTGCTCAGTGCTCAGGGTGCTGGGTACTCAGTGCTCAGTGTGCTGGGTGTTCAGTACTCAGGGTGCTGGGTGCTCAGTACTCAGGGTGCTGGGTGCTCAGTGCTCGGGGTGCTCAGTGCTCAGTACTCAGGGTGCTGGGTGCTCAGTGCTCAGGGTGCTGGGTGCTCAGTACTCAGGGTGCTGGGTGCTCGGTGCTCAGTACGCTGGGTGCTCAGTACTCAGGGTGCTGGGTGCTCAGTACTCAGGGTGCTCGGTGCTCAGTACTCAGGGTGCTGGGTGCTCAGTGCTCGGGGTGCTGGGTGCTCAGTACTCAGTACTCAGGGTGCTGGGTGCTCAGTGCTCGGGGTCCTGGGTGCTCAGTGCTCAGTACTCAGGGTGCTGGGTGCTCAGTGCTCAGGGTGCTGTGTGCTCAGTGCTCAGGGTGCTGGGTACTCAGTGCTCAGTGTGCTGGGTGTTCAGTACTCAGGATGCTGGGTGCTCAGTACTCAGGGTGCTGGGTGCTCGGTGCTCAGTACGCTGGGTGCTCAGTACTCAGGGTGCTGGGTGCTCAGTACTCAGGGTGCTCGGTGCTCAGTACTCAGGGTGCTGGGTGCTCAGTGCTCGGGGTGCTGGGTGCTCAGTACTCAGTGCTCAGGGTGCTCAGTGCTCAGGGTGCTGGGTGTTCAGTACTCAGGGTGCTTGTTGCTCAGTACTCAGGGTGCTGTGTGCTCAGTGCTCAGGGTGCTGGGTGCTCAGTACTCGGGGTGCTCGGTGCTCAGTGCTCAGGGTGCTGGGTGCTCAGTGCTCAGGGTGCTGGGTGCTCAGTGCTCGGTGTGCTGGGTGCTCAGTGCTCAGTACTCAGGGTGCTGGGTGCTCAGTGCTCGGGGTGCTGGGTGCTCAGTGCTCAGTACTCAGGGTGCTGGGTGCTCAGTGCTCAGGGTGCTGTGTGCTCAGTGCTCAGGGTGCTGGGTACTCAGTGCTCAGTGTGCTGGGTGTTCAGTACTCAGGGTGCTGGGTGCTCAGTACTCAGGGTGCTGGGTGCTCAGTGCTCGGGGTGCTCAGTGCTCAGTACTCAGGGTGCTGGGTGCTCAGTGCTCAGGGTGCTGGGTGCTCAGTACTCAGGGTGTTGGGTGCTCGGTGCTCAGTACGCTGGGTGCTCAGTACTCAGGGTGCTGGGTGCTCAGTACTCAGGGTGCTCGGTGCTCAGTACTCAGGGTGCTGGGTGCTCAGTGCTCGGGGTGCTGGGTGCTCAGTACTCAGGGTGCTGGGTGCTCAGTGCTCGGGGTGCTGGGTGCTCAGTGCTCAGGGTGCTCGTTGCTCAGTACTCAGGGTGCTGTGTGCTCAGTACTCGGGTTGCTGGGTGCGCAGTACTCAGGGTGCTGGGTGCTCAGTGCTCAGGGTGCTGGGTGCTCAGTGCTCGGTGTGCTGGGTGCTCAGTGCTCAGTACTCAGGGTGCTGGGTGCTCAGTGCTCGGGTTCCTGGGTGCTCAGTGCTCAGTACTCAGGGTGCTGGGTGCTCAGTGCTCAGGGTGCTGTGTGCTCAGTGCTCAGGGCGCTGGGTACTCAGTGCTCAGTGTGCTGGGTGTTCAGTACTCAGGGTGCTGGGTGCTCAGTACTCAGGGTGCTGGGTGCTCAGTGCTCGGGGTGCTGGGTGCTCAGTACTCAGGGTGCTGGGTGCTCGGTGCTCAGTACGCTGGGTGCTCAGTACTCAGGGTGCTGGGTGCTCAGTACTCAGGGTGCTCGGTGCTCAGTACTCAGGGTGCTGGGTGCTCAGTGCTCGGGGTGCTGGGTGCTCAGTACTCAGGGTGCTGGGTGCTCAGTGCTCGGGGTGCTGGGTGCTCAGTGCTCACGGTGCTGGGTGCTCAGTGCTCGGGGTGCTCGGTGCTCAGTACTCAGGGTGCTCAGTACTCAGGGTGCTGGGTGCTTAGTGCTCGGGGTGCTGGGTGCTCAGTGCTCAGGGTTTACGGTGCAAAGTACTCCGGATGCTGGGTGCTCAGTACTCAGGGTGCTGGGTGCTCAGTACTCAGGGTGCTGGGTGCTCAGTCCTCAGGGTGCTGGGTGCTCAGGGTGCTGGGTGCTCAGTGCTCGGGGTGCTCGGTGCTCAGTATTCAGGGTGCTGAGTGCTCAGTACTCAGGGTGCTGGGTGCTCAGTACTCAGGGTCCTGGGTGCTCAGTGCTCGGGGTGCTGGGTGCTCAGTGCTCAGGGTGCTGGGTGCTCAGTGCTCGGGCTGCTGGGTGCTCAGAACTCAGGGTGCTGGGTGCTCAGTACTCAGGGTGCTGGGTGCTCAGTGCTCAGGGTGCTGGGTGCTCAGTACTCAGGGTGCTGGGTGCTCGGTGCTCAGTACGCTGGGTGCTCAGTACTCAGGGTGCTGGGTGCTCAGTACTCAGGGTGCTCGGTGCTCAGTACTCAGGGTGCTGGGTGCTCAGTGCTCGGGGTGCTGGGTGCTCAGTACTCAGGGTGCTGGCTGCTCAGTGCTCGGGGTGCTGGGTGCTCAGTGCTCAGTGCTCAGTACTCAGGGTGCTGGGTGCTCAGTGCTCGGGGTGCTGGGTGCTCAGTGCTCAGTACTCAGGGTGCTGGGTGCTCAGTACTCAGGGTGCTGGGTGCTTAGTACTCAGGGTGCTGGGTGCTCAGTGCTCGGGGTGCTGGGTGCTCAGTGCTCAGTGCTGAGTACTCAGGGTGCTGGGTGCACAGTGCTCAGGGTGCTGGGTGCTCAGTGCTCAGGGTGCTGGGTGCTCAGTGCTCAGGGTGCTGGGTACTCAGTGCTCAGGGTGCTGGGTGCTCAGTACTCAGGGTGCTGGGTGCTCAGTACTCAGGGTGCTGGGTGCTCAGTGCTCGGGGTGCTGGGTGCTCAGTGCTCGGGGTGCTGGGTGCTCATTGCTCGGGGTGCTCGGTGCTCAGTACTCAGGGTGCTGGGTGCTCAGTGCTCGAGGTGCTCAGTACTCAGGGTGCTGTGTGTTCAGTGTTCACGGTGCTGGGTGCTCAGTACTCAGGGTGCTCGGTGCTTAGTACTCAGGGGGCTGGGTGCTCAGTGCTCGGGGTGATGGGTGCTCAGTGATCAGTACTCAAGGTGCTGGGTGCTCAGTGCTCGGGGTGCTGGGTGCTCAGTGCTCAGTACTCAGGGTGCTGGGTGCTCAGTGCTCAGGGTGCTGGGTGCTCAGTGCTCGGGGTGCTGGGTGCTCAGTACTCAGGGTGCTGGGTGCTCAGTTCTCGGGGTGCTCGGTGATCAGTACTCAGTGCTCAGGGTGCTCAGTGCTCTGGGTGCTGGGTGTTCAGTACTCAGGGTGCTTGGTGCTCAGTACTCAGGGTGCTGGGTGCTCAGTGCTCAGGGTGCTGGGTGCTCAGTACTCGGTGTGCTCGGTGCTCAGTGCTCAGGGTGCTGTGTGCTCAGTACTCAGGGTGCTGGGTGCTCAGTACTCAGGGTGCTGGGTGCTCAGTGCTCAGGGTGCTGGGTGCTCAGTACTCAGGGTGCTGGGTGCTCAGTGCTCAGGGTGCTGTGTGCTCAGTACTCAGTGTGCTGGGTGCTCAGTTCTCGGGGTGCTGGGTGCTCAGTGCTCAGGGTGCTCGGTGCTCAGTACTCAGGGTGCTGTGTGCTCAGTACTCGGGTTGCTGGGTGCGCAGTACTCAGGGTGCTGGGTGCTCAGTGCTCAGGGTGCTGGGTGCTCAGTGCTCGGTGTGCTGGGTGTTCAGTGCTCAGTACTCAGGGTGCTGGGTGCTCAGTGCTCGGGGTCCTGGGTGCTCAGTGCTCAGTACTCAGGGTGCTGGGTGCTCAGTGCTCAGGGTGCTGTGTGCTCAGTGCTCAGGGTGCTGGGTACTCAGTGCTCAGTGTGCTGGGTGTTCAGTACTCAGGGTGCTGGGTGCTCAGTACTCAGGGTGCTGGGTGCTCAGTGCTCGGGGTGCTCAGTGCTCAGTACTCAGGGTGCTGGGTGCTCAGTGCTCAGGGTGCTGGGTGCTCAGTACTCAGGGTGCTGGGTGCTCGGTGCTCAGTACGCTGGGTGCTCAGTACTCAGGGTGCTGGGTGCTCAGTACTCAGGGTGCTCGGTGCTCAGTACTCAGGGTGCTGGGTGCTCAGTGCTCGGGGTGCTGGGTGCTCAGTACTCAGGGTGCTGGGTGCTCAGTGCTCGGGGTGCTGGGTGCTCAGTGCTCAGTGCTCAGTACTCAGGGCGCTGGGTGCTCAGTGCTCGGGGTGCTGGGTGCTCAGTGCTCAGTACTCAGGGTGCTGGGTGCTCAGTACTCAGGGTGCTGGGTGCTTAGTACTCAGGGTGCTGGGTGCTCAGTGCTCGGGGTGCTGGGTGCTCAGTGCTCAGTGCTCAGTACTCAGGGTGCTGGGTGCACAGTGCTCAGGGTGCTGGGTGCTCAGTGCTCAGGGTGCTGGGTGCTCAGTGCTCAGGGTGCTGGGTACTCAGTGCTCAGGTTGCTGGGTGCTCAGTACTCAGGGTGCTGGGTGCTCAGTACTCAGGGTGCTGGGTGCTCAGTGCTCGGGGTGCTGGGTGCTCAGTGCTCAGTGCTCAGGGTGCTGGGTGCTCAGTGCTCGGGGTGCTCGGTGCTCAGTACTCAGGGTGCTGGGTGCTCAGTACTCAGGGAGCTCGTTGCTTAGTACTCAGGGGGCTGGGTGCTCAGTGCTCGGGGTGATGTGTGCTCAGTGATCAGTACTCAAGGTGCTGGGTGCTCAGTGCTCGGGGTGCTGGGTGCTCAGTGCTCAGTACTCAGGGTGCTGGGTGCTCAGTGCTCAGGGTGCTGGGTGCTCAGTGCTCGGGGTGCTGGGTGCTCAGTACTCAGGGTGCTGGGTGCTCAGTTCTCGGGGTGCTCGGTGATCAGTACTCAGTGCTCAGGGTGCTCAGTACTCAGGGTGCTGGGTGTTCAGTACTCAGGGTGCTTGGTGCTCAGTACTCAGGGTGCTGGGTGCTCAGTGCTCAGGGTGCTGGGTGCTCAGTACTCGGGGTGCTCGGTGCTCAGTGCTCAGGGTGCTGTGTGCTCAGTACTCAGGGTGCTGGGTGCTCAGTACTCAGGGTGCTGGGTGCTCAGTGCTCAGGGTGCTGGGTGCTCAGTACTCAGGGTGCTGGGTGCTCAGTGCTCAGGGTGCTGTGTGCTCAGTACTCAGTGTGCTGGGTGCTCAGTGCTCGGGGTGCTGGGTGCTCAGTGCTCAGGGTGCTCGGTGCTCAGTACTCAGGGTGCTGGGTGCTCAGTACTCGGGGTGCTGGGTGCTCAGTACTCAGGGTGCTGAGTGCTCAGTGCTCAGGGTGCTGGGTGCTCAGTGCTCGGTGTGCTGGGTGCTCAGTGCTCAGTACTCAGGGTGCTGGGTGCTCAGTGGTCGGGGTCCTGGGTGCTCAGTGCTCAGTACTCAGGGTGCTGGGTGCTCAGTGCTCAGGGTGCTGTGTGCTCAGTGCTCAGGGTGCTGGGTACTCAGTGCTCAGGGTGCTGGGTGTTCAGTACTCAGGGTGCTGGGTGCTCAGTACTCAGGGTGCTGGGTGCTCAGTGCTCGGGGTGCTGGGTGCTCAGTGCTCACGGTGCTGGGTGCTCAGTGCTCAGTGTGCTGGGTGCTTAGTGCTCGGGGTGCTGGGTGCTCAGTGCTCAGGGTGAACGGTGCTCAGTACTCCGGATGCTGGGTGCTCAGTACTCAGGGTGCTGGGTGCTCAGAACTCAGGGTGCTGGGTGCTCAGTCCTCAGGGTGCTGGGTGCTCAGGGTGCTGGGTGCTCAGTGCTCGGGGTGCTCGGTGCTCAGTATTCAGGGTGCTGAGTGCTCAGTACTCAGGGTGCTGGGTGCTCAGTACTCAGGGTCCTGGGTGCTCAGTGCTCGGGGTGCTGGGTGCTCAGTGCTCAGGGTGCTGGGTTCTCAGTGCTCGGGGTGCTGGGTGCTCAGAACTCAGGGTGCTGGGTGCTCAGTACTCAGGGTGCTGGGTGCTCAGTGCTCAGTGTGCTGGGTGCTCAGTACTCAGGGTGCTCATTGCTCAGGGTGCTGGGTGCTCAGTACTCAGGGTGCTGGGTGCTCAGTGCTCAGGGTGCTCGGTGCTCAATACTTTGGGTGCTCAGTACTCAGGGTGCTGGGTGCTCAGTGCTCAGGGTGCTGGGTGCTCAGTGCTCAGGGTGCTGGGTGCTCAGTGCTCAGAGTGCTGGGTGCTCGGTTCTCGGGGTGCTGGGTGCTTAGTGCTTGCGGTGCCCGGTGCTCAGTACTCGGGGTGCTCAGTGCTCACTACTCAGGGTGCTGGGTGCTCAGTGCTCAGGGTGCTGGGTGCTCAGTACACAGGGTGCTGGGTGCTCGGTGCTCAGTACGCTGGGTGCTCAGTACTCAGGGTGCTGGGTGCTCAGTACTCAGGGTGCTCGGTGCTCAGTACTCAGGGTGCTGGGTGCTCAGTGCTCGGGGTGCTGGGTGCTCAGTACTCAGGGTGCTGGGTGCTCAGTGCTCGGGGTGCTGGGTGCTCAGTGCTCAGTGCTCAGTACTCAGGGCGCTGGGTGCTCAGTGTTCAGGGTGCTGGGTGCTCAGTGCTCAGGGTGCTGGGTGCTCAGGGCTCAGGGTGCTGGGTACTCAGTGCTCAGCGTGCTGGGTGCTCAGTACTCAGGGTGCTGGGTGCTCAGTACTCAGGGTGCTGGGTGCTCAGTGCTCGGGGTGCTGGGTGCTCAGTGCTCGGGGTGCCGGGTGTTCAGTGCTCGGGGTGCTCGGTGCTCAGTACTCAGGGTGCTGGGTGCTCAGTGCTCGAGGTGCTCAGTACTCAGGGTGCTGTGTGTTCAGTGCTCAGGGTGCTGGGTGCTCAGTACTCAGGGTGCTCGGTGCTTAGTACTCTGGGGGCTGGGTGCTCAGTGCTCGGGGTGCTGGGTGCTCAGTGCTCAGTACTCAGGGTGCTGGGTGCTCAGTGCTTGGGGTGCTGGGTGCTCAGTGCTCAGTACTCAGGGTGCTGGGTGCTCAGTGCTCAGGGTGCTGGGTGCTCAGTGCTCGGGGTGCTGGGTGCTCATTACTCAGTGTGCTGGGTGCTCAGTACTCCGGGTGCTGGGTGCTCAGTTCTCGGGGTGCTCGGTGCTCAGTACTCAGTGCTCAGGGTGCTCAGTGCTCAGGGAGCTGGGTGTTCAGTCCTCAGGGTGCTGGGTGCTCAGTACTCGGGGTGCTCGGTGCTCAGTGCTCAGGGTGCTGGGTGCTCAGTACTCAGGGTGCTGGGTGCTCAGTACTCAGGGTGCTGGGTGCTCAGAGCTCAGGGTGCTGGGTACTCAGTGCTCAGGGTGCTCGTTGCTCAGTACTCGGGGTGCTGGGTGCTCATTCTCGGGTGCTGGGTGCTCAGTGCTCGGGGTGCTGGGTGCTCAGTACTCAGAGTGCTGGGTGCTCAGTGCTCAGGGTGCTGGGTGCTCAGTACTCAGGGTGCTGGGGGCTCAGTGCTCAGGGTGCTGGGTGCTCAGTACTCAGGGTGCTGGGTGCTCAGTGCTCAGGGTGCTGGGTGCTCAGTACTCAGGGTGCTGGGAGCTCAGTGCTCAGGGTGATCGGTGCTCAGTACTCACGGTGCTCAGTACTCAGGGTGCTGGGTGCTCAGTGCTCGGGGTGCTGGGTGCTCAGTACTCAGGGTGCTGGGTGCTCAGTGCTCTGTTTTCTGGGTGCTCAGTGCTCAGGGTGATCGGTGCTCAGTACTCAGGGTGCTGGGTGCTCAGTACTCAGGGTGCTGGGTGCTCAGTGCTCGGGTGCTGGGTGGTCAGTGCTCAGGGTGATCGGTGCTCAGTACTCAGGGTGCTGGGTGCTCAGTGCTCAGGGTGCTGGGTGCTCAGTCCTCAGTGTGCTCAGTGGTCAGGGTGCTGTGTGCTCAGTGCTCGGGGTGCTGGGTGCTCAGTGCTCAGTGCTCAGGGTGCTGGGTGCTCAGTGCTCAGGGTGCTGGTTGCTCAGTACTCAGGGTGCTGGGTGCTCAGTACTCAGGGTGCTGGGTGCTCAGTGCTCAGGGTGCTTGGTGCGCAGTACTCAGTGTGCTGGGTGATCAGTGCTCGGGGTGCTGGTTGCTCAGTGCTCAGGGTGCTGGGTGCTCAGTGCTCAGGGTGCTGGGTGCTCAGTACTCAGGGTGCTGGGTGCTCAGTGCTCGGGGTGCTCGGTGCTCAGTACTCAAGGTGCTAGGTGCTCAGTGCTCAGGGTGCTGGGTGCTCAGTAATCAGGGTGCTGGGTGCTCAGTACTCAGGGTGCTCGGTGCTCAGTACTCAGGGTTCTCAGTGCTCAGTACTCAGGTTGCTGGGTACTCAGTGATCAGGGTGCTGGGTGCTCAGTACTCAGGGTGCTCAGTGCTCAGTACTCGGGGTGCTTGGTGCTCAGTACTCAGGGTGCTCAGTGCTCAGTACTCGGCGTGCTGGGTGCTCAGTGCTCAGGGTGCTCAGTGCTCACTGCTCGTGGTGCTGGGTGCTCAGTGCTCCGGGCGCTGGGTGCTCAGTGCTCGGGGTGCTGGGTGCTCAGTACTCGGGGTGCGGGGTGCTCAGTGCTCAGGGTGCTGGGTGCTCAGTGCTCGGGGTGCTCGGTGCTCAGTACTCAGGGTGCTGAGTGCTCAGTACTCAGGGTGCTGGGTGCTCAGTACTCAGGGTGCTGGGTGCTCAGTGCTCAGGGTGCTGGGTGATCAGTGCTCAGTGTGCTGGGTGCTCAGTGCTCAGGGTGCTGGGTGCTCAGTGCTCGGGGTGCTGGGTGCTCCGTACTCAGGGTGCTGGGTGCTCAGTGCTCAGGGTGCTGGGTGCTCAGTGCTCGGGGCGCTGGGTGCTCAGTGCTCGGGGTGCTCGGAGCTCAGTACTCAGGGTGCTGGGTGCTCAGTTCTCGGGGTGATCGGTGCTCAGTAGTCAGGGTGCTGGGTGCTCAGTGCTCGGGGTGCTTGGTGCTCAGTACATTGGGTGCTCACTACTCAGGGTGCTGGGTGCTCAGTGCTCAGGGTGCTGGGTGCTCAGTGCTCAGGGTGCTGGGTGCTCAGTACTCAGGGTGCTGGGTGCTCAGTGCTCGGGGTGCTGGGTGCTCAGTGTTCAGGGTGCTGGGTGCTCAGTGCTCAGGGTGCTGGGTGCTCAGTACTCAGGGTGCTGGGAGCTCAGTTCTCAGGGTGCAGGGTGCTCAGTCCTCAGGGTGCTCAGTGCTCAGGGTGCTGGGTGCTCAGGGCTCGGGGTGCTCGGTGCTCAGTACTCAGGGTGCTGAGTGCTCAGTACTCAGGGCGCTGGGTGCTCAGTACTCAGGGTGCTGGGTGCTCAGCGCTCAGTGTGCTGGGTGATCTGTGCTCAGGGTGCTGGGTGCTCAGTGCTAAGGGTGCTGGGTGCTCAGTGCTCGGGGTGCTGGGTGCCCAGTACTCAGGGTGCTGGGTGCTAAGTGCTCAGGGTGCGGGGTGCTCAGTGCTCGGGGCGCTGGATGCTCAGTGCTCGGGGTGCTCGGAGCTCAGTACTCAGGGTGCTGGGTGTTCAGTGCTCGGGGTGATCGGTGCTCAGTACTCAGGGTGCTGGGTGCAGTGCCCAGGGTGCTGGGTGCTCAGTGCTCGGGGTGCTCGGTGCTCAGTACTCACGGTGCTGAGTGCTCAGTACTCAGGGTGCTGGGTGCTCAGTACTCAGGGTGCTGGGTGCTCAGTGCTCAGTGTGCTGGGTGATCTGTGCTCAGTGTGCTGGGTGCTCAGTGCTCAGGGTGCTGGGTGCTCAGTACTCGGTGTGCTGGGTGCCCAGTACTCAGGGTGCTGGGTGCTAAGTGCTCAGGGTGCTGGGTGCTCAGTGCTCGGGGCGCTGGATGCTCATTGCTCGGGGTGCTCGGAGCTCAGTACTCAGGGTGCTGGGTGCTCAGTGCTCAGGGTGATCGGTGCTCAGTACTCAGGGTGCTGGGTGCTCAGTGCTCGGGGTGCTCGGTGCTCAGTACGTTGGGTGCTCACTACTCAGGGTGCTGGGTTCTCAGTGCTCGGGGTGATCGGTGCTCAGTACTCAGGGTGCTGGGTGCTCAGTGCTCGGGGTGATCGGTGCTCAGTACTCAGGGTGCTGGGTGCTCAGTGCTCGGGGTGCTCGGTGCTCAGTACGTTGGGTGCTCACTACTCAGGGTGCTGGGTGCTCAGTGCTCAGGGTGCTGGGTGCTCAGTGCTCGGGGTGCTCGGTGCTCAGTACGTTGGGTGCTCACTACTCAGGGTGCTGGGTGCTCAGTGCTCAGGGTGCTGGGTGTTCAGTACTCAGGGTGCTGGGTGCTCAGTACTCAGGGTGCGGGGTGCTCAGTGCTCAGGGTGCTGGGTGCTCAGTACTCGGGGTGCTCGATGCTCAGTGCTCAGGGTGCTGGGTGCTCAGTGCTCAGGGTGCTGGGTGATCAGTGCTCAGTGTGCTGGGTGCTCAGTGCTCAGGGTGCTGGTTGCTCAGTGCTCGGGTTGCTGGGTGCTCAGTACTCAGGGTGCTGGGTGCTCAGTGCTCAGGGTGCTGCGTGCTCAGTGCTCGGGGTGCTCGGAGCTCAGTACTAAGGGTGCTGGGTGCTCAGTGCTCGGGGTGATCGGTGCTCAGTAGTCAGGGTGCTGGGTGCTCAGTGCTAGGGGTGCTCGGTGCTCAGTACGTTGGGTGCTCACTACTCAGGGTGCTGGGTGCTCAGTGCTCAGGGTGCTGGGTGCTCAGTGCTCAGGGTGCTGGGTGCTCAGTACTCAGGGTGCTGGGTGCTCAGTGCTCGGGGTGCTGGGTGCTCAGTGCTCAGGGTGCTGGGTGCTCAGGGCTCGGGGTGCTCGGTGCTCAGTACTCAGGGTGCTGAGTGCTCAGTACTCAGGGTGCTGGGTGCTCAGTACTCAGGGTGCTGGGTGCTCAGCGCTCATTGTGCTGGGTGATCTGTGCTCAGGGTGCTGGTTGCTCAGTGCTCAGGGTGCTGGGTGCTCAGTGCTCGGGGTGCTGGGTGCCCAGTACTCAGGGTGCTGGGTGCTAAGTGCTCAGGGTGCGGGGTGCTCAGTGCTCGGGGCGCTGGATGCTCAGTGCTCGGGGTGCTCGGAGCTCAGTACTCAGGGTGCTGGGTGTTCAGTGCTCGGAGTTATCAGTGCTCAGTACTCAGGGTGCTGGGTGCAGTGCCCAGGGTGCTGGGTGCTCAGTGCTCGGGGTGCTCGGTGCTCAGTACTCACGGTGCTGAGTGCTCAGTACTCAGGGTGCTGGGTGCTCAGTACTCAGGGTGCTGGGTGCTCAGCGCTCAGTGTGCTGGGTGATCTGTGCTCAGTGTGCTGGGTGCTCAGTGCTCAGGGTGCTGGGTGCTCAGTGCTCGGGGTGCTGGGTGCCCAGTACTCAGGGTGCTGGGTGCTAAGTGCTCAGGGTGCTGGGTGCTCAGTGCTCAGGGTGATCGGTGCTCAGTACTCAGGGTGCTGGGTGCTCAGTGCTCGGGGTGCTCGGTGCTCAGTACGTTGGGTGCTCACTACTCAGGGTGCTGGGTTCTCAGTGCTCGGGGTGATCGGTGCTCAGTACTCAGGGTGCTGGGTGCTCAGTGCTCGGGGTGATCGGTGCTCAGTACTCAAGGTGCTAGGTGCTCAGTGCTCAGGGTGCTGGGTGCTCAGTGATCAGGGTGCTGGGTGCTCAGTACTCAGGGTGCTCGGTGCTCAGTACTCAGGGTTCTCAGTGCTCAGTACTCAGGTTGCTGGGTACTCAGTGATCAGGGTGCTGGGTGCTCAGTACTCAGGTTGCTCAGTGCTCAGTACTCGGGGTGCTCGGTGCTCAGTACTCAGGGTGCTGAGTGCTCAGTACTCAGGGTGCTGGGTGCTCAGTACGCGGGGTGCTGGGTGCTCAGTGCTCAGCGTGCTGGGTGCTCAGTACTTAGGGTGCTCGGTGCTCAGTGCTTGGGGTGCTGGGTGCTCAGTACTCAGGGTGCTGGGTGCTCAGTGCTCAGGGTGCTGGGTGCTCAGTGCTCAGGGTGCTGGGTGCTCAGTACTCAGTGCTCAGGATGCTGGGTGCTCAGTGCTCGGGCTGCTGGGTGCTCAGTGCTCAGGGTGCTGGGTGCTAAGTGCTAGGGGTGATGGGTCCTCAGTGCTCGGGGTCTGGGTGCTCAGTACTCAGGGTGCTGGGTGCTCAGTGCTCAGGGTGCTGGGTGCTCAGTACTCAGGGTGCTGGGTGCTCAGTACTCAGGGTGCTCGGTGCTCAGTACTCAGGGTGCTGGGTGCTCAGTGCTCAGGGTAATGGGTACTCAGTACTCAGGGTGCTCTGTGCTCAGTACTCAGGGTGCTGGGTGCTCAGTGCTCAGGGTGCTGGGTGCTCAGTGCTCAGGGTGCTGGGTGCTCAGTACTCAGGGTGCTGGGTGCTTAGTGCTCAGGGTGATCGGTGCTCAGTACTCAGGGTGCTCAGTACTCAGGATGCTGGGTGCTCAGTGCTCAGGGTGCTGGGTGCTCAGTACTCAGGGTGCTGGGTGCTCAGTGCTCGGGGTGCTGGGTGCTCAGTGCTCAGGGTGATCGGTGCTCAGTACTCAGGGTGCTGGGTGCTCAGTGCTCAGGGTGCTGGGTGCTCAGGCCTCAGGGTGCTCAGTGCTCAGGGTGCTGGGTGCTCAGTGCTCGGGGTGCTCGGTGCTCAGTACTCAGGGTGCTGAGTGCTCAGTACTCAGGGTGCTGGGTGCTCAGTACTCATGGTGCTGGGTGCTCAGTACTCAGGGGACTGGGTGCTCAGTGCTCAGGGTGCTGGGTGCTCAGTGCTCAGGGCGCTGGGTGCTCAGTGCTCGGGGTGCTGGGTGCTCAGTGCTCGGGGTGCTGGGTGGTCAGTGCTCAGTGCTCAAGGTGCTGGGTGCTCAGTGCTCAGTGCTCAGGGTGCTGGGTGCTCAGTACTCAGGGTGCTGGGTGCTCAGTACTCAGGGTGCTGGGTGCTCAGTTCTCGTGGTGCTGGGTGCTTAGTGCTCAGGGTGCTGGGTGCTCAGTGCTCAGTGTGCTGGGTGCTCAGTACTCAGGGTGCTGGGTGCTCAGTGCTCGGGGTGCTCGGTGCTCAGTACTCAAGGTGCTGGGTGCTCAGTGCTCAGGGTGCTGGGTGCTCAGTCCTCGGGGTGCTTGGTGCTCAGTGCTCAGGGTGCTGGGTGCTCAGTACTCAGGGTGCTGGGTGCTCAGTTCTCGGGGTGCTCGGTGCTCAGTACTCAAGGTGCTGGGTGCTCAGTGCTCAGGGTGCCGGGTGCTCAGTCCTCGGGGTGCTCCGTGCTCAGTGATCACCGTGCTGGGTGCTCAGTACTCAGGGTGCTCGGTGTTCAGTACTCAGGGTTCTCAGTGCTCAGTACTCAGGGTGCTGGGTGCTCAGTGCTCAGGGTGCTGGGTGCTCAGTACTCAGGGTGCTCAGTGCTCAGTACTCGGGGTGCTTGTTGCTCAGCACTCAGGTTGCTCAGTGCTCAGTGCTCGGGGTGCTGGGTGCTCAATACTCAGGGTGCTCGGTGCTCAGTACTAAGGGTGCTCAGTGCTCAGTACTCAGGTTGCTCAGTGCTCAGTGCTTGGGGTGCTGGGTGCTCAGTACTCAGGGTGCTGGGTGCTCAGTACTCAGGGTGCTGGGTGCTCAGTGCTCAGTACTCAGCGTGCTGGGTGCTCAGTGCTCGGGGTGCTGGGTCCTCAGTGCTCAGGGTGCTGGGTGCTCAGTACTCAGGGTGCTGGGTGCTCAGTGCTCGGGGTGCTGGGTCCTCAGTGCTCAGGGTGCTCAGTGCTCAGTGGTCGGGGTGTTGGGTGCTCAGTGCTCGGGGTGCTGGGTGCTCAGTGCTCAGGGTGCTGGTTGCTCAGTACTCAGTGTGCTCAGTGCTCAGGGTGCTGGGTGCTCAGAACTCAGGGTGCTGGGTGCGCAGTACTCAGGGTGCTGGGTGCTCAGAACTCAGGGTGCTTGATGCTCAGTACTCAGGGTGCTGGGTGCTCATTCTCGGGTTACTGGGTGCTCAGGACTCAGGTTGCTCAGTACTCTGGGTGCTCGGGGCTCAGTACTCATGGTGCTGGGTGCTCAGTACTCAGGGTGCTCGGTGCTCAGTTCTCAGGGTGCTCGGTGCTCAGTGTTTGAGGTGCTGGGTGCTCAGTACTCAGGGTGCTTGGTGCTCAGTGCTCAGGGTGCTGGCTGCTCAGTGCTCAGGGTGCTGGGTGCTCAGTACTCAGTGCTCAGGATGCTGGGTGCTCAGTGCTCAGGGTGTTGGGTGCTCAGTGCTCAGGGTGGTCAGTGCTCAGTTTTCAGTACTCAGGGTGCTTGGTGCTCAGTACTCAGGGTGCTGGGTGCTCAGTGCTCGGGTTACCCGGTGCTCAGTGCTCGGGTTGCTCAGTGCTCAGTACTCAGGGTGCTGAGTGCTCAGTGCTCAGGGTGCTGGGTGCTCAGTGCTCAGGGTGCTGGGTTCTCAGTGCTCAGCGTGCTTGATGCTCAGTACTCAGGGTGCTGGGTGCTCAGTGCTCAGGGTGCTTGATGCTCAGTGCTCAGGGTGCTGGGTGCTCAGTGCTCTGGGTGCTTGGTGCTCAGTGCTCAGGGTGCTGGGTGCTCAGTGCTCAGGGTGCTGGGTGCTCAGTGACCGGGGTGATGGGTGCTGAGTGCTCATGGTGCTGGGTGCTCAGTGCTCGGGGTGCTGGGTGCTCAGTGCTCAGTACTCAGGGTGCTGGGTGCTCAGTGCTCAGGGTGCTGAGTGCTCAGTACTCAGCGTGCTGGGTGCTCAGTACTCAGGGTGCTGGGTGCTCAGTGCTCTGGGTGCTGGGTGCTCCGTGCTCAGGGTGCTGGGTGCTCAGTGCTCGGGGAGCTCGGTGCTCAGTACTCAGGGTGCTGGGTGCTCAGTACTCAGTGCTCGGGGTCCTGGGTGCTCCGTGCTCGGGGTGCTGGGTGCTCAGTACTCAGGGTGCTGGGTGCTCATTCTCGGGGTGCTGGGTGCTCAGTGCTCGGGGTGCTGGGTGCTCAGTACTCAGGGTGCTGGGGGCTCAGTACTCAGGGTGCTGGGTGCTCAGTACTCAGGGTGCTCGGTTCTCAGTACTCAGGGTGCTGGGTGCTCATTCTCGGGGTGCTGGGTGCTCAGTGCTCGGGTTGCTGGGTGCTCAGTACTCAGGGTGCTGGGGGCTCAGTACTCAGGGTGCTGGGTGCTCAGTACTCAGGGTGATCTGTTCTCAGTACTTAGGCTGCTGGGTGCTCAGTGCTCGGGGTGCTGGGTGCTCAGTGCTCAGGGTGATCGGTGCTCAGTACTCAGGGTGCTGGGTGCTCAGTGCTCAGGGTGCTGGGTGCTCAGTCCTCAGGTTGCTCAGTGCTCAGGGTGCTGGGTGCTCAGTGCTCGGGGTGCTCGGTGCTCAGTACTCAGGGTGCTGAGTGCTCAGTAGTCAGGGTGCTGGGTGCTCAGTACTCGGGGTGCTGGGTGCTCAGTGCTCAGCGTGCTGGGTGCTCAGTACTCAGGGTGCTCGGTGCTCAGTGCTTCGGGTGCTGGGTGCTCAGTACTCAGGGTGCTGGGTGCTCAGTGCTCAGGGTGCTGGGTGCTCAGTGCTCAGGGTGCTGGGTGCTCAGTACTCAGTGCTCAGGATGCTGGGTGCTCAGTGCTCGGGCTGCTGGGTGCTCAGTGCTCAGGGTGCTGGGTGCTCAGTGCTCGGGGTGCTGGGTGCTCAGTGCTCAGTACTCAGGGTGCTGGGTGCTCAGTGCTCAGGGTGCTGGGTGCTCAGTGCTCGGGGTGCTGGGTGCTCAGTACTCAGGGTGCTGGGTGCTCAGTTCTCGGGGTGCTCGGTGATCAGTACTCAGTGCTCAGGGTGCTCAGTACTCAGGGTGCTGGGTGTTCAGTACTCAGGGTGCTTGGTGCTCAGTACTCAGGGTGCTGGGTGCTCAGTGCTCAGGGTGCTGGGTGCTCAGTACTCGGGGTGCTCGGTGCTCAGTGCTCAGGGTGCTGTGTGCTCAGTACTCAGGGTGCTGGGTGCTCAGTACTCAGGGTGCTGGGTGCTCAGTGCTCAGGGTGCTGGGTGCTCAGTACTCAGGGTGCTGGGTACTCAGTGCTCAGGGTGCTGTGTGCTCAGTACTCAGTGTGCTGGGTGCTCAGTGGTCGGGGTGCTGGGTGCTCAGTGCTCAGGGTGCTCCGTGCTCAGTACTCAGGGTGCTGGGTGCTCAGTACTCGGGGTGCTGGGTGCTCAGTACTCAGGGTGCTGGGTGCTCAGTGCTCAGGGTGCTGGGTGCTCAGTGCTCGGTGTGCTGGCTGCTCAGTGCTCAGTACTCAGGGTGCTGGGTGCTCAGTGCTCGGGGTCCTGGGTGCTCAGTGCTCAGTACTCAGGGTGCTGGGTGCTCAGTGCTCAGGGTGCTGTGTGCTCAGTGCTCAGGGTGCTGGGTACTCAGTGCTCAGGGTGCTGGGTGTTCAGTACTCAGGGTGCTGGGTGCTCAGTACTCAGGGTGCTGGGTGCTCAGTGCTCGGGGTGCTGGGTGCTCAGTGCTCACGGTGCTGGGTGCTCAGTGCTCGGGGTGCTCGGTGCTCAGTACTCAGGGTGCTCAGTACTCAGGGTGCTGGGTGCTTAGTGCTCGGGGTGCTGGGTGCTCAGTGCTCAGGGTGAACGGTGCTCAGTACTCCGGATGCTGGGTGCTCAGTACTCAGGGTGCTGGGTGCTCAGTCCTCAGGGTGCTGGGTGCTCAGTGTGCTGGGTGCTCAGTGCTCGGGGTGCTCGGTGCTCAGTATTCAGGGTGCTGAGTGCTCAGTACTCAGGGTGCTGGGTGCTCAGTACTCAGGGTCCTGGGTGCTCAGTGCTCGGGGTGCTGGGTGCTCAGTGCTCAGGGTGCTGGGTGCTCAGTGCTCGGGGTGCTGGGTGCTCAGAACTCAGGGTGCTGGGTGCTCAGTACTCAGGGTGCTGGGTGCTCAGTGCTCAGTGTGCTGGGTGCTCAGTACTCAGGGTGCTCATTGCTCAGGGTGCTGGGTGCTCAGTACTCAGGGTGCTGGGTGCTCAGTGCTCAGGGTGCTCGGTGCTCAATACTTTGGGTGCTCAGTACTCAGGGTGCTGGGTGCTCAGTGCTCAGGGTGCTGGGTGCTCAGTGCTCAGGGTGCTGGGTGCTCAGTGCTCAGAGTGCTGGGTGCTCGGTTCTCGGGGTGCTGGGTGCTTAGTGCTCGCGGTGCCCGGTGCTCAGTACTCGGGGTGCTCAGTGCTCAGTACTCAGGGTGCTGGGTGCTCAGTGCTCAGGGTGCTGGGTGCTCAGTACTCAGGGTGCTGGGTGCTCGGTGCTCAGTACGCTGGGTGCTCAGTACTCAGGGTGCTGGGTGCTCAGTACTCAGGGTGCTCGGTGCTCAGTACTCAGGGTGCTGGGTGCTCAGTGCTCGGGGTGCTGGGTGCTCAGTACTCAGGGTGCTGGGTGCTCAGTGCTCGGGGTGCTGGGTGCTCAGTGCTCAGTGCTCAGTACTCAGGGCGCTGGGTGCTCAGTGTTCAGGGTGCTGGGTGCACAGTGCTCAGGGTGCTGGGTGCTCAGTGCTCAGGGTGCTGGGTACTCAGTGCTCAGCGTGCTGGGTGCTCAGTGCTCGGGGTGCTGGGTGCTCAGTGCTCGGGGTGCCGTGTGTTCAGTGCTCGGGGTACTCGGTGCTCAGTACTCAGGGTGCTGGGTGCTCAGTGCTCGAGGTGCTCAGTACTCAGGGTGCTGTGTGTTCAGTGCTCAGGGTGCTGGGTGCTCAGTACTCAGGGTGCTCGGTGCTTAGTACTCTGGGGGCTGGGTGCTCAGTGCTCGGGGTGCTGGGTGCTCAGTGCTCAGTACTCAGGGTGCTGGGTGCTCAGTGCTTGGGGTGCTGGGTGCTCAGTGCTCAGTACTCAGGGTGCTGGGTGCTCAGTGCTCAGGGTGCTGGGTGCTCAGTGCTCGGGGTGCTGGGTGCTCATTACTCAGTGTGATGGGTGCTCAGTACTCCGGGTGCTGGGTGCTCAGTTCTCGGGGTGCTCGGTGCTCAGTACTCAGTGCTCAGGGTGCTCAGTGCTCAGGGAGCTGGGTGTTCAGTCCTCAGGGTGCTGGGTGCTCAGTACTCGGGGTGCTCGGTGCTCAGTGCTCAGGGTGCTGGGTGCTCAGTACTCAGGGTGCTGGGTGCTCAGTACTCAGGGTGCTGGGTGCTCAGTGCTCAGGGTGCTGGGTACTCAGTGCTCAGGGTGCTCATTGCTCAGTACTCGGGGTGCTGGGTGCTCATTCTCGGGTGCTGGGTGCTCAGTGCTCGGGGTGCTGGGTGCTCAGTACTCAGAGTGCTGGGTGCACAGTGCTCAGGGTGCTGGGTGCTCAGTACTCAGGGTGCTGGGGGCTCAGTGCTCAGGGTGCTGGGTGCTCAGTACTCAGGGTGCTGGGTGCTCAGTGCTCAGGGTGCTGGGTGCTCAGTACTCAGGGTGCTGGGAGCTCAGTGCTCAGGGTGATCGGTGCTCAGTACTCACGGTGCTCAGTACTCAGGGTGCTGGGTGCTCAGTGCTCGGGGTGCTGGGTGCTCAGTACTCAGGGTGCTGGGTGCTCAGTGCTCTGTTTTCTGGGTGCTCAGTGCTCAGGGTGATCGGTGCTCAGTACTCAGGGTGCTGGGTGCTCAGTACTCAGGGTGCTGGGTGCTCAGTGCTCGGGTGCTGGGTGGTCAGTGCTCAGGGTGATCGGTGCTCAGTACTCAGGGTGCTGGGTGCTCAGTGCTCAGGGTGCTGGGTGCTCAGTCCTCAGTGTGCTCAGTGGTCAGGGTGCTGTGTGCACAGTGCTCGGGGTGCTGGGTGCTCAGTGCTCAGTGCTCAGGGTGCTGGGTGCTCAGTGCTCAGGGTGCTGGTTGCTCAGTACTCAGGGTGCTGGGTGCTCAGTACTCAGGGTGCTGGGTGCTCAGTGCTCAGGGTGCTGGGTGCGCAGTACTCAGTGTGCTGGGTGATCAGTGATCAGGGTGCTGGGTGCTCAGTAGTCAGGGTGCTCGGTGCTCAGTACTCAGGGTTCTCAGTGCTCAGTACTCAGGTTGCTGGGTACTCAGTGATCAGGGTGCTGGGTGCTCAGTACTCAGGGTGCTCAGTGCTCAGTACTCGGGGTGCTTGGTGCTCAGTACTCAGGGTGCTCAGTGCTCAGTACTCGGCGTGCTGGGTGCTCAGTGCTCAGGGTGCTCAGTGCTCAGTGCTCGTGGTGCTGGGTGCTCAGTGCTCCGGGCGCTGGGTGCTCAGTGCTCGGGGTGCTGGGTGCTCAGTACTCGGGGTGCTGGGTGCTCAGTGCTCAGGGTGCTGGGTGCTCAGGGCTCGGGGTGCTCGGTGCTCAGTACTCAGGGTGCTGAGTGCTCAGTACTCAGGGTGCTGGGTGCTCAGTACTCAGGGTGCTGGGTGCTCAGCGCTCAGTGTGCTGGGTGATCTGTGCTCAGGGTGCTGGGTGCTCAGTGCTCAGGGTGCTGGGTGCTCAGTGCTCGGGGTGCTGGGTGCCCAGTACTCAGGGTGCTGGGTGCTAAGTGCTCAGGGTGCGGGGTGCTCAGTGCTCGGGGCGCTGGATGCTCAGTGCTCGGGGTGCTCGGAGCTCAGTACTCAGGGTGCTGGGTGTTCAGTGCTCGGAGTGATCGGTGCTCAGTACTCAGGGTGCTGGGTGCAGTGCCCAGGGTGCTGGGTGCTCAGTGCTCGGGGTGCTCGGTGCTCAGTACTCACGGTGCTGAGTGCTCAGTACTCAGGGTGCTGGGTGCTCAGTACTCAGGGTGCTGGGTGCTCAGCGCTCAGTGTGCTGGGTGATCTGTGCTCAGTGTGCTGGGTTCTCAGTGCTCAGGGTGCTGGGTGCTCAGTGCTCGGGGTGCTGGGTGCCCAGTACTCAGGGTGCTGGGTGCTAAGTGCTCAGGGTGCTGGGTGCTCAGTGCTCGGGGCGCTGGATGCTCATTGCTCGGGGTGCTCGGAGCTCAGTACTCAGGGTGCTGGGTGCTCAGTGCTCAGGGTGGTCGGTGCTCAGTACTCAGGGTGCTGGGTGCTCAGTGCTCGGGGTGCTCGGTGCTCAGTACGTTGGGTGCTCACTACTCAGGGTGCTGGGTTCTCAGTGCTCGGGGTGATTGGTGCTCAGTACTCAGGGTGCTGGGTGCTCAGTGCTCGGGGTGATCGGTGCTCAGTACTCAAGGTGCTAGGTGCTCAGTGCTCAGGGTGCTGGGTGCTCAGTGATCAGGGTGCTCAGTGCTCAGTACTCGGGGTGCTCGGTGCTCAGTACTCAGGGTGCTGAGTACTCAGTACTCAGGGTGCTGGGTGCTCAGTACGCGGGGTGCTGGGTGCTCAGTGCTCAGCGTGCTGGGTGCTCAGTACTTAGGGTGCTCGGTGCTCAGTGCTTGGGGTGCTGGGTGCTCAGTACTCAGGGTGCTGGGTGCTCAGTGCTCAGGGTGCTGGGTGCTCAGTGCTCAGGGTGCTGGGTGCTCAGTACTCAGTGCTCAGGATGCTGGGTGCTCAGTGCTCGGGCTGCTGGGTGCTCAGTGCTCAGGGTGCTGGGTGCTCAGTGCTAGGGGTGATGGGTCCTCAGTGCTCGGGGTCTGGGTGCTCAGTACTCAGGGTGCTGGGTGCTCAGTGCTCAGGGTGCTGGGTGCTCAGTACTCAGGGTGCTGGGTGCTCAGTACTCAGGGTGCTCGGTGCTCAGTACTCAGGGTGCTGGGTGCTCAGTGCTCAGGGTGCTGGGTACTCAGTACTCAGGGTGCTGGGTGCTCAGTACTCAGGGTGCTGGGTGCTCAGTTCTCAGGGTGCTGGGTGCTCAGTGCTCAGGGTGCTGGGTGCTCAGTACACAGGGTGCTGGGTGCTTAGTGCTCAGGGTGATCGGTGCTCAGTACTCAGGGTCCTCAGTACTCAGGATGCTGGGTGCTCAGTGCTCAGGGTGCTGGGTGCTCAGTACTCAGGGTGCTGGGTGCTCAGTGCTCGGGGTGCTGGGTGCTCAGTGCTCAGGGTGATCGGTGCTCAGTACTCAGGGTGCTGGGTGCTCAGTGCTCAGGGTGCTGGGTGCTCAGGCCTCAGGGTGCTCAGTGCTCAGGGTGCTGGGTGCTCAGTGCTCGGGGTGCTCGGTGCTCAGTACTCAGGGTGCTGAGTGCTCAGTACTCAGGGTGCTGGGTGCTCAGTACTCATGGTGCTGGGTGCTCAGTACTCAGGGGACTGGGTGCTCAGTGCTCAGGGTGCTGGGTGCTCAGTGCTCAGGGCGCTGGGTGCTCAGTGCTCGGGGTGCTGGGTGCTCAGTGCTCGGGGTGCTGGGTGGTCAGTGCTCAGTGCTCAAGGTGCTGGGTGCTCAGTGCTCAGTGCTCAGGGTGCTGGGTGCTCAGTACTCAGGGTGCTGGGTGCTCAGTACTCAGGGTGCTGGGTGCTCAGTTCTCGTGGTGCTGGGTGCTTAGTGCTCAGGGTGCTGGGTGCTCAGTGCTCAGGGTGCTGGGTGCTCAGTACTCAGGGTGCTGGGTGCTCAGTGCTCGGGGTGCTCGGTGCTCAGTATTCAAGGTGCTGGGTGCTCAGTGCTCAGGGTGCTGGGTGCTCAGTCCTCGGGGTGCTCCGTGCTCAGTGCTCAGGGTGCTGGGTGCTCAGTACTCAGGGTGCTGGGTGCTCAGTGCTCGGGGTGCTCGGTGCTCAGTACTCAAGGTGCTGGGTGCTCAGTGCTCAGGGTGCCGGGTGCTCAGTCCTCGGGGTGCTCCGTGCTCAGTGATCACCGTGCTGGGTGCTCAGTACGCAGGGTGCTCGGTGTTCAGTACTCAGGGTTCTCAGTGCTCAGTACTCAGGGTGCTGGGTGCTCAGTGCTCAGGGTGCTGGGTGCTCAGTACTCAGGGTGCTCAGTGCTCAGTACTCGGGGTGCTTGTTGCTCAGCACTCAGGTTGCTCAGTGCTCAGTGCTCGGGGTGCTGGGTGCTCAGTACTCAGGGTGCTCGGTGCTCAGTACTAAGGGTGCTCAGTGCTCAGTACTCAGGTTGCTCAGTGCTCAGTGCTTGGGGTGCTGGGTGCTCAGTACTCAGGGTGCTGGGTGCTCAGTACTCAGGGTGCTGGGTGCTCAGTGCTCAGTACTCAGCGTGCTGGGTGCTCAGTGCTCGGGGTGCTGGGTCCTCAGTGCTCAGGGTGCTGGGTGCTCAGTACTCAGGGTGCTGGGTGCTCAGTGCTCGGGGTGCTGGGTCCTCAGTGCTCAGGGTGCTCAGTGCTCAGTGGTCGGGGTGCTGGGTGCTCAGTGCTCGGGGTGCTGGGTGCTCAGTGCTCAGGGTGCTGGTTGCTCAGTACTCAGTGTGCTCAGTGCTCAGGGTGCTGGGTGCTCAGAACTCAGGGTGCTGGGTGCGCAGTACTCAGGGTGCTGGGTGCTCAGAACTCAGGGTGCTTGATGCTCAGTACTCAGGGTGCTGGGTGCTCATTCTCGGGTTACTGGCTGCTCAGGACTCAGGTTGCTCAGTACTCTGGGTGCTCGGGGCTCAGTACTCATGGTGCTGGGTGCTCAGTACTCAGGGTGCTCGGTGCTCAGTTCTCAGGGTGCTCGGTGCTCAGTGTTTGGGGTGCTGGGTGCTCAGTACTCAGGGTGCTTGGTGCTCAGTGCTCAGGGTGCTGGCTGCTCAGTGCTCAGGGTGCTGGGTGCTCAGTACTCAGTGCTCAGGATGCTGGGTGCTCAGTGCTCAGGGTGCTGGGTGCTCAGTGCTCAGGGTGGTCAGTGCTCAGTGCTCAGTACTCAGGGTGCTTGGTGCTCAGTACTCAGGGTGCTGGGTGCTCAGTGCTCGGGTTACCCGGTGCTCAGTGCTCGGGTTGCTCAGTGCTCAGTACTCAGGGTGCTGAGTGCTCAGTGCTCAGGGTGCTGGGTGCTCAGTGCTCAGGGTGCTGGGTTCTCAGTGCTCAGCGTGCTTGATGCTCAGTACTCAGGGTGCTGGGTGCTCAGTGCTCAGGGTGCTTGATGCTCAGTGCTCAGGGTGCTGGGTGCTCAGTGCTCTGGGTGCTTGGTGCTCAGTGCTCAGGGTGCTGGGTGCTCAGTGCTCAGGGTGCTGGGTGCTCAGTGACCGGGGTGATGGGTGCTGAGTGCTCAGGGTGCTGGGTGCTCAGTGCTCGGGGT
The DNA here is from genome assembly GCF_018167655.1 of Microtus oregoni. Lineage (NCBI taxonomy): Eukaryota > Metazoa > Chordata > Mammalia > Rodentia > Cricetidae > Microtus > Microtus oregoni. The sequence goes on from NW_024543304.1 coordinate 111,488, forward strand.
GCTCGGTGCTCAGTGCTCGGGGTGCTGGGTGCTCAGTACTCAGGGTGCTGGGTGCTTAGTACTCAGGGTGCTCAGTGCTCAGTACACAGGGTGCTGGGTGCTCAGTGCTCGGGGTGCTGGGTGCTCAGTGCTCAGTACTCAGGGTGCTGGGTGCTCAGTGCTCAGGGTGCTGAGTGCTCAGTACTCAGCGTGCTGGGTGCTCAGTACTCAGGGTGCTGGGTGCTCAGTGCTCTGGGTGCTGGGTGCTCCGTGCTCAGGGTGCTGGGTGCTCAGTGCTCGGGGAGCTCGGTGCTCAGTACTCAGGGTGCTGGGTGCTCAGTACTCAGTGCTCGGGGTCCTGGGTGCTCCGTGCTCGGGGTGCTGGGTGCTCAGTACTCAGGGTGCTGGGTGCTCATTCTCGGGGTGCTGGGTGCTCAGTGCTCGGGGTGCTGGGTGCTCAGTACTCAGGGTGCTGGGGGCTCAGTACTCAGGGTGCTGGGTGCTCAGTACTCAGGGTGCTCGGTTCTCAGTACTCAGGGTGCTGGGTGCTCATTCTCGGGGTGCTGGGTGCTCAGTGCTCGGGTTGCTGGGTGCTCAGTACTCAGGGTGCTGGGGGCTCAGTACTCAGGGTGCTGGGTGCTCAGTACTCAGGGTGATCTGTTCTCAGTACTTAGGCTGCTGGGTGCTCAGTGCTCGGGGTGCTGGGTGCTCAGTGCTCAGGGTGATCGGTGCTCAGTACTCAGGGTGCTGGGTGCTCAGTGCTCAGGGTGCTGGGTGCTCAGTCCTCAGGTTGCTCAGTGTTCAGGGTGCTGGGTGCTCAGTGCTCGGGGTGCTCGGTGCTCAGTACTCAGGGTGCTGAGTGCACAGTAGTCAGGGTGCTGGGTGCTCAGTACTCGGGGTGCTGGGTGCTCAGTGCTCAGCGTGCTGGGTGCTCAGTACTCAGGGTGCTCGGTGCTCAGTGCTTGGGGTGCTGGGTGCTCAGTACTCAGGGTGCTGGGTGCTCAGTGCTCAGGGTGCTGGGTGCTCAGTGCTCAGGGTGCTGGGTGCTCAGTACTCAGTGCGCAGGATGCTGGGTGCTCAGTGCTCGGGCTGCTGGGTGCTCAGTGCTCAGGGTGCTGGGTGCTCAGTGCTAGGGGTGCTGGGTCCTCAGTGCTCGGGGTCTGGGTGCTCAGTACTCAGGGTGCTGGGTGCTCAGTACTCAGGGTGCTGGGTGCTCAGTGTTCAGGGTGCTGGGTGCTCAGTGCTCTGGGTGCTGGGTGCTCAGTGCTCAGGGTGCTGGGTGCTCAGTGCTCAGGGTGCTGGGTGCTCAGTGATCGGGGTGATGGGTGCTGATTGCTCAGGGTGCTGGGTGCTCAGTGCTCGGGGTGTTCGGTGCTCAGTGCTCAGGGTCCAGGGTGCTCAGTACTCAGGGTGCTGGGTGCTTAGTACTCAGGGTGCTCAGTGCTCAGTACACAGGGTGCTGGATGCTCAGTGCTCGGGGTGCTGGGTGCTCAGTGCTCAGTACTCAGGGTGCTGGGTGCTCAGTGCTCAGGGTGCTGGGTGCTCAGTGCTCGGGGTGCTGGGTGCTCAGTGCTCAGGGTGATCGGTGCTCAGTACTCAGGGTGATGGGTGCTCAGTGCTCAGGGTGCTGGGTGCTCAGTCCTCAGGGTGCTCAGTGCTCAGGGTGCTGGGTGCTCAGTGCTCGGGGTGCTCGGTGCTCAATACTCAGGGTGCTGTGTGCTCAGTACTCAGGGTGCTGGGTGCTCAGTACTCATGGTGCTGGGTGCTCAGTGCTCAGGGCGCTGGGTGCTCAGTGCTCGGGGTGCTGGGTGCTCAGTGCTCAGGGTGCTGGGTGCTCAGTGCTCAGGGCACTGGGTGCTCAGTGCTCGGGGTGCTGGGTGCTCAGTGCTCGGGGTGCTGGATGGTCAGTGCTCAGTGCTCAAGGTGCTGGGTGCTCAGTGCTCAGTGCTCAGGGTGCTGGGTGCTAAGTACTCAGGGTGCTGGGTGCTCAGTACTCAGGGTGCTGGGTGCTCAGTTCTCAGGGTGCTGGGTGCTCAGTACTCAGGGTGCTGGGTGCTCAGTAGTCAGGGTGCTGGGTGCTCATTCTCGGGGTGCTGGGTGCTCAGTGCTCGGGGTGCTGGGTGCTCAGTACTCAGGGTGCTGGGGGCTCAGTACTCAGGGTGCTGGGTGCTCAGTACTCAGGGTGCTCGGTTCTCAGTACTCAGGGTGCTGGGTGCTCATTCTCGGGGTGCTGGGTGCTCAGTGCTCGGGTTGCTGGGTGCTCAGTACTCAGGGTGCTGGGGGCTCAGTACTCAGGGTGCTGGGTGCTCAGTACTCAGGGTGATCTGTTCTCAGTACTTAGGCTGCTGGGTGCTCAGTGCTCGGGGTGCTGGGTGCTCAGTGCTCAGGGTGATCGGTGCTCAGTACTCAGGGTGCTGGGTGCTCAGTGCTCAGGGTGCTGGGTGCTCAGTCCTCAGGTTGCTCAGTGCTCAGGGTGCTGGGTGCTCAGTGCTCGGGGTGCTCGGTGCTCAGTACTCAGGGTGCTGAGTGCTCAGTACTCAGGGTGCTGGGTGCTCAGTACTCGGGGTGCTGGGTGCTCAGTGCTCAGCGTGCTGGGTGCTCAGTACTCAGGGTGCTCGGTGCTCAGTGCTTGGGGTGCTGGGTGCTCAGTACTCAGGGTGCTGGGTGCTCAGTGCTCAGGGTGCTGGGTGCTCAGTGCTCAGGGTGCTGGGTGCTCAGTACTCAGTGCTCGGGCTGCTGGGTGCTCAGTGCTCAGAATGCTGGGTGCTCAGTGCTAGGGGTGATGGGTCCTCAGTGCTCGGGGTCTGGGTGCTCAGTACTCAGGGTGCTGGGTGCTCAGTACTCAGGGTGCTGGGTGCTCATTGCTCAGGGTGCTGGGTGCTCAGTGCTCTGGGTGCTGGGTGCTCAGTGCTCAGGGTGCTGGGTGCTCAGTGCTTAGGGTGCTGGGTGCTCAGTGATCTGGGTGATGGGTGCTGAGTGCTCAGGGTGCTGGGTGGTCAGTGCTCGGGGTGCTCGGTGCTCAGTGCTCAGGGTCCTGGGTGTTCAGTACTCAGGGTGCTGGGTGCTTAGTACTCAGGGTGCTCAGTGCTCAGTACACAGGGTGCTGGATGCTCAGTGCTCGGGGTGCTGGGTGCTCAGTGCTCAGTACTCAGGGTGCTGGGTGCTCAGTGCTCAGGGTGCTGGGTGCTCAGTGCTCGGGGTGCTGGGTGCTCAGTGCTCAGGGTGATCGGTGCTCAGTACTCAGGGTGCTGGGTGCTCAGTGCTCAGGGTGCTGGGTGCTCAGTCCTCAGGGTGCTCAGTGCTCAGGGTGCTGGGTGCTCAGTGCTCGGGGTGCTCGGTGCTCAATACTCAGGGTGCTGAGTGCTCAGTACTCAGGGTGCTGGGTGCTCAGTACTCATGGTGCTGGGTGCTCAGTGCTCAGGGCGCTGGGTGCTCAGTGCTCGGGGTGCTGGGTGCTCAGTGCTCATGGTGCTGGGTGCTCAGTGCTCAGGGCGCTGGGTGCTCAGTGCTCGGGGTGCTGGGTGCTCAGTGCTCGGGGTGCTGGGTGGTCAGTGCTCAGTGCTCAAGGTGCTGGGTGCTCAGTGCTCAGTGCTCAGGGTGCTGGGTGCTAAGTACTCAGGGTGCTGGGTGCTCAGTTCTCAGGGTGCTGGGTGCTCAGTACTCTGGGTGTTGGGTGCTCAGTACTCAGGGTGCTGGGTGCTCAGTTCTCGGGGTGCTGGGTGCTCAGTGCTCAGGGTGCTGGGTGCTCAGTGCTCAGGGTGCTGGGTGCTCAGTACTCAGGGTGCTGGGTGCTCAGTGCTCGGGGTGCTCGGTGCTCAGTACTCAAGGTGCTGGGTGCTCAGTGCTCAGGGTGCTGGGTGCTCAGTCCTCGGGGTGCTCCGTGCTCAGTGCTCAGGGTGCTGGGTGCTCAGTACTCAGGGTGCTGGGTGCTCAGTGCTCGGGGTGCTCGGTGCTCAGTACTCAAGGTGCTGGTTGCTCAGTGCTCAGGGTGCTGGGTGCTCAGTCCTCGGGGTGCTCCTTGCTCAGTGATCAGGGTGCTGGGTGCTCAGTACTCAGGGTGCTCAGTGTTCAGTACTCAGGGTTCTCAGTGCTCAGTACTCAGGGTGCTGGGTGCTCAGTGCTCAGGGTGCTGGGTGCTCAGTACTCAGGGTGCTGAGTGCACAGTAGTCAGGGTGCTGGGTGCTCAGTACTCGGGGTGCTGGGTGCTCAGTGCTCAGCGTGCTGGGTGCTCAGTACTCAGGGTGCTCGGTGCTCAGTGCTTGGGGTGCTGGGTGCTCAGTACTCAGGGTGCTGGGTGCTCAGTGCTCAGGGTGCTGGGTGCTCAGTGCTCAGGGTGCTGGGTGCTCAGTACTCAGTGCTCAGGATGCTGGGTGCTCAGTGCTCGGGCTGCTGGGTGCTCAGTGCTCAGGGTGCTGGGTGCTCAGTGCTAGGGGTGCTGGGTCCTCAGTGCTCGGGGTCTGGGTGCTCAGTACTCAGGGTGCTGGGTGCTCAGTACTCAGGGTGCTGGGTGCTCAGTGTTCAGGGTGCTGGGTGCTCAGTGCTCTGGGTGCTGGGTGCTCAGTGCTCAGGGTGCTGGGTGCTCAGTGCTCAGGGTGCTGGGTGCTCAGTGATCGGGGTGATGGGTGCTGATTGCTCAGGGTGCTGGGTGCTCAGTGCTCGGGGTGTTCGGTGCTCAGTGCTCAGGGTCCAGGGTGCTCAGTACTCAGGGTGCTGGGTGCTTAGTACTCAGGGTGCTCAGTGCTCAGTACACAGGGTGCTGGATGCTCAGTGCTCGGGGTGCTGGGTGCTCAGTGCTCAGTACTCAGGGTGCTGGGTGCTCAGTGCTCAGGGTGCTGGGTGCTCAGTGCTCGGGGTGCTGGGTGCTCAGTGCTCAGGGTGATCGGTGCTCAGTACTCAGGGTGATGGGTGCTCAGTGCTCAGGGTGCTGGGTGCTCAGTCCTCAGGGTGCTCAGTGCTCAGGGTGCTGGGTGCTCAGTGCTCGGGGTGCTCGGTGCTCAATACTCAGGGTGCTGTGTGCTCAGTACTCAGGGTGCTGGGTGCTCAGTACTCATGGTGCTGGGTGCTCAGTGCTCAGGGCGCTGGGTGCTCAGTGCTCGGGGTGCTGGGTGCTCAGTGCTCAGGGTGCTGGGTGCTCAGTGCTCAGGGCACTGGGTGCTCAGTGCTCGGGGTGCTGGGTGCTCAGTGCTCGGGGTGCTGGATGGTCAGTGCTCAGTGCTCAAGGTGCTGGGTGCTCAGTGCTCAGTGCTCAGGGTGCTGGGTGCTAAGTACTCAGGGTGCTGGGTGCTCAGTACTCAGGGTGCTGGGTGCTCAGTTCTCAGGGTGCTGGGTGCTCAGTACTCAGGGTGCTGGATGCTCAGTAGTCAGGGTGCTGGGTGCTCATTCTCGGGGTGCTGGGTGCTCAGTGCTCGGGGTGCTGGGTGCTCAGTACTCAGGGTGCTGGGGGCTCAGTACTCAGGGTGCTGGGTGCTCAGTACTCAGGGTGCTCGGTTCTCAGTACTCAGGGTGCTGGGTGCTCATTCTCGGGGTGCTGGGTGCTCAGTGCTCGGGTTGCTGGGTGCTCAGTACTCAGGGTGCTGGGGGCTCAGTACTCAGGGTGCTGGGTGCTCAGTACTCAGGGTGATCTGTTCTCAGTACTTAGGCTGCTGGGTGCTCAGTGCTCGGGGTGCTGGGTGCTCAGTGCTCAGGGTGATCGGTGCTCAGTACTCAGGGTGCTGGGTGCTCAGTGCTCAGGGTGCTGGGTGCTCAGTCCTCAGGTTGCTCAGTGCTCAGGGTGCTGGGTGCTCAGTGCTCGGGGTGCTCGGTGCTCAGTACTCAGGGTGCTGAGTGCTCAGTACTCAGGGTGCTGGGTGCTCAGTACTCGGGGTGCTGGGTGCTCAGTGCTCAGCGTGCTGGGTGCTCAGTACTCAGGGTGCTCGGTGCTCAGTGCTTGGGGTGCTGGGTGCTCAGTACTCAGGGTGCTGGGTGCTCAGTGCTCAGGGTGCTGGGTGCTCAGTGCTCAGGGTGCTGGGTGCTCAGTACTCAGTGCTCGGGCTGCTGGGTGCTCAGTGCTCAGAATGCTGGGTGCTCAGTGCTAGGGGTGATGGGTCCTCAGTGCTCGGGGTCTGGGTGCTCAGTACTCAGGGTGCTGGGTGCTCAGTACTCAGGGTGCTGGGTGCTCATTGCTCAGGGTGCTGGGTGCTCAGTGCTCTGGGTGCTGGGTGCTCAGTGCTCAGGGTGCTGGGTGCTCAGTGCTTAGGGTGCTGGGTGCTCAGTGATCTGGGTGATGGGTGCTGAGTGCTCAGGGTGCTGGGTGGTCAGTGCTCGGGGTGCTCGGTGCTCAGTGCTCAGGGTCCTGGGTGTTCAGTACTCAGGGTGCTGGGTGCTTAGTACTCAGGGTGCTCAGTGCTCAGTACACAGGGTGCTGGATGCTCAGTGCTCGGGGTGCTGGGTGCTCAGTGCTCAGTACTCAGGGTGCTGGGTGCTCAGTGCTCAGGGTGCTGGGTGCTCAGTGCTCGGGGTGCTGGGTGCTCAGTGCTCAGGGTGATCGGTGCTCAGTACTCAGGGTGCTGGGTGCTCAGTGCTCAGGGTGCTGGGTGCTCAGTCCTCAGGGTGCTCAGTGCTCAGGGTGCTGGGTGCTCAGTGCTCGGGGTGCTCGGTGCTCAATACTCAGGGTGCTGAGTGCTCAGTACTCAGGGTGCTGGGTGCTCAGTACTCATGGTGCTGGGTGCTCAGTGCTCAGGGCGCTGGGTGCTCAGTGCTCGGGGTGCTGGGTGCTCAGTGCTCATGGTGCTGGGTGCTCAGTGCTCAGGGCGCTGGGTGCTCAGTGCTCGGGGTGCTGGGTGCTCAGTGCTCGGGGTGCTGGGTGGTCAGTGCTCAGTGCTCAAGGTGCTGGGTGCTCAGTGCTCAGTGCTCAGGGTGCTGGGTGCTAAGTACTCAGGGTGCTGGGTGCTCAGTTCTCAGGGTGCTGGGTGCTCAGTACTCTGGGTGTTGGGTGCTCAGTACTCAGGGTGCTGGGTGCTCAGTTCTCGGGGTGCTGGGTGCTCAGTGCTCAGGGTGCTGGGTGCTCAGTGCTCAGGGTGCTGGGTGCTCAGTACTCAGGGTGCTGGGTGCTCAGTGCTCGGGGTGCTCGGTGCTCAGTACTCAAGGTGCTGGGTGCTCAGTGCTCAGGGTGCTGGGTGCTCAGTCCTCGGGGTGCTCCGTGCTCAGTGCTCAGGGTGCTGGGTGCTCAGTACTCAGGGTGCTGGGTGCTCAGTGCTCGGGGTGCTCGGTGCTCAGTACTCAAGGTGCTGGTTGCTCAGTGCTCAGGGTGCTGGGTGCTCAGTCCTCGGGGTGCTCCTTGCTCAGTGATCAGGGTGCTGGGTGCTCAGTACTCAGGGTGCTCAGTGTTCAGTACTCAGGGTTCTCAGTGCTCAGTACTCAGGGTGCTGGGTGCTCAGTGCTCAGGGTGCTGGGTGCTCAGTACTCAGGGTGCTCAGTGATCAGTACTCGGGGTGCTGGGTGCTCAGTGCTCAGTACTCAGCGTGCTGGGTGCTCAGTGCTCGGGGTGCTGGGTCCTCAGTGCTCAGGGTGCTGGGTGCTCAGTGCTCAGGGTGCTGGGTGCTCAGTCCTCGGGGTGCTCAGTGCTCAGTGCTCGGGGTGCTGGGTGCTCAGTACTCAGGGTGCTCGGTGCTCAGTACTAAGGGTGCTCAGTGCTCAGTACTCAGGTTGCTCAGTGCTCAGTGCTTGGGGTGCTGGGTGCTCAGTACTCAGGGTGCTGTGTGCTCAGTACTCAGGGTGCTGGGTGCTCAGTGCTCAGTACTCAGCGTGCTGGGTGCTCAGTGCTCGGGGTGCTGGGTCCTCAGTGCTCAGGGTGCTGGGTGCTCAGTACTCAGGGTGCTGGGTGCTCAGTGCTCGGGGTGCTGGGTCCTCAGTGCTCAGGGTGCTGGGTGCTCAGTGCTCGGGGTGCTGGGTGCTCAGCACTCAGGTTGCTCAGTGCTCAGTGCTCGGGGTGCTGGGTGCTCAGTACTCAGGGTGCTCGGTGCTCAGTACTAAGGGTGCTCAGTGCTCAGTACTCAGGTTGCTCAGTGCTCAGTCCTTGGGGTGCTGGGTGCTCAGTACTCAGGGTGCTGGGTGCTCAGTACTCAGGGTGCTGGGTGCTCAGTGCTCAGTACTCAGCGTGCTGGGTGCTCAGTGCTCGGGGTGCTGGGTCCTCAGTGCTCAGGGTGCTGGGTGCTCAGTACTCAGGGTGCTGGGTGCTCAGTGCTCGGGGTGCTGGGTCCTCAGTGCTCAGGGTGCTCAGTGCTCAGTGGTCGGGGTGCTGGGTGCTCAGTGCTCGGGGTGCTGGGTGCTCAGTGCTCAGGGTGCTGGTTGCTCAGTACTCAGTGTGCTCAGTGCTCAGGGTGCTGGGTGCTCAGAACTCAGGGTGCTGGGTGCGCAGTACTCAGGGTGCTGGGTGCTCAGAACTCAGGGTGCTTGATGCTCAGTACTCAGGGTGCTGGGTGCTCATTCTCGGGGTACTGGGTGCTCAGGACTCACGTTGCTCAGTACTCTGGGTGCTCGGGGCTCAGTACTCATGGTGCTGGGTGCTCAGTACTCAGGGTGCTCGGTGCTCAGTTCTCAGGGTGCTCGGTGCTCAGTGTTTGGGGTGCTGGGTGCTCAGTACTCAGGGTGCTTGGTGCTCAGTGCTCAGGGTGCTGGGTGCTCAGTGCTCAGGGTGCTGGGTTCTCAGTGCTCAGCGTGCTTGATGCTCAGTACTCAGGGTGCTGGGTGCTCAGTGCTCAGGGTGCTTGATGCTCAGTGCTCAGGGTGCTGGGTGCTCAGTGCTCTGGGTGCTTGGTGCTCAGTGCTCAGGGTGCTGGGTGCTCAGTGCTCAGGGTGCTGGGTGCTCAGTGACCGGGGTGATGGGTGCTGAGTGCTCAGGGTGCTGGGTGCTCAGTGCTCGGGGTGCTCGGTGCTCAGTGCTCGGGGTGCTGGGTGCTCAGTACTCAGGGTGCTGGGTGCTTAGTACTCAGGGTGCTCAGTGCTCAGTACACAGGGTGCTGGGTGCTCAGTGCTCGGGGTGCTGGGTGCTCAGTGCTCAGTACTCAGGGTGCTGGGTGCTCAGTGCTCAGGGTGCTGAGTGCTCAGTACTCAGCGTGCTGGGTGCTCAGTACTCAGGGTGCTGGGTGCTCAGTGCTCAGGGTGCTGGGTGCTCAGTACTCAGTGCTCGGGGTCCTGGGTGCTCCGTGCTCGGGGTGCTGGGTGCTCAGTACTCAGGGTGCTGGGTGCTCATTCTCAGGGTGCTGGGTGCTCAGTGCTCGGGGTGCTGGGTGCTCAGTACTCAGGGTGCTGGGGGCTCAGTACTCAGGGTGCTGGGTGCTCAGTACTCAGGGTGCTCGGTTCTCAGTACTCAGGGTGCTGGGTGCTCATTCTCGGGGTGCTGGGTGCTCAGTGCTCGGGTTGCTGGGTGCTCAGTACTCAGGGTGCTGGGGGCTCAGTACTCAGGGTGCTGGGTGCTCAGTACTCAGGGTGATCTGTTCTCAGTACTTAGGCTGCTGGGTGCTCAGTGCTCGGGGTGCTGGGTGCTCAGTGCTCAGGGTGATCGGTGCTCAGTACTCAGGGTGCTGGGTGCTCAGTGCTCAGGGTGCTGGGTGCTCAGTCCTCAGGTTGCTCAGTGCTCAGGGTGCTGGGTGCTCAGTGCTCGGGGTGCTCGGTGCTCAGTACTCAGGGTGCTGAGTGCTCAGTAGTCAGGGTGCTGGGTGCTCAGTACTCGGGGTGCTGGGTGCTCAGTGCTCAGCGTGCTGGGTGCTCAGTACTCAGGGTGCTCGGTGCTCAGTGCTTGGGGTGCTGGGTGCTCAGTACTCAGGGTGCTGGGTGCTCAGTGCTCAGGGTGCTGGGTGCTCAGTGCTCAGGGTGCTGGGTGCTCAGTACTCAGTGCTCAGGATGCTGGGTGCTCAGTGCTCGGGCTGCTGGGTGCTCAGTGCTCAGGGTGCTGGGTGCTCAGTGCTAGGGGTGCTGGGTCCTCAGTGCTCGGGGTCTGGGTGCTCAGTACTCAGGGTGCTGGGTGCTCAGTGCTCAGGGTGCTGGGTGCTCAGTGCTCTGGGTGCTGGGTGCTCAGTGCTCAGGGTGCTGGGTGCTCAGTGCTCAGGGTGCTGGGTGCTCAGTGATCGGGGTGATGGGTGCTGATTGCTCAGGGTGCTGGGTGCTCAGTGCTCGGGGTGTTCGGTGCTCAGTGCTCAGTGTCCTGGGTGCTCAGTACTCAGGGTGCTGGGTGTTTAGTACTCAGGGTGCTCAGTGCTCAGTACTCAGGGTGCTGGGTGCTCAGTGCTCAGGTTGCTGGGTGCTCAGTGCTCGGGGTGCTGGGTGCTCAGTGCTCAGGTTGATCGGTGCTCAGTACTCAGGGTGCTGGGTGCTCAGTGCTCACGGTGCTGGGTGCTCAGTCCTCAGGGTGCTCAGTGCTCAGGGTGCTGGGTGCTCAGTGCTCGGGGTGCTCGGTGCTCAATACTCAGGGTGCTGTGTGCTCAGTACTCAGGGTGCTGGGTGCTCAGTACTCATGGGGCTGGGTGCTCAGTGCTCAGGGCGCTGGGTGCTCAGTGCTCGGGGTGCTGGGTGCTCAGTGCTCAGGGTGCTGGGTGCTCAGTGCTCAGGGCACTGGGTGCTCAGTGCTCGGGGTGCTGGGTGCTCAGTGCTCGGGGTGCTGGGTGGTCAGTGCTCAGTGCTCAAGGTGCTGGGTGCTCAGTGCTCAGGGTGCTGGGTGCTAAGTACTCAGGGTGCTGGGTGCTCAGTACTCAGGGTGCTGGGTGCTCAGTTCTCAGGGTGCTGGGTGCTCAGTACTCAGGGTGCTGGGTGCTCAGTAGTCAGGGTGCTGGGTGCTCATTCTCGGGGTGCTGGGTGCTCAGTGCTCGGGGTGCTGGGTGCTCAGTTCTCAGGGTGCTGGGGGCTCAGTACTCAGGGTGCTGGGTGCTCAGTACTCAGGGTGCTCGGTTCTCAGTACTCAGGGTGCTGGGTGCTCATTCTCGGGGTGCTGGGTGCTCAGTGCTCGGGTTGCTGGGTGCTCAGTACTCAGGGTGCTGGGGGCTCAGTACTCAGGGTGCTGGGTGCTCAGTACTCAGGGTGATCTGTTCTCAGTACTTAGGCTGCTGGGTGCTCAGTGGTCGGGGTGCTGGGTGCTCAGTGCTCAGGGTGATCGGTGCTCAGTACTCAGGGTGCTGGGTGCTCAGTGCTCAGGGTGCTGGGTGCTCAGTCCTCAGGTTGCTCAGTGCTCAGGGTGCTGGGTGCTCAGTGCTCGGGGTGCTCGGTGCTCAGTACTCAGGGTGCTGAGTGCTCAGTACTCAGGGTGCTGGGTGCTCAGTACTCGGGGTGCTGGGTGCTCAGTGCTCAGCGTGCTGGGTGCTCAGTACTCAGGGTGCTCGGTGCTCAGTGCTTGGGGTGCTGGGTGCTCAGTACTCAGGGTGCTGGGTGCTCAGTGCTCAGGGTGCTGGGTGCTCAGTGCTCAGGGTGCTGGGTGCTCAGTACTCAGTGCTCAGGATGCTGGGTGCTCAGTGCTCGGGCTGCTGGGTGCTCAATGCTCAGAATGCTGGGTGCTCAGTGCTAGGGGTGATGGGTCCTCAGTGCTCGGGGTCTGGGTGCTCAGTACTCAGGGTGCTGGGTGCTCAGTACTCAGGGTGCTGGGTGCTCATTGCTCAGGGTGCTGGGTGCTCAGTGCTCTGGGTGCTGGGTGCTCAGTGCTCAGGGTGCTTGGTGCTCAGTGCTTAGGGTGCTGGGTGCTCAGTGATCTGGGTGATGGGTGCTCAGTACTCTGGGTGTTGGGTGCTCAGTACTCAGGGTGCTGGGTGCTCAGTTCTCGGGGTGCTCGGTGCTCAGTACTCAAGGTGCTGGGTGCTCAGTGCTCAGGGTGCTGGGTGCTCAGTCCTCGGGGTGCTCCGTGCTCAGTGCTCAGGGTGCTGGGTGCTCAGTACTCAGGGTGCTGGGTGCTCAGTGCTCGGGGTGCTCGGTGCTCAGTACTCAAGGTGCTGGTTGCTCAGTGCTCAGGGTGCTGGGTGCTCAGTCCTCGGGGTGCTCCGTGCTCAGTGATCAGGGTGCTGGGTGCTCAGTACTCAGGGTGCTCAGTGTTCAGTACTCAGGGTTCTCAGTGCTCAGTACTCAGGGTGCTGGGTGCTCAGTGCTCAGGGTGCTGGGTGCTCAGTACTCAGGGTGCTCAGTGCTCAGTACTCGGGGTGCTGGGTGCTCAGTGCTCAGTACTCAGCGTGCTGGGTGCTCAGTGCTCGGGGTGCTGGGTCCTCAGTGCTCAGGGTGCTGGGTGCTCAGTGCTCAGGGTGCTGGGTGCTCAGTCCTCGGGGTGCTCAGTGCTCAGTGCTCGGGGTGCTGGGTGCTCAGTACTCAGGGTGCTCGGTGCTCAGTACTAAGGGTGCTCAGTGCTCAGTACTCAGGTTGCTCAGTGCTCAGTGCTTGGGGTGCTGGGTGCTCAGTACTCAGGGTGCTGGGTGCTCAGTACTCAGGGTGCTGGGTGCTCAGTGCTCAGTACTCAGCGTGCTGGGTGCTCAGTGCTCGGGGTGCTGGGTCCTCAGTGCTCAGGGTGCTGGGTGCTCAGTACTCAGTGTGCTGGGTGCTCAGTGCTCGGGGTGCTGGGTCCTCAGTGCTCAGGGTGCTGGGTGCTCAGTGCTCGGGGTGCTGGGTGCTCAGTACTCAGGGTGCTCAGTGCTCAGTACTCGGGTTGCTTGGTGCTCAGTACTCAGGGTGCTCAGTGCTCAGTACTCGGGGTGCTGGGTGCTCAGTGCTCAGGGTGCTCAGTGCTCAGTGCTCGGGGTGCTGTGTGCTCAGTGCTCGGGGCGCTGGGTGCTCAGTGCTCGGGGTGCTGGGTGCTCAGTACTCGGGGTGCTGGGTGCTCAGTGCTCAGGGTTCTCATTGCTCAGTACTCAGTGCTCAGGGTGCTCAGTGCTCAGGGTGCTGGTTGTTCAGTACTCAGGGTGCTGGGTGCTCAGTACTCAGGGTGCTGGGTGCTCAGTGCTCAGGGTGCTGGGTGCTCAGTACTCTGGGTGTTGGGTGCTCAGTACTCAGGGTGCTTTGTGCTCCGTGCTCTGGGTGCTGGGTGCTCAGTGCTCAGGGTGCTGGGTGCTCAGTGCTCAGGGTGCTGGGTGCTCAGTACTCAGGGTGCTGGGTGCTTAGTGCTCGAGGTGCTCGGTGCTCAGTACTCAAGGTGCTGTGTGCTCAGTGCTCAGGGTGCTGGGTGCTCAGTCCTCGGGGTGCTCCGTGCTCAGGGTGCTGGGTGCTCAGTGCTCAGGGTGCTGGGTGCTCAGTGCTAGGGGTGCTGGTTGCTGAGTGCTCAGGGTGCTGGGTGCTCAGTGCTCGGGGTGCTCGGTGCTCAGTGCTCAGGGTCCTGGGTGCTCAGTACTCAGGGTCCTGGGTGCTCAGTGCTCAGGGTGCTGGGTGCTCAGTGCTCGGGGTGCTGGGTGCTCAGTGCTCAGGGTGATCGGAGCTCAGTACTCAGGGTGCTGGGTGCTCAGTGCTCAGTGTGCTGGGTGCTCAGTCCTCAGGGTGCTCAGTGCTCAGGGTGATGGGTGCTCAATGCTCGGGGTGCTCGGTGCTCAGTACTCAGGGTGCTGAGTGCTCAGTACTCAGGGTGCTGGGTGCTCAGTACTCATGGTGCTGGGTGCTCAGTTCTCGGGGTGCTGGGTGCTCAGTACTCAGCGTGCTGCGTGCTCAGTACTCAGGGTGCTGGGTGCTCAATACTCAGTGCTCGGGGTCCTGGGTGCTGAGTGCTCAGGGTGCTGGGTGCTCAGTGCTCTGGGTGCTGGGTGCTCAGTACTCAGGGTGCTGGGTGCTCAGTACTCAGGATGCTGGGTGCTCAGTGCTCAGGGTGGTGGGTGCTCAGTACTCAGGGTGCTGGGTGCTCAGTACTCAGGGTGCTCGGTGCTCAGTACTCAGGGTGCTGGGTGCTCAGTGCGCAGGGTGCTGGGTACTCAGTACTCAGGGTGCTGGGTGCTCAGTACTCAGGGTGCTGGGTGCTCAGTACTCAGGGTGCTGGGTGCTCAGTGCTCAGGGTGCTGGGTGCTCAGTACTCAGGGTGCTGGGTGCTCAGTGCTCAGGGTGATCGGTGCTCAGTACTCAGGGTGCTCAGTACACAGGGTGCTGGGTGCCCAGTGCTCAGGGTGCTGGGTGCTCAGTACTCAGGGTGCTGGGTGCTCAGTGCTCGGGGTGCTGGGTGCTCAGTGCTCAGGGTGATCGGTGCTCCGTACTCAATGTGCTGGGTGCTCAGTGCTCAGTGTGCTGGGTGCTCAGTCCTCAGGGTGCTCAGTGCTCAGGGTGCTGGGTGCTCAGTGCTCGGGGTGCTCGGTGCTCAGTACTCAGGGTGCTGACTGCTCAGTACTCAGGGTGCTGGGTGCTCAGTACTCATGGTGCTGGGTGCTCAGTACTCAGGGGACTGGGTGCTCAGTGCTCAGGGTGCTGGGTGCTCAGTGCTCAAGGCGCTGGGTGCTCAGTGCTCGGGGTGCTGGGTGCTCAGTGCTCGGGGTGCTGGGTGGTCAGTGCTCAGTGCTCAAGGTGCTGGGTGCTCAGTGCTCAGTGCTCAGGGTGCTGGGTGCTCAGTACTCAGCGTGCTGGGTGCTCAGTACTCAGGGTGCTGGGTGCTCAGTTCTCAGGGTGCTGGGTGCTCAGTACTCTGGGTGTTGGGTGCTCAGTACTCAGGGTGCTGGGTGCTCAGTTCTCGGGGTGCTGGGTGCTCAGTGCTCAGGGTCCTGGGTGCTCAGTGCTCGGGGTGCTCGGTGCTCAGTACTAAAGGTGCTGGGTGCTCAGTGCTCAGGGTGCTGGGTGCTCAGTCCTCGGGGTGCTCCGTGCTCAGTGCTCAGGGTGCTGGGTGCTCAGTACTCAGGGTGCTGGGTGCTCAGTGCTCGGGGTGCTCGGTGCTCAGTACTCAAGGTGCTGGGTGCTCAGTGCTCAGGGTGCTGGGTGCTCAGTCCTCGGGGTGCTCCGTGCTCAGTGATCAGGGTGCTTTGTGCTCAGTACTCAGGGTGCTCGGTGTTCAGTACTCAGGGTTCTCAGTGCTCAGTACTCAGGGTGCTGGGTGCTCAGTGCTCAGGGTGCTGGGTGCTCAGTACTCAGGGTGCTCAGTGCTCAGTACTCGGGGTGCTTGTTGCTCAGCACTCAGTTTGCTCAGTGCTCAGTGCTCGGGGTGCTGGGTGCTCAGTACTCAGGGTGCTCGGTGCTCAGTACTAAGGGTGCTTAGTGCTCAGTACTCAGGTTGCTCAGTGCTCAGTGCTTGGGGTGCTGGGTGCTCAGTACTCAGGGTGCTGGGTGCTCAGTACTCAGGGTGCTGGGTGCTCAGTGCTCAGTACTCAGCGTGCTGGGTGCTCAGTGCTCGGGATGCTGGGTCCTCAGTGCTCAGGGTGCTGGGTGCTCAGTACTCAGGGTGCTGGGTGCTCAGTGCTCGGGGTGCTGGGTCCTCAGTGCTCAGGGTGCTCAGTGCTCAGTGGTCGGGGTGCTGGGTGCTCAGTGCTCGGGGTGCTGTGTGCTCAGTGCTCACGGTGCTGGTTGCTCAGTACTCTGTGTGCTCAGTGCTCAGGGTGCTGGGTGCTCAGAACTCAGGGTGCTCGGTGCTCAGTACTCATGGTGCTGGGTGCTCATTCTCGGGGTACTGGGTGCTCAGTACTCAGGTTGCTCAGTACTCTGGGTGCTCGGGGCTCAGTACTCATGGTGCTGGGTGCTCAGTACTCAGGGTGCTGGGCGCTCAGAACTCAGGGTGCTTGGTGCTCAGTACTCAGGGTGCTGGGTGCTCAGTGCTCAGGGTGCTCGGTGCTCAGTACTCATGGTGCTGGGTGCTCATTCTCGGGGTACTGGGTGCTCAGTACTCAGGTTGCTCAGTACTCTGCGTGCTCGGGGCTCAGTACTCATGGTGCTGGGTGCTCAGTACTCAGGGTGCTCGGTGCTCAGTTCTCAGGGTGCTCGGTGCTCAGTGTTTGGGGTGCTGGGTGCTCAGTACTCAGGGTGCTTGGTGCTCAGTGCTCAGGGTGCTGGCTGCTCAGTGCTCAGGGTGCTGGGTGCTCAGTACTCAGTGCTCAGGAAGCTGGGTTCTCAGTGCTCAGGGTGCTGGGTGCTCAGTGCTCAGGGTGGTCAGTGCTCAGTGCTCAGTACTCAGGGTGCTTGGTGCTCAGTACTCAGGGTGCTGGGTGCTCAGTGCTCGGGTTACCCGGTGCTCAGTGCTCGGGTTGCTCGGTGCTCAGTACTCAAGGTGCTGAGTGCTCAGTGCTCAGCTTGCTGGGTGCTCAGTGCTCAGGGTGCTGGGTGCTCAGTGCTCAGCGTGCTTGATGCTCAGTACTCAGGGTGTTGGGTGCTCAGTGCTCAGGGTGCTGGGTGCTCAGTGCTCGGGGTGCTGGGTGCTCATTACTCAGGGTGCTGGGTGCTCAGTACTCAGGGTGCTGGGTGCTTAGTACTCGGGGTGCTGGGTGCTCAGTGCCCAGTGCTCAGGATGCTGGGTGCTCAGTGCTCGGGCTGCTGGGTGCTCAGTGCTCAGGGTGCTGGGTGCTCAGTACTCAGGGTGCTGGGTTCTCAGTACTCAGGGTGCTGGGTGCACAGTGCTAGGGGTGCTGGGTCCTCAGTGCTCGGGGTCTGGGTGCTCAGTACTCAGGGTGCTGGGTGCTCAGTACTCAGGGTGCTGGGTGCTCAGTGCTCAGGGTGCTGGGTGCTCAGTGCTCTGGGTGCTGGGTGCTCAGTGCTCAGGGTGCTGGGTGCTCAGTGCTCAGGGTGCTGGGTGCTCAGTGATCGGGGTGATGGGTGCTGAGTGCTCAGGGTGCTGGGTGCTCAGTGCTCGGGGTGCTCGGTGCTCAGTGCTCAGGGTCCTGGGTGCTCAGTACTCAGGGTGCTGGGTGCTTAGTACTCAGTTTGCTCAGTGCTCAGTACACAGGGTGCTGGGTGCTCAGTGCTCAGGGTGCTGGGTGCTCAGTCCTTGGGGTGCTCCGTGCTCGGTGCTCAGGGTGCTGGGTGCTCAGTACTCAGGGTGCTCGGTGTTCAGTACTCAGGGTTCTCAGTGCTCAGTACTCAGGGTGCTGGGTGCTCAGTGCTCAGGGTGCTGGGTGCTCAGTACTCAGGGTGCTCAGTGCTCAGTACTCAGGGTGCTTGTTGCTCAGCACTCAGGTTGCTCAGTGCTCAGTGCACGGGGTGCTGGGTGCTCAGTACTCAGGGTGCTCGGTGCTCAGTACTAAGGGTGCTCAGTGCTCAGTACTCAGGTTGCTCAGTGCTCAGTGCTTGGGGTGCTGGGTGCTCAGTACTCAGGGTGCTGGGTGCTCAGTACTCAGGGTGCTGGGTGCTCAGTGCTCAGTACTCAGCGTGCTGGGTGCTCAGTGCTCGGGATGCTGGGTCCTCAGTGCTCAGGGTGCTGGGTGCTCAGTACTCAGTGTGCTGGGTGCTCAGTGCTCGGGGTGCTGGGTCCTCAGTGCTCAGGGTGCTCAGTGCTCAGTGGTCGGGTGCTGGGTGCTCAGTGCTCGGGGTGCTGGGTGCTCAGTGCTCACGGTGCTGGTTGCTCAGTACTCTGTGTGCTCAGTGCTCAGGGTGCTGGGTGCACAGAACTCAGGGTGCTCGGTGCTCAGTACTCATGGTGCTGCCTGCTCATTCTCGGGGTACTGGGTGCTCAGTAAGCAGGTTGCTCAGTACTCTGGGTGCTCGGGGCTCAGTACTCATGGTGCTGGGTGCTCAGTACTCAGGGTGCTGGGTGCTCAGAACTCAGGGTGCTTGGTGCTCAGTACTCAGGGTGCTGGGTGCTCAGTGCTCAGGGTGCTCGGTGCTCAGTACTCATGGTGCTGGGTGCTCATTCTCGGGGTACTGGGTGCTCAGTACTCAGGTTGCTCAGTACTCTGGGTGCTCGGGGCTCAGTACTCATGGTGCTGGGTGCTGAGTACTCAGGGTGCTCGGTGCTCAGTTCTCAGGGTGCTCGGTGCTCAGTGTTTGGGGTGCTGGGTGCTCAGTACTCAGGGTGCTTGGTGCTCAGTGCTCAGGGTGCTGGCTGCTCAGTGCTCAGGGTGCTGGGTGCTCAGTACTCAGTGCTCAGGATTCTGGGTGCTCAGTGCTCAGGGTGCTGGGTGCTCAGTGCTCAGGGTGGTCAGTGCTCAGTGCTCAGTACTCAGGGTGCTTGGTGCTCAGTGCTCAGGGTGCTGGGTGCTCAGTACTCAGTACTCAGGGTGCTTGGTGCTCAGTACTCATGGTGCTGGGTGCTCAGTACTCAGGGTGCTCGGTGCTCAGTACTCAAGGTGCTGAGTGCTCAGTGCTCAGGGTGCTGGGTGCTCAGTGCTCAGGGTGCTGGGTGCTCAGTGCTCAGCGTGCTTGATGCTCAGTACTCAGGGTGTTGGGTGCTCAGTGCTCAGGGTGCTGGGTGCTCAGTGCTCGGTGTGCTGGGTGCTCATTACTCAGGGTGCTGGGTGCTCAGTACTCTAGGTGCTGGGTGCTTAGTACTCGGGGTGCTGGGTGCTCAGTGCCCAGTGCTCAGGATGCTGGGTGCTCAGTGCTCGGGCTGCTGGGTGCTCAGTGCTCAGGGTGCTGGGTGCTCAGTACTCAGGGTGCTGGGTTCTCAGTACTCAGGGTGCTGGGTGCACAGTGCTAGGGGTGCTGGGTCCTCAGTGCTCGGGGTCTGGGTGCTCAGTACTCAGGGTGCTGGGTGCTCAGTACTCAGGGTGCTGGGTGCTCAGTGCTCAGGTTGCTGGGTGCTCAGTGCTCTGGGTGCTGGGTGCTCAGTGCTCAGGGTGCTGGGTGCTCAGTGCTCAGGGTGCTGGGTGCTCAGTGATCGGGTTGATGGGTGCTGAGTGCTCAGGGTGCTGGGTGCTCAGTGCTCGGGGTGCTCGGTGCTCAGTGCTCAGGGTCCTGGGTGCTCAGTACTCAGGGTGCTGGGTGCTTAGTACTCAGGGTGCTCAGTGCTCAGTACACAGGGTGCTGGGTGCTCAGTGCTAGGGGTGCTGGGTGCTCAGTGCTCAGTACTCAGGGTGCTGGGTGCTCAGTGCTCAGGGTGCTGAGTGCTCAGTTCTCAGCGTGCTGGGTGCTCAGTACTCAGGGTGCTGGGTGCTCAGTGCTCAGGGTGCTGGGTGCTCCGTGCTCAGGGTGCTGGGTGCTCAGTGCTCAGGGTGCTGGTTGCTCAGTACTCAGCGTGCTGGGTGCTCAGTACTCAGGGTGCAGGGTGCTCCGTGCTCAGGGTGCTGGGTGCTCAGTACTCAGGGTGCTGGGTGCTCAGTGCTCAGGGTCCTGGGTGATCAGTGCTCAGGTTGCTGGGTGCTCAGTGCTCAGGGTGCTGGGTGCTCAGTGCTCGGGGTTCTGGGTGTTCAGTACTCCGGGTGTTGGGTGCTAAGTGCTTAGGGTGCTGGGTGCTCAGTGCTCGGGGCGCTGGGTGCTCAGTGCTCAGGGTGCTGGGGGCTCAGTACTCAGGGTGCTGCGTGCTCAGTACTCAGGGTGCTCGGTTCTCAGTACTCAGGGTGCTGGGTGCTCATTCTCGGGGTGCTGGGTGCTCAGTGCTCGGGTTGCTGGGTGCTCAGTACTCAGGGTGCTGGGGGCTCAGTACTCAGGGTGCTGGGTGCTCAGTACTCAGGGTGATCTGTTCTCAGTACTCAGGGTGCTGGGTGCTCAGTGCTCGGGGTGCTGGGTGCTCAGTACACGGTGTGCTCAGTACTCAGGGTACTGGGTGCTCAGTACTCAGGGTGCTGGGTGCTCAGTGCTCGGGGTGCTCGGTGCTCAGTACTCGGGGTGCTGGGTGCTCAGTACTCGGGGTGCTGGGTGCTCAGTGCTCAGGGTGCTGGGTGCTCAGTGCTCGGGGTGCTGGGTGCTCAGTGCTGAGGGTGCTGGCTGCTCAGTGCTCAGGGTGCTGGGTGCTCAGTACTCAGGGTGTTAGGTGCTCAGTACTCAGGGTGCTGGGTGCTCAGTACTCAGGGTGCTGGGTGCTCAGTACTCAGCGTGCTGGGTGCTCAGTTCTCAGGGTCCTCGGTGCTCAGTACTCCGGGTGCTCAGTGCTCAGTACTCAGCGTGCTTTGTGCTCAGTGCTCAGGGTGCTGGGTGCTCAGTACTCAGGGTGCTGGGTGCTCAGTACTCAGGGTGCTGGGTGCTCAGTACTCAGGGTGCTGGGTGCTCAGTGCTCGGAGTGCTCTGTGATCAGTACTCAGGGTGCTGGGTGCTCAGTGCTCAGGTTGCTGAGTACTCAGTACTCAGGGTGCTGGGTGCTCAGTGCTCAGGGTGCTGGGTGCTCAGTGCTCAGGGTGCTGGGTGCTCAGTGCTCGGGGTGCTGGGTGCTCAGTGCTCGGGGTGCTGGGTGCTCAGTGCTCGGGGTGCTGGGTGCTCAGCGCTCAGGGTCCTGGGTGCTCAGTGCTCGGGGTGCTCGGTGCTCAGTGCTCAGGGTCCTGGGTGCTCAGTGCTCGGGGTGCTCGGTGCTCAGTACTAAAGGTGCTGGGTGCTCAGTGCTCAGGGTGCTGGGTGCTCAGACCTCGGGGTGCTCCGTGCTCAGTGCTCAGGGTGCTGGGTGCTCAGTACTCAGGGTGCTGGGTGCTCAGTGCTCGGGGTGCTCGGTGCTCAGTACTCAAGGTGCTGGGTGCTCAGTGCTCAGGGTGCTGGGTGCTCAGTCCTCGGGGTGCTCCGTGCTCAGTGATCAGGGTGCTGGGTGCTCAGTACTCAGGGTGCTCGGTGTTCAGTACTCAGGGTTCTCAGTGCTCAGTACTCAGGGTGCTGGGTGCTCAGTGCTCAGGGTGCTGGGTGCTCAGTACTCAGGGTGCTCAGTGCTCAGTACTCGGGGTGCTTGTTGCTCAGCACTCAGGTTGCTCAGTGCTCAGTGCTCGGGGTGCTGGGTGCTCAGTACTCAGGGTGCTCGGTGCTCAGTACTAAGGGTGCTTAGTGCTCAGTACTCAGGTTGCTCAGTGCTCAGTGCTTGGGGTGCTGGGTGCTCAGTACTCAGGGTGCTGGGTGCTCAGTACTCAGGGTGCTGGGTGCTCAGTGCTCAGTACTCAGCGTGCTGGGTGCTCAGTGCTCGGGATGCTGGGTCCTCAGTGCTCAGGGTGCTGGGTGCTCAGTACTCAGGGTGCTGGGTGCTCAGTGCTCGGGGTGCTGGGTCCTCAGTGCTCAGGGTGCTCAGTGCTCAGTGGTCGGGGTGCTGGGTGCTCAGTGCTCGGGGTGCTGTGTGCTCAGTGCTCACGGTGCTGGTTGCTCAGTACTCTGTGTGCTCAGTGCTCAGGGTGCTGGGTGCTCAGAACTCAGGGTGCTCGGTGCTCAGTACTCATGGTGCTGGGTGCTCATTCTCGGGGTACTGGGTGCTCAGTACTCAGGTTGCTCAGTACTCTGGGTGCTCGGGGCTCAGTACTCATGGTGCTGGGTGCTCAGTACTCAGGGTGCTGGGCGCTCAGAACTCAGGGTGCTTGGTGCTCAGTACTCAGGGTGCTGGGTGCTCAGTGCTCAGGGTGCTCGGTGCTCAGTACTCATGGTGCTGGGTGCTCATTCTCGGGGTACTGGGTGCTCAGTACTCAGGTTGCTCAGTACTCTGCGTGCTCGGGGCTCAGTACTCATGGTGCTGGGTGCTCAGTACTCAGGGTGCTCGGTGCTCAGTTCTCAGGGTGCTCGGTGCTCAGTGTTTGGGGTGCTGGGTGCTCAGTACTCAGGGTGCTTGGTGCTCAGTGCTCAGGGTGCTGGCTGCTCAGTGCTCAGGGTGCTGGGTGCTCAGTACTCAGTGCTCAGGAAGCTGGGTTCTCAGTGCTCAGGGTGCTGGGTGCTCAGTGCTCAGGGTGGTCAGTGCTCAGTGCTCAGTACTCAGGGTGCTTGGTGCTCAGTACTCAGGGTGCTGGGTGCTCAGTGCTCGGGTTACCATGTGCTCAGTGCTCGGGTTGCTCGGTGCTCAGTACTCAAGGTGCTGAGTGCTCAGTGCTCAGCTTGCTGGGTGCTCAGTGCTCAGGGTGCTGGGTGCTCAGTGCTCAGCGTGCTTGATGCTCAGTACTCAGGGTGTTGGGTGCTCAGTGCTCAGGGTGCTGGGTGCTCAGTGCTCGGGGTGCTGGGTGCTCATTGCTCAGGG
Organism: Microtus oregoni; assembly: GCF_018167655.1. Classification (NCBI taxonomy): domain Eukaryota; kingdom Metazoa; phylum Chordata; class Mammalia; order Rodentia; family Cricetidae; genus Microtus; species Microtus oregoni. The sequence goes on from NW_024543304.1 coordinate 133,413, forward strand.
TGCTGGGTGCTCAGTACTCAGGGTGCTGGGTGCTTAGTACTCGGGGTGCTGGGTGCTCAGTGCCCATTGCTCAGGATGCTGGGTGCTCAGTGCTCGGGCTGCTGGGTGCTCAGTGCTCAGGGTGCTGGGTGCTCAGTACTCAGGGTGCTGGGTTCTCAGTACTCAGGGTGCTGGGTGCACAGTGCTAGGGGTGCTGGGTCCTCAGTGCTCGGGGTCTGGGTGCTCAGTACTCAGGGTGCTGGGTGCTCAGTACTCAGGGTGCTGGGTGCTCAGTGCTCAGGGTGCTGGGTGCTCAGTGCTCTGGGTGCTGGGTGCTCAGTGCTCAGGGTGCTGGGTGCTCAGTGCTCAGGGTGCTGGGTGCTCAGTGATCGGGGTGATGGGTGCTGAGTGCTCAGGGTGCTGGGTGCTCAGTGCTCGGGGTGCTCGGTGCTCAGTGATCAGGGTCCTGGGTGCTCAGTACTCAGGGTGCTGGGTGCTTAGTACTCAGTTTGCTCAGTGCTCAGTACACAGGGTGCTGGGTGCTCAGTGCTCAGGGTGCTGGGTGCTCAGTCCTTGGGGTGCTCCGTGCTCGGTGCTCAGGGTGCTGGGTGCTCAGTACTCAGGGTGCTCGGTGTTCAGTACTCAGGGTTCTCAGTGCTCAGTACTCAGGGTGCTGGGTGCTCAGTGCTCAGGGTGCTGGGTGCTCAGTACTCAGGGTGCTCAGTGCTCAGTACTCAGGGTGCTTGTTGCTCAGCACTCAGGTTGCTCAGTGCTCAGTGCACGGGGTGCTGGGTGCTCAGTACTCAGGGTGCTCGGTGCTCAGTACTAAGGGTGCTCAGTGCTCAGTACTCAGGTTGCTCAGTGCTCAGTGCTTGGGGTGCTGGGTGCTCAGTACTCAGGGTGCTGGGTGCTCAGTACTCAGGGTGCTGGGTGCTCAGTGCTCAGTACTCAGCGTGCTGGGTGCTCAGTGCTCGGGATGCTGGGTCCTCAGTGCTCAGGGTGCTGGGTGCTCAGTACTCAGTGTGCTGGGTGCTCAGTGCTCGGGGTGCTGGGTCCTCAGTGCTCAGGGTGCTCAGTGCTCAGTGGTCGGGTGCTGGGTGCTCAGTGCTCGGGGTGCTGGGTGCTCAGTGCTCACGGTGCTGGTTGCTCAGTACTCTGTGTGCTCAATGCTCAGGGTGCTGGGTGCACAGAACTCAGGGTGCTCGGTGCTCAGTACTCATGGTGCTGCCTGCTCATTCTCGGGGTACTGGGTGCTCAGTAAGCAGGTTGCTCAGTACTCTGGGTGCTCGGGGCTCAGTACTCATGGTGCTGGGTGCTCAGTACTCAGGGTGCTGGGTGCTCAGAACTCAGGGTGCTTGGTGCTCAGTACTCAGGGTGCTGGGTGCTCAGTGCTCAGGGTGCTCGGTGCTCAGTACTCATGGTGCTGGGTGCTCATTCTCGGGGTACTGGGTGCTCAGTACTCAGGTTGCTCAGTACTCTGGGTGCTCGGGGCTCAGTACTCATGGTGCTGTGTGCTGAGTACTCAGGGTGCTCGGTGCTCAGTTCTCAGGGTGCTCGGTGCTCAGTGTTTGGGGTGCTGGGTGCTCAGTACTCAGGGTGCTTGGTGCTCAGTGCTCAGGGTGCTGGCTGCTCAGTGCTCAGGGTGCTGGGTGCTCAGTACTCAGTGCTCAGGATTCTGGGTGCTCAGTGCTCAGGGTGCTGGGTGCTCAGTGCTCAGGGTGGTCAGTGCTCAGTGCTCAGTACTCAGGGTGCTTGGTGCTCAGTGCTCAGGGTGCTGGGTGCTCAGTACTCAGTACTCAGGGTGCTTGGTGCTCATTACTCATGGTGCTGGGTGCTCAGTACTCAGGGTGCTCGGTGCTCAGTACTCAAGGTGCTGAGTGCTCAGTGCTCAGGGTGCTGGGTGCTCAGTGCTCAGGGTGCTGGGTGCTCAGTGCTCAGCGTGCTTGATGCTCAGTACTCAGGGTGTTGGGTGCTCAGTGCTCAGGGTGCTGGGTGCTCAGTGCTCGGTGTGCTTTGTGCTCATTACTCAGGGTGCTGGGTGCTCAGTACTCTAGGTGCTGGGTGCTTAGTACTCGGGGTGCTGGGTGCTCAGTGCCCAGTGCTCAGGATGCTGGGTGCTCAGTGCTCGGGCTGCTGGGTGCTCAGTGCTCAGGGTGCTGGGTGCTCAGTACTCAGGGTGCTGGGTTCTCAGTACTCAGGGTGCTGGGTGCACAGTGCTAGGGGTGCTGGGTCCTCAGTGCTCGGGGTCTGGGTTCTCAGTACTCAGGGTGCTGGGTGCTCAGTACTCAGGGTGCTGGGTGCTCAGTGCTCAGGTTGCTGGGTGCTCAGTGCTCTGGGTGCTGGGTGCTCAGTGCTCAGGGTGCTGGGTGCTCAGTGCTCAGGGTGCTGGGTGCTCAGTGATCGGGTTGATGGGTGCTGAGTGCTCAGGGTGCTGGGTGCTCAGTGCTCGGGGTGCTCGGTGCTCAGTGCTCAGGGTCCTGGGTGCTCAGTACTCAGGGTGCTGGGTGCTTAGTACTCAGGGTGCTCAGTGCTCAGTACACAGGGTGCTGGGTGCTCAGTGCTAGGGGTGCTGGGTGCTCAGTGCTCAGTACTCAGGGTGCTGGGTGCTCAGTGCTCAGGGTGCTGAGTGCTCAGTTCTCAGCGTGCTGGGTGCTCAGTACTCAGGGTGCTGGGTGCTCAGTGCTCAGGGTGCTGGGTGCTCCGTGCTCAGGGTGCTGGGTGCTCAGTGCTCAGGGTGCTGGTTGCTCAGTACTCAGCGTGCTGGGTGCTCAGTACTCAGGGTGCAGGGTGCTCCGTGCTCAGGGTGCTGGGTGCTCAGTACTCAGGGTGCTGGGTGCTCAGTGCTCAGGGTCCTGGGTGATCAGTGCTCAGGGTGCTGGGTGCTCAGTGCTCAGGGTGCTGGGTGCTCAGTGCTCGGGGTTCTGGGTGTTCAGTACTCCGGGTGTTGGGTGCTAAGTGCTTAGGGTGCTGGGTGCTCAGTGCTCGGGGCGCTGGGTGCTCAGTGCTCAGGGTGCTGGGGGCTCAGTACTCAGGGTGCTGCGTGCTCAGTACTCAGGGTGCTCGGTTCTCAGTACTCAGGGTGCTGGGTGCTCATTCTCGGGGTGCTGGGTGCTCAGTGCTCGGGTTGCTGGGTGCTCAGTACTCAGGGTGCTGGGGGCTCAGTACTCAGGGTGCTGGGTGCTCAGTACTCAGGGTGATCTGTTCTCAGTACTCAGGGTGCTGGGTGCTCAGTGCTCGGGGTGCTGGGTGCTCAGTACACGGTGTGCTCAGTACTCAGGGTACTGGGTGCTCAGTACTCAGGGTGCTGGGTGCTCAGTGCTCGGGGTGCTCGGTGCTCAGTACTCGGGGTGCTGGGTGCTCAGTACTCGGGGTGCTGGGTGCTCAGTGCTCAGGGTGCTGGGTGCTCAGTGCTCGGGGTGCTGGGTGCTCAGTGCTGAGGGTGCTGGCTGCTCAGTGCTCAGGGTGCTGGGTGCTCAGTACTCAGGGTGTTAGGTGCTCAGTACTCAGGGTGCTGGGTGCTCAGTACTCAGGGTGCTGGGTGCTCAGTACTCAGCGTGCTGGGTGCTCAGTTCTCAGGGTCCTCGGTGCTCAGTACTCCGGGTGCTCAGTGCTCAGTACTCAGCGTGCTTTGTGCTCAGTGCTCAGGGTGCTGGGTGCTCAGTACTCAGGGTGCTGGGTGCTCAGTACTCAGGGTGCTGGGTGCTCAGTACTCAGGGTGCTGGGTGCTCAGTGCTCGGAGTGCTCTGTGATCAGTACTCAGGGTGCTGGGTGCTCAGTGCTCAGGTTGCTGAGTACTCAGTACTCAGGGTGCTGGGTGCTCAGTGCTCAGGGTGCTGGGTGCTCAGTGCTCAGGGTGCTGGGTGCTCAGTGCTCGGGGTGCTGGGTGCTCAGTGCTCGGGGTGCTGGGTGCTCAGTGCTCGGGGTGCTGGGTGCTCAGTGCTCAGGGTGCTGGGTGCTCAGTACTCAGGGTGCTGGGGGCTCAGTACTCAGGGTGCTGGGTGCTCAGTGTTCAGGGTGCTGGGTGCTCAGTCCTCAGGGTGCTGGGTGCTCAGTACTCAGGGTGTTCGGTGCTCAGTACTCAGGGTGCTCAGTGCTCAGTACTCAGGGTGCTGGTTGCTCAGTGCTCGGGGTGCTCGGTGCTCAGTACTCAGGGTGCTGGGTGCTCAGTACTCAGGGTGCTGGGTGCTCAGTACTCAGGGTGCTGGGTGCTCAGTGCTCAGGGTGCTGGGTGCTCAGTACTCAGGGTGCTTGGTGCTCAGTGCTCAGGGTGCTGGGTGCTCAGTGCTCAGGGTGCTGGGTGCTCAGTACTCAGGGTGCTGGGTGCTCAGTGCTCAGGGTGATCGGTGCTCAGTACTCAGGGTGCTCAGTACTCAGGGTGCTGGGTGCTCAGTGCTCAGGGTGATGGGTGCTCAGTACTCAGGGTGCTGGGTGCTCAGTGCTCGGTGTGCTGCGTGCTCAGTGCTCAGGGTGCTCAGTGCTCAGGGTGCTGGGTGCTCAGTGCTCGGGGTGCTCGGTGCTCAGGGTGCTGGGTGCTCAGTCCTCAGGGTGCTCAGTGCTCAGGGTGCTGGGTGGTCAGTGCTCGGGTTGCTCGGTGCTCAGTACTCAGGGTGCTGGGTGCTCAGTACTCATGGTGCTGGGTGCTCAGTACTCAGGGGGCTGGGTGCTCAGTGCTCAGGTTGCTGGGTGCTCAGTGCTCAGGGCGCTGGGTGCTCAGTGCTCGGGGTGCTGGGTGCTCAGTGCTCGGGGTGCTGGGTGGTCAGTGCTCAGTGCTCAGGGTGCTGGGTGCTCAGTGCTCAGTGCTCAGGGTGCTGGGTGCTCAGTACTCAGGGTGCTGGGTGCTCAGTACTCTGAGTGTTGGGTGCTCAGTACTCAGGGTGCTGGGCGCTCAGTGCTCGGGGTGCTCGGTGCTCAGTACTCAAGGTCTGGGTGCTCAGTGCTCAGGGTGGGGGTGCTCAGTCCTCGGGGTGCTCCGTGCTCAGTGCTCAGGGGGCTGGGTGCTCAGTACTCAGTGTGCTCGGTGCTCAGTACTCAGGGTTCTCAGTGCTCAGGGTGCTGGTTGCTCAGTACTCAGGGTTCTCAGTGCTCAGTACTCGGGGTGCTGGGTGCTCAGTACTCAGGGCGCTCAGTGCTCAGTACTCGGGGTGCTGGGTGCTCAGTGCTCAGTGTGCTCAGTGCTCAGTGCTCGGGGTGCTGGGTGCTCAGTGCTCGGGGCGCTGGGTGCTCAGTGCTCGGGGTGCTGGGTGCTCAGTACTCAGGGTGCTGTGTGCTCAGTGCTCAGTACTCAGCGTGCTGGGTGCTCAGTGCTCAGAGTGTTGGGTGCTCAGTACTCAGGGTGCTGGGTGCTCAGTGCTCAGTGCTCAGGGTGCTCAGTGCTCAGGGTGCTCAGTGCTCAGGGTGCTGGGTGCTCAGGGTGCTGGGTGCTCAGTGCTCGGGGTGCTGGGTGCTCAGTGCTCAGTGCTCAGGGTGCTGGGTGCTCAGTGCTGAGTGCTCAAGGTGCTGGGTGTTCAGTACTCAGGGTACTCGGTGCTCAGTGCTCAGGGTGCTGGGTGCTCAGTACTCAGGGTGCTGGGTGCTCAGTGCTCGGGGTGCTGGGTGCTCAGTGCTCAGGGTGATCAGTGCTCAGTACTCAGGGTGCTGGGTTCTCAGTGCTCTGGGTGCTGGGTGCTCAGTCCTCAGAGTGCTCAGTACTCAGGATGCTCTGTGCTCAGTGCTCAGTACTCAGGGTGCTCAGTACTCAGGGTGCTGGGTGCTCAGTGCTCGGGGTGCTGGGTGCTCAGTACTCAGGGTGCTGGGTGCTCAGTACTCGGGGTGCTGGGTGCTCAGTACTCAGGGTGCTGGGTGCTCAGTGCTCGGGGTGCTGGGTGCTCACTGCTCAGAGTGATCTGTGCTCAGTGCTCAGAGTGCTGGGTGCTCAGTCCTCCGGGTGCTCAGTGCTCAGGGTGCTGGGTGCTCATTGCTCGGTGTGCTCGGTGCTCAGTACTCAGGCTGCTGAGTGCTCAGTACTCAGGGTGCTGGGTGCTCAGTACTCAGGTAGCTGGTTGCTCAGTACTCAGGGTGCTGGGTGCTCAGTGCTCAGGGTGCTGGGTGCTCAGTGCTCGGGGTGCTGGGTGCTCAGGGCTGTGGTGCTGGGTGCTCAGTGCTCAGTGCTCAGGGGGCTGGGTGCTCAGTGCTCAGTGCTCAGGGTGCTGGTTGCTCAGTACTCAGGGTGCTGGGTGCTCAGTACTCAGGGTGCTGGGTGCTCAGTGCTCAGGGTGCTCTGTGCTCAGTACTCAGGGTGCTGGTTGCTGAGTGCTTGGGGTGCTGCGTGCTCAGTGCTCAGGGAGCTGGGTGCTCAGTGCTCAGGGTGCTGGGTGCTCAGTACTCAGGGTGCTGGGTGCTCAGTGCTCGTTGTGCTCGGTGCTCAGTACTCAAGGTGCTGGGTGCTCAGTGCTCAGGGTGCTGGGTGCTCAGTCCTCGGGGTGCTCCGTGCTCAGTGATCAGGGTGCTGGGTGCTCAGTACTCAGGGTGCTCGGTGCTCAGTACTCAGGGTTTTCAGTGCTCAGTACTCAGGGTGCTGGGTGCTCAGTGCTCAGGGTGCTGGGTGCTCAGTACTCAGGGTGCTCATTGCTCAGTACTCGGGGTGCTTGGTGCTCAGTACTCAGGGTGCTCAGTGCTCAGTACTCGGGGTGCTTGGTGCTCAGTGCTCAGGGTGCTCAGTGCTCAGTGCTCGGGGTGCTGGGTGCTCAGTGCTCGGGGCGCTGGGTGCTCAGTGCTCGGGGTGCTGGGTGCTCAGTACTCGGGGTGCTGGGTGCTCAGTGCTCAGGGTGCTCAGTGCTCAGTACTCAGTGCTCAGGGTGCTCAGTGCTCAGTGCTCAGGGTGCTGGGTGTTCAGTACTCAGGGTGCTGGGTGCTCAGTACTCAGGGTGCTGGGTGCTCAGTGCTCAGGGTGCTGGGAGCTCAGTAGTCTGGGTGTAGGGTGCTCAGTAGTCAGGGTGCTGGGTGCTCCGTGCTCAGGGTGCTGGGTGCTCAGTGCTCAGGGTTCTGGGTGCTCAGTGCTCAGGGTGCTGGGTGCTCAGTACTCAGGGTGCTGGGTGCTTAGTGCTCGAGGTGCTCGGTGCTCAGTACTCAAGGTGCTGGGTGCTCAGTGCTCAGGGTGCTGGGTGCTCAGTACTCGGGGTGCTCCGTGCTCATGGTGCTGGGTGCTCAGTGCTCAGGGTGCTGGGTGCTCAGTGCTCGGGGTGCTGGGTGCTGAGTGCTCAGGGTGCTGGGTGCTCAGTGCTCGGGGTGCTCGGTGCTCAGTGCTCGGGGTGCTGGGTGCTGAGTGCTCAGGGTGCTGGGTGCTCAGTGCTCGGGGTGCTCGGTGCTCAGTGCTCAGGGTGCTCAGTGCTCAGTACACAGGGTGCTGGGTGCTCAGTGCTCGGGGTGCTGGGTGCTCAGTGCTCAGTACTCAGGGTGCTGCCTGCTCAGTGCTCAGGGTGCTGGGTGCTCAGTACTCAGCGTGCTGGGTGCTCAGTACTCAGGGTGCTGGGTGCTCAGTGCTCAGGGTGCTGGGTGCTCAGTGCACAGGGTGCTGGGTGCTCAGTGCACAGGGTGCTGGGTGCTCAGTACTCAGGGTGCTCAGTGCTCGGTTAGCTCGGTGCTCAGTACTCAGGGTGCTGGGTGCTCAGTACTCAGTGCTCGGGGTCCTGGGTGCTCCGTGCTCGGGGTGCTGGGTGCTCAGTGCTCTGGGTGCTGGGTGCTCAGTACTCAGGGTGCTGGGTGCTCAGTACTCAGGGTGCTGGGTGCTCAGTGCTCAGGGTGCTGTGTGCTCAGTACTCAGGGTGCTGGGTGCTCAGTACTCAGGGTGCTCGGTGCTCAGTACTCAGGGTGCTGGGTCCTCAGTGCTCAGGGTGCTGGGTACTCAGTACTCAGGGTGCTGGGTGCTCAGTACTCAGGGTGCTGGGTGCTCAGTGCTCAGGGTGCTGGTTGCTCAGTGCTCAGGGTGCTGGGTGCTCAGTACTCAGGGTGCTGGGTGCTCAGTGCTCAGGGTGATCGGTGCTCAGTACTCAGGGTGCTCAGTACTCAGGGTGCTGGGTGCTCAGTGCTCAGGGTGCTGGGTGCTCAGTACTCAGGGTGCTGGGTGCTCAGTGCTCGGGGTGCTGGGTGCTCAGTGCTCAGGGTGATCGGTGCTCAGTACTCAGGGTGCTGGGTGCTCAGTGCTCAGGGAGCTGGGTGCTCAGTGCTCAGTGTGCTCAGTGCTCAGGGTGCTGGGTGCTCAGTACTCATGGTGCTGGGTGCTCAGTACTCAGGGGGCTGGGTGCTCAGTGCTCAGGGTGCTGGGTGCTCAGTGCTCAGGGCGCTGGGTGCTCAGTGCTTGGGGTGCTGGGTGCTCAGTGCTCGGGGTGCTGGGTGGTCAGTGCTCAGTGCTCAAGGTGCTGGGTGCTCAGTGCTCAGTGCTCAGGGTGCTGGGTGCTCAGTACTCAGGGTGCTGGGTGCTCAGTACTCAGGGTGCTGGGTGCTCAGTTCTCAGGGTGCTGGGTGATCAGTACTCTGGGTGTTGGGTGCGCAGTACTCAGGGTGCTCAGTGCTCAGTACTCGGGGTGCTGGGTGCTCAGTGCTCAGTGTGCTCAGTGCTCAGTGCTCAGGGTGCTGGGTGCTCAGTGCTCGGGGCGCTGGGTGCTCAGTGCTCGGGGTGCTGGGTGCTCAGTACTCAGGGTGCTGTGTGCTCAGTGCTCAGTACTCAGCGTGCTGGGTGCTCAGTGCTCAGAGTCTTGGGTGCTCAGTACTCAGGGTGCTGGGTGCTCAGTGCTCAGTGCTCAGGGTGCTCAGTGCTCAGGGTGCTCAGTGCTCAGGGTGCTGGGTGCTCAGGGTGCTGGGTGCTCAGTGCTCGGGGTGCTGGGTGCTCAGTTCTCAGTGCTCAGGGTGCTGGGTGCTCAGTGCTCAGTGCTCAGGGTGCTGGGTGTTCAGTACTCAGTGTGCTCGGTGCTCAGTGCTCAGGGTGCTAGTTGCTCAGTACTCAGGGTGCTGGGTGCTCAGTGCTAGGGGTGCTGGGTGCTCAGTACTCAGGGTGCTGGGTGCTCAGTACTCAGGGTGCTGGGTGCTCAGTGCTCAGGGTGCTGGGTGCTCAGTACTCAGGGTGCTCGGTGCTCAGTACTCCGGGTGCTCGGTGCTCAGTACTCAGGGTGCTGGGTGCTCAGTACTCAGGGTGCTGGGTGCTCAGTACTCAGGGTGCTGGGTGCTCAGTGCTCAGGGTGCTGGGTGCTCAGTGCTCTGGGTGCTGGGTGCTCAGTGCTCAGGGTGCTGGGTGCTCAGTGCTCAGGGTGCTGGGTGCTCAGTGATCGGGGTGATGGGTGCTGAGTGCTCAGGGTGCTGAGTGCTCAGTGCTCGCGGTGCTCGGTGCTCAGTGCTCAGGGTCCTGGGTGCTCAGTACTCAGGGTGCTAGGTGCTTAGTAATCAGGGTGCTCAGTGCTCAGTACACAGGGTGCTGGGTGCTCAGTGCTCGGGGTGCTGGGTGCTCAGTGCTCAGTACTCAGGGTGCTGGGTGCTCAGTGCTCAGGGTGCTGAGTGCTCAGTACTCAGCGTGCTGGGTGCTCAGTACTCAGGGTGCTGGGTGTTCAGTGCTCAGGGTGCTGGGTGCTCAGTGCTCAGGGTGCTGGGTGCTCAGTGCTCGGGGAGCTCGGTGCTCAGTACTCAGGGTGCTGGGTGCTCAGTACTCAGTGTTCGGGGTACTGGGTGCTCCGTGCTCGGGGTGATCTGTTCTCAGTACTCAGGGTGCTGGGTGCTCAGTGCTCGGGGTGCTGGGTGCTCAGTACTCGGGGTGCTCAGTACTCAGGGTACTGGGTGCTCAGTAATCAGGGTGCTGGGTGCTCAGAGCTCGGGGTGCTCGGTGCTCAGTACTCGGGGTGCTGGGTGCTCAGTGCTCAGGGTGCTGGGTGCTCAGTGCTCGGGGTGCTGGGTGCTCAGTGCTGAGGGTGCTGGCTGCTCAGTGCTCAGGGTGCTGGGTGCTCAGTACTCAGGGTGCTAGGTGCTCAGTACTCAGGGTGCTCAGTGCTTAGTACTCAGCGTGCTGGGTGCTGAGTGCTCAGGGTCCTCGGTGCTCAGTACTCAGGGTGTTCAGTGCTCAGTACTCAGCGTGCTTTGTGCTCAGTGCTCAGGGTGCTGGGTGCTCAGTACTCAGGGTGCTGGGTGCTCAGTGCTCGGGGTGCTCGGTGATCAGTACTCAGGGTGCTGGGTGCTCAGTGCTCAGGGTGCTGAGTACTCAGTACTCAGGGTGCTGGGTGCTCAGTGCTCAGGGTGCTGGGTGCTCAGTGCTCAGGGTGCTGGGTGCTCAGTGCTCGGGGTGCTGGGTGCTCAGTGCTCGGGGTGCTGGGTGCTCAGTGCTCAGGGTGCTGGGTGCTCAGTACTCAGGGTGCTGGGTGCTCAGTGCTCAGTGCTCAGGGTGCTCAGTGCTCAGGGTGCTCAGTGCTCAGGGTGCTGGGTGCTCAGGGTGCTGGGTGCTCAGTGCTCGGGGTGCTGGGTGCTCAGTTCTCAGTGCTCAGGGTGCTGGGTGCTCAGTGCTCAGTGCTCAGGGTGCTGGGTGTTCAGTACTCAGGGTGCTCGGTGCTCAGTGCTCAGGGTGCTAGGTGCTCAGTACTCAGGGTGCTGGGTGCTCAGTGCTAGGGGTGCTGGGTGCTCAGTACTCAGGGTGCTGGGTGCTCAGTACTCAGGGTGCTGGGTGCTCAGTGCTCAGGGTGCTGGGTGCTCAGTACTCAGGGTGCTCGGTGCTCAGTACTCAGGGTGCTCGGTGCTCAGTACTCAGGGTGCTGGGTGCTCAGTACTCAGGGTGCTGGGTGCTCAGTACTCAGGGTGCTGGGTGCTCAGTGCTCAGGGTGCTGGGTGCTCAGTGCTCTGGGTGCTGGGTGCTCAGTGCTCAGGGTGCTGGGTGCTCAGTGCTCGGGGTGCTGGGTGCTGAGTGCTCAGGGTGCTGAGTGCTCAGTGCTCGGGGTGCTCGGTTCTCAGTGCTCAGGGTCCTGGGTGCTCAGTACTCAGGGTGCTAGGTGCTTAGTAATCAGGGTGCTCATTGCTCAGTACACAGGGTGCTGGGTGTTCAGTGCTCGGGGTGCTGGGTGCTCAGTGCTCAGTACTCAGGGTGCTGGGTGCTCAGTGCTCAGGGTGCTGAGTGCTCAGTACTCAGCGTGCTGGGTGCTCAGTACTCAGGGTGCTGGGTGTTCAGTGCTCAGGGTGCTGGGTGCTCAGTGCTCAGGGTGCTGGGTGCTCAGTGCTCGGGGAGCTCGGTGCTCAGTACTCAGGGTGCTGGGTGCTCAGTACTCAGTGCTCGGGGTACTGGGTGCTCCGTGCTCGGGGTGATCTGTTCTCAGTACTCAGGGTGCTGGGTGCTCAGTGCTCGTGGTGCTGGGTGCTCAGTACTCGGGGTGCTCAGTACTCAGGGTACTGGGTGCTCAGTACTCAGGGTGCTGGGTGCTCAGAGCTCGGGGTGCTCGGTGCTCAGTACTCGGGGTGCTGGGTGCTCAGTGCTCAGGGTGCTGGGTGCTCAGTGCTCGGGGTGCTGGGTGCTCAGTGCTGAGGGTGCTGGCTGCTCAGTGCTCAGGGTGCTGGGTGCTCAGTACTCAGGGTGCTAGGTGCTCAGTACTCAGGGTGCTCAGTGCTTAGTACTCAGCGTGCTGGGTGCTGAGTGCTCAGGGTCCTCGGTGCTAAGTACTCAGGGTGTTCAGAGCTCAGTACTCAGCGTGCTTTGTGCTCAGTGCTCAGGGTGCTGGGTGCTCAGTACTCAGGGTGCTGGGTGCTCAGTGCTCGGGGTGCTCGGTGACCAGTACTCAGGGTGCTGGGTGCTCAGTGCTCAGGGTGCTGGGTGCTCAGTGCTCAGGGTGCTGGGTGCTCAGTACTCAGGGTGCTGGGTGCTCAGTGCTCAGGGTGATCGGTGCTCAGTACTCAGGGTGCTCAGTACTCAGGGTGCTGGGTGCTCAGTGCTCAGGGTGATGGGTGCTCAGTACTCAGGGTGCTGGGTGCTCAGTGCTCGGTGTGCTGGGTGCTCAGTGCTCAGGGTGCTCAGTGCTCAGGGTGCTGGGTGCTCAGTGCTCGTGGTGCTCGGTGCTCAGGGTGCTGGGTGCTCAGTCCTCAGGGTGCTCAGTGCTCAGGGTGCTGGGTGCTCAGTGCTCAGGGTGCTGGGTGCTCAGTACTCAGGGTGCTGGGTGCTCAGTGCTCGGGGTGCTCGGTGCTCAGTACTCAAGGTGCTGGGTGCTCAGTGCTCAGGGTGGGGGTGCTCAGTCCTCGGGGTGCTCCGTGCTCAGTGCTCAGGGGGCTGGGTGCTCAGTACTCAGTGTGCTCGGTGCTCAGTACTCAGGGTTCTCAGTGCTCAGGGTGCTGGGTGCTCAGTACTCAGGGTGCTCAGTGCTCAGTACTCAGGGCGCTCAGTGCTCAGTACTCAGGGCGCTCAGTGCTCAGTACTCGGGGTGCTGGGTGCTCAGTGCTCAGTGTGCTCAGTGCTCAGTGCTCGGGGTGCTGGGTGCTCAGTGCTCGGGGCGCTGGGTGCTCAGTGCTCGGGGTGCTGGGTGCTCAGTACTCAGGGTGCTGTGTGCTCAGTGCTCAGTACTCAGCGTGCTGGGTGCTCAGTGCTCAGAGTGTTGGGTGCTCAGTACTCAGGGTGCTGGGTGCTCAGTGCTCAGTGCTCAGGGTGCTCAGTGCTCAGGGTGCTCAGTGCTCAGGGTGCTGGGTGCTCAGGGTGCTGGGTGCTCAGTGCTCGGGGTGCTGGGTGCTCAGTGCTCAGTGCTCAGGGTGCTGGGTGCTCAGTGCTGAGTGCTCAAGGTGCTGGGTGTTCAGTACTCAGGGTGCTCGGTGCTCAGTGCTCAGGGTGCTGGGTGCTCAGTACTCAGGGTGCTGGGTGCTCAGTGCTCGGGGTGCTGGGTGCTCAGTGCTCAGGGTGATCAGTGCTCAGTACTCAGGGTGCTGGGTTCTCAGTGATCTGGGTGCTGGGTGCTCAGTCCTCAGAGTGCTCAGTACTCAGGATGCTCTGTGCTCAGTGCTCAGTACTCAGGGTGCTCAGTACTCAGGGTGCTGGGTGCTCAGTGCTCGGGGTGCTGGGTGCTCAGTACTCAGGGTGCTGGGTGCTCAGTACTCGGGGTGCTGGGTGCTCAGTACTCAGGGTGCTGGGTGCTCAGTGCTCGGGGTGCTGGGTGCTCACTGCTCAGAGTGATCTGTGCTCAGTGCTCAGAGTGCTGGGTGCTCAGTCCTCCGGGTGCTCAGTGCTCAGGGTGCTGGGTGCTCATTGCTCGGTGTGCTCGGTGCTCAGTACTCAGGCTGCTGAGTGCTCAGTACTCAGGGTGCTGGGTGCTCAGTACTCAGGTAGCTGGTTGCTCAGTACTCAGGGTGCTGGGTGCTCAGTGCTCAGGGTGCTGGGTGCTCAGTGCTCGGGGTGCTGGGTGCTCAGGGCTGTGGTGCTGGGTGCTCAGTGCTCAGTGCTCAGGGTGCTGGGTGCTCAGTGCTCAGTGCTCAGGGTGCTGGTTGCTCAGTACTCAGGGTGCTGGGTGCTCAGTACTCAGGGTGCTGGGTGCTCAGTGCTCAGGGTGCTCTGTGCTCAGTACTCAGGGTGCTGGTTGCTGAGTGCTTGGGGTGCTGCGTGCTCAGTGCTCAGGGAGCTGGGTGCTCAGTGCTCAGGGTGCTGGGTGCTCAGTACTCAGGGTGCTGGGTGCTCAGTGCTCGTTGTGCTCGGTGCTCAGTACTCAAGGTGCTGGGTGCTCAGTGCTCAGGGTGCTGGGTGCTCAGTCCTCGGGGTGCTCCGTGCTCAGTGATCAGGGTGCTGGGTGCTCAGTACTCAGGGTGCTCGGTGCTCAGTACTCAGGGTTTTCAGTGCTCAGTACTCAGGGTGCTGGGTGCTCAGTGCTCAGGGTGCTGGGTGCTCAGTACTCAGGGTGCTCAGTGCTCAGTACTCGGGGTTCTTGGTGCTCAGTACTCAGGGTGCTCAGTGCTCAGTACTCGGGGTGCTTGGTGCTCAGTGCTCAGGGTGCTCAGTGCTCAGTGCTCGGGGTGCTGGGTGCTCAGTGCTCGGGGCGCTGGGTGCTCAGTGCTCGGGGTGCTGGGTGCTCAGTACTCGGGGTGCTGGGTGCTCAGTGCCCAGGGTGCTCAGTGCTCAGTACTCAGTGCTCAGGGTGCTCAGTGCTCAGTGCTCAGGGTGCTGGGTGTTCAGTACTCAGGGTGCTGGGTGCTCAGTACTCAGGGTGCTGGGTGCTCAGTGCTCAGGGTGCTGGGAGCTCAGTAGTCTGGGTGTTGGGTGCTCAGTACTCAGGGTGCTGGGTGCTCCGTGCTCAGGGTGCTGGGTGCTCAGTGCTCAGGGTTCTGGGTGCTCAGTGCTCAGGGTGCTGGGTGCTCAGTACTCAGGGTGCTGGGTGCTCAGTGCTCAGGGTGATCGGTGCTCAGTACTCAGGGTGCTCAGTACTCAGGGTGCTGGGTGCTCAGTGCTCAGGGTGCTGGGTGCTCAGTACTCAGGGTGCTGGGTGCTCAGTGCTCGGGGTGCTGGGTGCTCAGTGCTCAGGGTGATCGGTGCTCAGTACTCAGGGTGCTGGGTGCTCAGTGCTCAGGGAGCTGGGTACTCAGTCCTCAGGGTGCTCAGTGCTCAGGGTGCTGGGTGCTCAGTACTCATGGTGCTGGGTGCTCAGTACTCAGGGGGCTGGGTGCTCAGTGCTCAGGGTGCTGGGTGCTCAGTGCTCAGGGCGCTGGGTGCTCAGTGCTTGGGGTGCTGGGTGCTCAGTGCTCGGGGTGCTGGGTGGTCAGTGCTCAGTGCTCAAGGTGCTGGGTGCTCAGTGCTCAGTGCTCAGGGTGCTGGGTGCTCAGTACTCAGGGTGCTGGGTGCTCAGTACTCAGGGTGCTGGGTGCACAGTTCTCAGGGTGCTGGGTGATCAGTACTCTGGGTGTTGGGTGCGCAGTACTCAGGGTGCTCAGTGCTCAGTACTCGGGGTGCTGGGTGCTCAGTGCTCAGTGTGCTCAGTGCTCAGTGCTCAGGGTGCTGGGTGCTCAGTGCTCGGGGCGCTGGGTGCTCAGTGCTCGGGGTGCTGGGTGCTCAGTACTCAGGGTGCTGTGTGCTCAGTGCTCAGTACTCAGCGTGCTGGGTGCTCAGTGCTCAGAGTGTTGGGTGCTCAGTACTCAGGGTGCTGGGTGCTCAGTGCTCAGTGCTCAGGGTGCTCAGTGCTCAGGGTGCTCAGTGCTCAGGGTGCTGGGTGCTCAGGGTGCTGGGTGCTCAGTGCTCGGGGTGCTGGGTGCTCAGTTCTCAGTGCTCAGGGTGCTGGGTGCTCAGTGCTCAGTGCTCAGGGTGCTGGGTGTTCAGTACTCAGTGTGCTCGGTGCTCAGTGCTCAGGGTGCTAGGTGCTCAGTACTCAGGGTGCTGGGTGCTCAGTGCTAGGGGTGCTGGGTGCTCAGTACTCAGGGTGCTGGGTGCTCAGTACTCAGGGTGCTGGGTGCTCAGTGCTCAGGGTGCTGGGTGCTCAGTACTCAGGGTGCTCGGTGCTCAGTACTCCGGGTGCTCGGTGCTCAGTACTCAGGGTGCTGGGTGCTCAGTACTCAGGGTGCTGGGTGCTCAGTACTCAGGGTGCTGGGTGCTCAGTGCTCAGGGTGCTGGGTGCTCAGTGCTCTGGGTGCTGGGTGCTCAGTGCTCAGGGTGCTGGGTGCTCAGTGCTCAGGGTGCTGGGTGCTCAGTGATCGGTGTGATGGGTGCTGGGTGCTCAGGGTGCTGAGTGCTCAGTGCTCGGGGTGCTCGGTGCTCAGTGCTCAGGGTCCTTGGTGCTCAGTACTCAGGGTGCTAGGTGCTTAGTAATCAGGGTGCTCAGTGCTCAGTACACAGGGTGCTGGGTGCTCAGTGCTCGGGGTGCTGGGTGCTCAGTGCTCAGTACTCAGGGTGCTGGGTGTTCAGTGCTCAGGGTGCTGGGTGCTCAGTGCTCAGGGTGCTGGGTGCTCAGTGCTCGGGGAGCTCGGTGCTCAGTACTCAGGGTGCTGGGTGCTCAGTACTCAGTGTTCGGGGTACTGGGTGCTCCGTGCTCGGGGTGATCTGTTCTCAGTACTCAGGGTGCTGGGTGCTCAGTGCTCGGGGTGCTGGGTGCTCAGTACTCGGGGTGCTCAGTACTCAGGGTACTGGGTGCTCAGTAATCAGGGTGCTGTGTGCTCAGAGCTCGGGGTGCTCGGTGCTCAGTACTCGGGGTGCTGGGTGCTCAGTGCTCAGGGTGCTGGGTGCTCAGTGCTCGGGGTGCTGGGTGCTCAGTGCTGAGGGTGCTGGCTGCTCAGTGCTCAGGGTGCTGGGTGCTCAGTACTCAGGGTGCTAGGTGCTCAGTACTCAGGGTGTTCAGTGCTCAGTACTCAGCGTGCTTTGTGCTCAGTGCTCAGGGTGCTGGGTGCTCAGTACTCAGGGTGATGGGTGCTCAGTGCTCGGGGTGCTCGGTGATCAGTACTCAGGGTGCTGGGTGCTCAGTGCTCAGGGTGCTGAGTACTCAGTACTCAGGGTGCTGGGTGCTCAGTGCTCAGGGTGCTGGGTGCTCAGTGCTCAGGGTGCTGGGTGCTCAGTGCTCGGGGTGCTGGGTGCTCAGTGCTCGGGGTGCTGGGTGCTCAGTGCTCAGGGTGCTGGGTGCTCAGTACTCAGGGTGCTGGGTGCTCAGTGCTCAGTGCTCAGGGTGCTCAGTGCTCAGGGTGCTCAGTGCTCAGGGTGCTGGGTGCTCAGGGTGCTGGGTGCTCAGTGCTCGGGGTGCTGGGTGCTCAGTTCTCAGTGCTCAGGGTGCTGGGTGCTCAGTGCTCAGTGCTCAGGGTGCTGGGTGTTCAGTACTCAGGGTGCTCGGTGCTCAGTGCTCAGGGTGCTAGGTGCTCAGTACTCAGGGTGCTGGGTGCTCAGTGCTAGGGGTGCTGGGTGCTCAGTACTCAGGGTGCTGGGTGCTCAGTACTCAGGGTGCTGGGTGCTCAGTGCTCAGGGTGCTGGGTGCTCAGTACTCAGGGTGCTCGGTGCTCAGTACTCAGGGTGCTCGGTGCTCAGTACTCAGGGTGCTGGGTGCTCAGTACTCAGGGTGCTGGGTGCTCAGTACTCAGGGTGCTGGGTGCTCAGTGCTCAGGGTGCTGGGTGCTCAGTGCTCTGGGTGCTGGGTGCTCAGTGCTCAGGGTGCTGGGTGCTCAGTGCTCGGGGTGCTGGGTGCTGAGTGCTCAGGGTGCTGAGTGCTCAGTACTCAGGGTGATAGGTGCTTAGTAATCAGGGTGCTCAGTGCTCAGTACACAGGGTGCTGGGTGTTCAGTGCTCGGGGTGCTGGGTGCTCAGTGCTCAGTACTCAGGGTGCTGGGTGCTCAGTGCTCAGGGTGCTGAGTGCTCAGTACTCAGCCTGCTGGGTGCTCAGTACTCAGGGTGCTGGGTGTTCAGTGCTCAGGGTGCTGGGTGCTCAGTGCTCAGGGTGCTGGGTGCTCAGTGCTCGGGGAGCTCGGTGCTCAGTACTCAGGGTGCTGGGTGCTCAGTACTCAGTGCTCGGGGTACTGCGTGCTCCGTGCTCGGGGTGATCTGTTCTCAGTACTCAGGGTGCTGGGTGCTCAGTGCTCGGGGTGCTGGGTGCTCAGTACTCGGGGTGCTCAGTACTCAGGGTACTGGGTGCTCAGTACTCAGGGTGCTGGGTGCTCAGAGCTCGGGGTGCTCGGTGCTCAGTACTCGGGGTGCTGGGTGCTCAGTGCTCAGGGTGCTGGGTGCTCAGTGCTCGGGGTGCTGGGTGCTCAGTGCTGAGGGTGCTGGCTGCTCAGTGCTCAGGGTGCTGGGTGCTCAGTGCTCAGGGTGCTCTGTGCTCAGTACTCAGGGTGCTGGTTGCTGAGTGCTTGGGGTGCTGCGTGCTCAGTGCTCAGGGAGCTGGGTGCTCAGTGCTCAGGGTGCTGGGTGCTCAGTACTCAGGGTGCTGGGTGCTCAGTGCTCGTTGTGCTCGGTGCTCAGTACTCAAGGTGCTGGGTGCTCAGTGCTCAGGGTGCTGGGTGCTCAGTCCTCGGGGTGCTCCGTGCTCATTGATCAGGGTGCTGGGTGCTCAGTACTCAGGGTGCTCGGTGCTCAGTACTCAGGGTTTTCAGTGCTCAGTACTCAGGGTGCTGGGTGCTCAGTGCTCAGGGTGCTGGGTGCTCAGTACTCAGGGTGCTCAGTGCTCAGTACTCGGGGTTCTTGGTGCTCAGTACTCAGGGTGCTCAGTGCTCAGTACTCGGGGTGCTTGGTGCTCAGTGCTCAGGGTGCTCAGTGCTCAGTGCTCGGGGTGCTGGGTGCTCAGTGCTCGGGGCGCTGGGTGCTCAGTGCTCGGGGTGCTTTGTGCTCAGTACTCGGGGTGCTGGGTGCTCAGTGCCCAGGGTGCTCAGTGCTCAGTACTCAGTGCTCAGGGTGCTCAGTGCTCAGTGCTCAGGGTGCTGGGTGTTCAGTACTCAGGGTGCTGGGTGCTCAGTACTCAGGGTGCTGGGTGCTCAGTGCTCAGGGTGCTGGGAGCTCAGTAGTCTGGGTTTTGGGTGCTCAGTACTCAGGGTGCTGGGTGCTCCGTGCTCAGGGTGCTGGGTGCTCAGTGCTCAGGGTTCTGGGTGCTCAGTGCTCAGGGTGCTGGGTGCTCAGTACTCAGGGTGCTGGTTGCTCAGTGCTCAGGGTGATCGGTGCTCAGTACTCAGGGTGCTCAGTACTCAGGGTGCTGGGTGCTCAGTGCTCAGGGTGCTGGGTGCTCAGTACTCAGGGTGCTGGGTGCTCAGTGCTCGGGGTGCTGGGTGCTCAGTGCTCAGGGTGATCGGTGCTCAGTACTCAGGGTGCTGGGTGCTCAGTGCTCAGGGAGCTGGGTGCTCAGTCCTCAGGGTGCTCAGTGCTCAGGGTGCTGGGTGCTCAGTACTCATGGTGCTGGGTGCTCAGTACTCAGGGGGCTGGGTGCTCAGTGCTCAGGGTGCTGGGTGCTCAGTGCTCAGGGCGCTGGGTGCTCAGTGCTTGGGGTGCTGGGTGCTCAGTGCTCGGGGTGCTGGGTGGTCAGTGCTCAGTGCTCAAGGTGCTGGGTGCTCAGTGCTCAGTGCTCAGGGTGCTGGGTGCTCAGTACTCAGGGTGCTGGGTGCTCAGTACTCAGGGTGCTGGGTGCTCAGTTCTCAGGGTGCTGGGTGATCAGTACTCTGGGTGTTGGGTGCGCAGTACTCAGGGTGCTCAGTGCTCAGTACTCGGGGTGCTGGGTGCTCAGTGCTCAGTGTGCTCAGTGCTCAGTGCTCAGGGTGCTGGGTGCTCAGTGCTCGGGGCGCTGGGTGCTCAGTGCTCGGGGTGCTGGGTGCTCAGTACTCAGGGTGCTGTGTGCTCAGTGCTCAGTACTCAGCGTGCTGGGTGCTCAGTGCTCAGAGTGTTGGGTGCTCAGTACTCAGGGTGCTGGGTGCTCAGTGCTCAGTGCTCAGGGTGCTCAGTGCTCAGGGTGCTCAGTGCTCAGGGTGCTGGGTGCTCAGGGTGCTGGGTGCTCAGTGCTCGGGGTGCTGGGTGCTCAGTTCTCAGTGCTCAGGGTGCTGGGTGCTCAGTGCTCAGTGCTCAGGGTGCTGGGTGTTCAGTACTCAGTGTGCTCGGTGCTCAGTGCTCAGGGTGCTAGGTGCTCAGTACTCAGGGTGCTGGGTGCTCAGTGCTAGGGGTGCTGGGTGCTCAGTACTCAGGGTGCTGGGTGCTCAGTACTCAGGGTGCTGGGTGCTCAGTGCTCAGGGTGCTGGGTGCTCAGTACTCAGGGTGCTCGGTGCTCAGTACTCCGGGTGCTCGGTGCTCAGTACTCAGGGTGCTGGGTGCTCAGTACTCAGGGTGCTGGGTGCTCAGTACTCAGGGTGCTGGGTGCTCAGTGCTCAGGGTGCTGGGTGCTCAGTGCTCTGGGTGCTGGGTGCTCAGTGCTCAGGGTGCTGGGTGCTCAGTGCTCAGGGTGCTGGGTGCTCAGTGATCGGGGTGATGGGTGCTGGGTGCTCAGGGTGCTGAGTGCTCAGTGCTCGGGGTGCTCGGTGCTCAGTGCTCAGGTTCCTTGGTGCTCAGTACTCAGGGTGCTAGGTGCTTAGTAATCAGGGTGCTCAGTGCTCAGTACACAGGGTGCTGGGTGCTCAGTGCTCGGGGTGCTGGGTGCTCAGTGCTCAGTACTCAGGGTGCTGGGTGTTCAGTGCTCAGGGTGCTGGGTGCTCAGTGCTCAGGGTGCTGGGTGCTCAGTGCTCGGGGAGCTCGGTGCTCAGTACTCAGGGTGCTGGGTGCTCAGTACTCAGTGTTCGGGGTACTGGGTGCTCCGTGCTCGGGGTGATCTGTTCTCAGTACTCAGGGTGCTGGGTGCTCAGTGCTCGGGGTGCTGGGTGCTCAGTACTCGGGGTGCTCAGTACTCAGGGTACTGGGTGCTCAGTAATCAGGGTGCTGTGTGCTCAGAGCTCGGGGTGCTCGGTGCTCAGTACTCGGGGTGCTGGGTGCTCAGTGCTCAGGGTGCTGGGTGCTCAGTGCTCGGGGTGCTGGGTGCTCAGTGCTGAGGGTGCTGGCTGCTCAGTGCTCAGGGTGCTGGGTGCTCAGTACTCAGGGTGCTAGGTGCTCAGTACTCAGGGTGTTCAGTGCTCAGTACTCAGCGTGCTTTGTGCTCAGTGCTCAGGGTGCTGGGTGCTCAGTACTCAGGGTGATGGGTGCTCAGTGCTCGGGGTGCTCGGTGATCAGTACTCAGGGTGCTGGGTGCTCAGTGCTCAGGGTGCTGAGTACTCAGTACTCAGGGTGCTGGGTGCTCAGTGCTCAGGGTGCTGGGTGCTCAGTGCTCAGGGTGCTGGGTGCTCAGTGCTCGGGGTGCTGGGTGCTCAGTGCTCGGGGTGCTGGGTGCTCAGTGCTCAGGGTGCTGGGTGCTCAGTACTCAGGGTGCTGGGTGCTCAGTGCTCAGTGCTCAGGGTGCTCAGTGCTCAGGGTGCTCAGTGCTCAGGGTGCTGGGTGCTCAGGGTGCTGGGTGCTCAGTGCTCGGGGTGCTGGGTGCTCAGTTCTCAGTGCTCAGGGTGCTGGGTGCTCAGTGCTCAGTGCTCAGGGTGCTGGGTGTTCAGTACTCAGGGTGCTCGGTGCTCAGTGCTCAGGGTGCTAGGTGCTCAGTACTCAGGGTGCTGGGTGCTCAGTGCTAGGGGTGCTGGGTGCTCAGTACTCAGGGTGCTGGGTGCTCAGTACTCAGGGTGCTGGGTGCTCAGTGCTCAGGGTGCTGGGTGCTCAGTACTCAGGGTGCTCGGTGCTCAGTACTCAGGGTGCTCGGTGCTCAGTGCTCTGGTTGCAGGGTGCTCAGTGCTCAGGGTGCTGGGTGCTCAGTGCTCAGGGTGCTGGGTGCTCAGTGATCGGGGTGATGGGTGCTGAGTGCTCAGGGTGCTGAGTGCTCAGTGCTCGGGGTGCTCGGTGCTCAGTGCTCAGGGTCCTGGGTGCTCAGTACTCAGGGTGCTAGGTGCTTAGTAATCAGGGTGCTCAGTGCACAGTACACAGGGTGCTGGGTGCTCAGTGCTCGGGGTGCTGGGTGCTCAGTGCTCAGTACTCAGGGTGCTGGGTGCTCAGTGCTCAGGGTGCTGAGTGCTCAGTACTCAGCGTGCTGGGTGCTCAGTACTCAGGGTGCTGGGTGTTCAGTGCTCAGGGTGCTGGGTGCTCAGTGCTCAGGGTGCTGGGTGCTCAGTGCTCGGGGAGCTCGGTGCTCAGTACTCAGGGTGCTGGGTGCTCAGTACTCAGTGCTCGGGGTACTGGGTGCTCCGTGCTCGGGGTGATCTGTTCTCAGTACTCAGGGTGCTGGGTGCTCAGAGCTCGGGGTGCTCGGTGCTCAGTACTCGGGGTGCTGGGTGCTCAGTGCTCAGGGTGCTGGGTGCTCAGTGCTCGGGGTGCTGGGTGCTCAGTGCTGAGGGTGCTGGCTGCTCAGTGCTCAGGGTGCTGGGTGCTCAGTACTCAGGGTGCTAGGTGCTCAGTACTCAGGGTGCTCAGTGCTTAGTACTCAGCATGCTGGGTGCTGAGTGCTCAGGGTCCTCAGTGCTCAGTACTCAGGGTGTTCAGTGCTCAGTACTCAGCGTGCTTTGTGCTCAGTGCTCAGGGTGCTGGGTGCTCAGTACTCAGGGTGCTGGGTGCTCAGTGCTCGGGGTGCTCGGTGATCAGTACCTAGGGTGCTGGGTGCTCAGTGCTCAGGGTGCTGAGTACTCAGTACTCAGGGTGCTGGGTGCTCAGTGCTCAGGGTGCTGGGTGCTCAGTGCTCAGTGTGCTGGGTGCTCAGTGCTCGGGGTGCTGGGTGCTCAGTGCTCGGGGTGCTGGGTGCTCAGTGCTCAGGGTGCTGGGTGCTCAGTACTCAGGGTGCTGGGTGCTCATTACTCAGGGTGCTGGGTGCTCAGTGCTCAGGGTGCTGGGTGCTCAGTCCTCAGGGTGCTGGGTGCTCAGTACTCAGGGTGTTCGGTGCTCGGTACTCAGGGTGCTCAGTGCTCAGTACTCAGGGTGCTGGTTGCTCAGTGCTCGGGGTGCTCGGTGCTCAGTACTCAGGGTGCTGGGTGCTCAGTACTCAGGGTGCTGGGTGCTCAGTGCTCGGGGTGCTGGGTGCTCAGTGCTCAGGGTGATCGGTGCTCAGTACTCAGGGTGCTGGGTGCTCAGTGCTCAGGGTGCTGGGTGCTCAGTGCTCAGGGTGCTGGGGGCTCAGTACTCAGGGTGCTGGGTGCTCAGTACTCAGGGTGCTCGGTTCTCAGTACTCAGGGTGCTGGGTGCTCATTCTCGGGGTGCTGGGTGCTCAGTGCTCGGGTTGCTGGGTGCTCAGTACTCAGGGTGCTGGGGGCTCAGTACTCAGGGTGCTGGGTGCTCAGTACACAGGGTGATCTGTTCTCAGTACTCAGGGTGCTGGGTGCTCAGTGCTCGGGGTGCTGGGTGCTCAGTACTCGGGGTGCTCAGTACTCAGGGTACTGGGTGCTCAGTACTCAGGGTGCTGGGTGCTCAGTGCTCGGGGTGCTCGGTGCTCAGTACTCGGGGTGCTGGGTGCTCAGTACTCGGGGTGCTGGGTGCTCAGTGCTCAGGGTGCTGGGTGCTCAGTGCTCGGGGTGCTGGGTGCTCAGTGCTGAGGGTGCTGGCTGCTCAGTGCTCAGGGTGCTGGGTGCTCAGTACTCAGGGTGCTAGGTGCTCAGTACTCAGTGTGCTCAGTGCTCAGTACTCAGCGTGCTGGGTGCTCAGTGCTCAGAGTCCTCGGTGCTCAGTACTCAGGGTGCTCAGTGCTCAGTACTCAGCGTGCTTTGTGCTCAGTGCTCAGGGTGCTGGGTGCTCAGTACTCAGGGTGCTGGGTGCTCAGTACTCAGGGTGCTGGGTGCTCAGTACTCAGGGTGCTGGGTGCTCAGTGCTCGGGGTGCTCGGTGATCAGTACTCAGGGTGCTGGTTGCTAAGTGCTCAGGGTGCTGAGTACTCAGTACTCAGGGTGCTGGGTGCTCAGTGCTCAGGGTGCTGGGTGCTCAGTGCTCAGGGTGCTGGGTGGTCAGTGCTCAGTGCTCAAGGTGCTGGGTGCTCAGTGCTCAGTGCTCAGGGTGCTGGGTGCTCAGTACTCAGGGTGCTGGGTGCTCAGTACTCAGGGTGCTGGGTGCTCAGTTCTCAGGGTGCTGGGTGATCAGTACTCTGGGTGTTGGGTGCGCAGTACTCAGGGTGCTCAGTGCTCAGTACTCGGGGTGCTGGGTGCTCAGTGCTCAGTGTGCTCAGTGCTCAGTGCTCAGGGTGCTGGGTGCTCAGTGCTCGGGGCGCTGGGTGCTCAGTGCTCGGGGTGCTGGGTGCTCAGTACTCAGGGTGCTGTGTGCTCAGTGCTCAGTACTCAGCGTGCTGGGTGCTCAGTGCTCAGAGTGTTGGGTGCTCAGTACTCAGGGTGCTGGGTGCTCAGTGCTCAGTGCTCAGGGTGCTCAGTGCTCAGGGTGCTCAGTACTCAGGGTGCTGGGTGCTCAGGGTGCTGGGTGCTCAGTGCTCGGGGTGCTGGGTGCTCAGTTCTCAGTGCTCAGGGTGCTGGGTGCTCAGTGCTCAGTGCTCAGGGTGCTGGGTGTTCAGTACTCAGGGTGCTCGGTGCTCAGTGCTCAGGGTGCTAGGTGCTCAGTACTCAGGGTGCTGGGTGCTCAGTGCTCGGGGTGCTGGGTGCTCAGTACTCAGGGTGCTGGGTGCTCAGTACTCAGGGTGCTGGGTGCTCAGTGCTCAGGGTGCTGGGTGCTCAGTACTCAGGGTGCTCGGTGCTCAGTACTCAGGGTGCTCGGTGCTCAGTACTCAGGGTGCTGGGTGCTCAGTACTCAGGGTGCTGGGTGCTCAGTACTCAGGGTGCTGGGTGCTCAGTGCTCAGGGTGCTGGGTGCTCAGTGCTCTGGTTGCAGGGTGCTCAGTGCTCAGGGTGCTGGGTGCTCAGTGCTCAGGGTGCTGGGTGCTCAGTGATCGGGGTGATGGGTGTTGAGTGCTCAGGGTGCTGAGTGCTCAGTGCTCGGGGTGCTCGGTGCTCAGTGCTCAGGGTCCTGGGTGCTCAGTACTCAGGGTGCTAGGTGCTTAGTAATCAGGGTGCTCAGTGCACAGTACACAGGGTGCTGGGTGCTCAGTGCTCGGGGTGCTGGGTGCTCAGTGCTCAGTACTCAGGGTGCTGGGTGCTCAGTGCTCAGGGTGCTGAGTGCTCAGTACTCAGCGTGCTGGGTGCTCAGTACTCAGGGTGCTGGGTGTTCAGTGCTCAGGGTGCTGGGTGCTCAGTGCTCAGGGTGCTGGGTGCTCCGTTCTCGGGGAGCTCGGTGCTCAGTACTCAGGGTGCTGGGTGCTCAGTACTCAGTGCTCGGGGTACTGGGTGCTCCGTGCTCGGGGTGATCTGTTCTCAGTACTCAGGGTGCTGGGTGCTCAGAGCTCGGGGTGCTCGGTGCTCAGTACTCGGGGTGCTGGGTGCTCAGTGCTCAGGGTGCTGGGTGCTCAGTGCTCGGGGTGCTGGGTGCTCAGTGCTGAGGGTGCTGGCTGCTCAGTGCTCAGGGTGCTGGGTGCTCAGTACTCAGGGTGCTAGGTGCTCAGTACTCAGGGTGCTCAGTGCTTAGTACTCAGCGTGCTGGGTGCTGAGTGCTCAGGGTCCTCAGTGCTCAGTACTCAGGGTGTTCAGTGCTCAGTACTCAGCGTGCTTTGTGCTCAGTGCTCAGGGTGCTGGGTGCTCAGTACTCAGGGTGCTGGGTGCTCAGTGCTCGGGGTGCTCGGTGATCAGTACCTAGGCTGCTGGGTGCTCAGTGCTCAGGGTGCTGAGTACTCAGTACTCAGGGTGCTGGGTGCTCAGTGCTCAGGGTGCTGGGTGCTCAGTGCTCAGGGTGCTGGGTGCTCAGTGCTCGGGGTGCTGGGTGCTCAGTGCTCGGGGTGCTGGGTGCTCAGTGCTCAGGGTGCTGGGTGCTCAGTACTCAGGGTGCTGGGTGCTCATTACTCAGGGTGCTGGGTGCTCAGTGCTCAGGGTGCTGGGTGCTCAGTCCTCAGGGTGCTGGGTGCTCAGTACTCAGGGTGTTCGGTGCTTAGTACTCAGGGTGCTCAGTGCTCAGTACTCAGGGTGCTGGTTGCTCAGTGCTCGGGGTGCTCGGTGCTCAGTACTCAGGGTGCT
Source organism: Microtus oregoni (assembly GCF_018167655.1). Taxonomy (NCBI): domain Eukaryota; kingdom Metazoa; phylum Chordata; class Mammalia; order Rodentia; family Cricetidae; genus Microtus; species Microtus oregoni. The sequence goes on from NW_024543304.1 coordinate 158,872, forward strand.
GGGTGCTCAGTACTCAGGGTGCTGGGTGCTCCGTACTCAGGGTGCTGGGTGCTCAGTACTCAGGGTGCTCGGTGCTCAGTGCTCAGGGTGCTGGGTGCTCAGTACTCAGGGTGCTGGGTGCTCAGTACTCAGGGTGCTCGGTGCTCAGTACTCAGGGTGCTGGGTGCTCAGTGCTCAGGGTGCTTTGTACTCAGTACTCAGGGTTCTGGGTGCTCAGTGCTCAGGGTGCTGGGTGTTCAGTACTCAGGGTGCTCGGTGCTCAGTGCTCAGGGTGCTAGGTGCTCAGTACTCAGGGTGCTGGGTGCTCAGTGCTCGGGGTGCTGGGTGCTCAGTACTCGGGGTGCTCAGTACTCAGGGTACTGGGTGCTCAGTACTCAGGGTGCTGGGTGCTCAGTGCTCGGGGTGCTCGGTGCTCAGTACTCGGGGTGCTGGGTGCTCAGTACTCGGGGTGCTGGGTGCTCAGTGCTCAGGGTGCTGGGTGCTCAGTGCTCGGGGTGCTGGGTGCTCAGTGCTGAGGGTGCTGGCTGCTCAGTGCTCAGGGTGCTGGGTGCTCAGTACTCAGGGTGCTAGGTGCTCAGTACTCAGTGTGCTCAGTGCTCAGTACTCAGCGTGCTGGGTGCTCAGTGCTCAGAGTCCTCGGTGCTCAGTACTCAGGGTGCTCAGTGCTCAGTACTCAGCGTGCTTTGTGCTCAGTGCTCAGGGTGCTGGGTGCTCAGTACTCAGGGTGCTGGGTGCTCAGTACTCAGGGTGCTGGGTGCTCAGTACTCAGGGTGCTGGGTGCTCAGTGCTCGGGGTGCTCGGTGATCAGTACTCAGGGTGCTGGTTGCTAAGTGCTCAGGGTGCTGAGTACTCAGTACTCAGGGTGCTGGGTGCTCAGTGCTCAGGGTGCTGGGTGCTCAGTGCTCAGGGTGCTGGGTGGTCAGTGCTCAGTGCTCAAGGTGCTGGGTGCTCAGTGCTCAGTGCTCAGGGTGCTGGGTGCTCAGTACTCAGGGTGCTGGGTGCTCAGTACTCAGGGTGCTGGGTGCTCAGTTCTCAGGGTGCTGGGTGATCAGTACTCTGGGTGTTGGGTGCGCAGTACTCAGGGTGCTCAGTGCTCAGTACTCGGGGTGCTGGGTGCTCAGTGCTCAGTGTGCTCAGTGCTCAGTGCTCAGGGTGCTGGGTGCTCAGTGCTCGGGGCGCTGGGTGCTCAGTGCTCGGGGTGCTGGGTGCTCAGTACTCAGGGTGCTGTGTGCTCAGTGCTCAGTACTCAGCGTGCTGGGTGCTCAGTGCTCAGAGTGTTGGGTGCTCAGTACTCAGGGTGCTGGGTGCTCAGTGCTCAGTGCTCAGGGTGCTCAGTGCTCAGGGTGCTCAGTACTCAGGGTGCTGGGTGCTCAGGGTGCTGGGTGCTCAGTGCTCGGGGTGCTGGGTGCTCAGTTCTCAGTGCTCAGGGTGCTGGGTGCTCAGTGCTCAGTGCTCAGGGTGCTGGGTGTTCAGTACTCAGGGTGCTCGGTGCTCAGTGCTCAGGGTGCTAGGTGCTCAGTACTCAGGGTGCTGGGTGCTCAGTGCTCGGGGTGCTGGGTGCTCAGTACTCAGGGTGCTGGGTGCTCAGTACTCAGGGTGCTGGGTGCTCAGTGCTCAGGGTGCTGGGTGCTCAGTACTCAGGGTGCTCGGTGCTCAGTACTCAGGGTGCTCGGTGCTCAGTACTCAGGGTGCTGGGTGCTCAGTACTCAGGGTGCTGGGTGCTCAGTACTCAGGGTGCTGGGTGCTCAGTGCTCAGGGTGCTGGGTGCTCAGTGCTCTGGTTGCAGGGTGCTCAGTGCTCAGGGTGCTGGGTGCTCAGTGCTCAGGGTGCTGGGTGCTCAGTGATCGGGGTGATGGGTGTTGAGTGCTCAGGGTGCTGAGTGCTCAGTGCTCGGGGTGCTCGGTGCTCAGTGCTCAGGGTCCTGGGTGCTCAGTACTCAGGGTGCTAGGTGCTTAGTAATCAGGGTGCTCAGTGCACAGTACACAGGGTGCTGGGTGCTCAGTGCTCGGGGTGCTGGGTGCTCAGTGCTCAGTACTCAGGGTGCTGGGTGCTCAGTGCTCAGGGTGCTGAGTGCTCAGTACTCAGCGTGCTGGGTGCTCAGTACTCAGGGTGCTGGGTGTTCAGTGCTCAGGGTGCTGGGTGCTCAGTGCTCAGGGTGCTGGGTGCTCCGTTCTCGGGGAGCTCGGTGCTCAGTACTCAGGGTGCTGGGTGCTCAGTACTCAGTGCTCGGGGTACTGGGTGCTCCGTGCTCGGGGTGATCTGTTCTCAGTACTCAGGGTGCTGGGTGCTCAGAGCTCGGGGTGCTCGGTGCTCAGTACTCGGGGTGCTGGGTGCTCAGTGCTCAGGGTGCTGGGTGCTCAGTGCTCGGGGTGCTGGGTGCTCAGTGCTGAGGGTGCTGGCTGCTCAGTGCTCAGGGTGCTGGGTGCTCAGTACTCAGGGTGCTAGGTGCTCAGTACTCAGGGTGCTCAGTGCTTAGTACTCAGCGTGCTGTGTGCTGAGTGCTCAGGGTCCTCAGTGCTCAGTACTCAGGGTGTTCAGTGCTCAGTACTCAGCGTGCTTTGTGCTCAGTGCTCAGGGTGCTGGGTGCTCAGTACTCAGGGTGCTGGGTGCTCAGTGCTCGGGGTGCTCGGTGATCAGTACCTAGGCTGCTGGGTGCTCAGTGCTCAGGGTGCTGAGTACTCAGTACTCAGGGTGCTGGGTGCTCAGTGCTCAGGGTGCTGGGTGCTCAGTGCTCAGGGTGCTGGGTGCTCAGTGCTCGGGGTGCTGGGTGCTCAGTGCTCGGGGTGCTGGGTGCTCAGTGCTCAGGGTGCTGGGTGCTCAGTACTCAGGGTGCTGGGTGCTCATTACTCAGGGTGCTGGGTGCTCAGTGCTCAGGGTGCTGGGTGCTCAGTCCTCAGGGTGCTGGGTGCTCAGTACTCAGGGTGTTCGGTGCTTAGTACTCAGGGTGCTCAGTGCTCAGTACTCAGGGTGCTGGTTGCTCAGTGCTCGGGGTGCTCGGTGCTCAGTACTCAGGGTGCTGGGTGCTCAGTACTCAGGGTGCTGGGTGCTCCGTACTCAGGGTGCTGGGTGCTCAGTACTCAGGGTGCTCGGTGCTCAGTGCTCAGGGTGCTGGGTGCTCAGTACTCAGGGTGCTGGGTGCTCAGTACTCAGGGTGCTCGGTGCTCAGTACTCAGGGTGCTGGGTGCTCAGTGCTCAGGGTGCTTTGTACTCAGTACTCAGGGTTCTGGGTGCTCAGTACTCAGGGTGCTGGGTGCTCAGTGCTCAGGGTGCTGGGTGCTCAGTGCTCAGGGTGCTGTGTGCTCAGTACTCAGGGTGCTGGGTGCTCAGTGCTCAGGGTGATCAGTGCTCACTACTCAGGGTGCTCAGTACTCAGGGTGCTGTGTGCTCAGTGCTCAGGGTGCTGGGTGCTCAGTACTCAGGGTGCTCAGTGCTCAGGGTGCTGGGTGCTCAGGGTGCTGGGTGCTCAGTGCTCGGGGTGCTGGTTGCTCAGTGCTCAGTGCTCAGGGTGCTGGGTGCTCAGTGCTCAGGGTGCTGTGTGCTCAGTGCTCAGTACTCAGCGTGCTGGGTGCTCATTGCTCAGAGTGTTGGGTGCTCAGTACTCAGGGTGCTGGGTGCTCAGTGCTCAGTGCTCAGGGTGCTCAGTGCTCAGGGTGCTCAGTGCTCAGGGTGCTGGGTGCTCAGGGTGCTGGGTGCTCAGTGCTCGGGGTGCTGGGTGCTCAGTGCTCAGTGCTCAGGGTGCTGGGTGCTCAGTGCTCAGTGCTCAGGGTGCTGGGTGTTCAGTACTCAGGGTGCTCGGTGCTCAGTGCTCAGGGTGCTAGGTGCTCAGTACTCAGGGTGCTGGGTGCTCAGTGCTCGGGGTGCTGGGTGCTCAGTGCTCAGGGTGATCAGTGCTCAGTACTCAGGGTGCTGGGTGCTCAGTACTCAGGGTGCTGGGTGCTCAGTGCTCAGGGTGCTGGTTGCTCAGTACTCAGGGTGCTGGGTGCTCAGTACTCAGGGTGCTCCGTGCTCAGTACTCAGGGTGCTGGGTGCTCAGTGCTCAGGGTGCTTTGTACTCAGTACTCAGGGTTCTGGGTGCTCAGTACTCAGGGTGCTGGGTGCTCAATGCTCAGGGTGCTGGGTGCTCAGTGCTCAGGGTGCTGGGTGCTCAGTACTCAGGGTGCTGGGTGCTCAGTGCTCAGGGTGATCGGTGCTCAGTACTCAGGGTGCTCAGTACTCAGGGTGCTGGGTGCTCAGTACTCAGGGTGCTGGGTGCTCAGTGCTCAGGGTGCTGGGTGCTCAGTGCTCTGGGTGCTGGGTGCTCAGTGCTCAGGGTGCTGGGTGCTCAGTGCTCAGGGTGCTGGGTGCTCAGTGCTCAGGGTGCTGGGTGCTCAGTGCTCAGGGTGCTGGGTGCTCAGTGCTCGGGGAGCTCGGTGCTCAGTACTCAGGGTGCTGGGTGCTCAGTACTCAGTGCTCGGGGTCCTGGGTGCTCCGTGCTCGGGGTGCTGGGTGCTCAGTACTCAGGGTGCTGGGTGCTCATTCTCGGGGTGCTGGGTGCTCAGTGCTCGGTGTGCTGGGTGCTCAGTGCTCAGGGTGCTGGGGGCTCAGTACTCAGGGTGCTGGGTGCTCAGTACTCAGGGTGCTCGGTTCTCAGTACTCAGGGTGCTCTGTGCTCATTCTCGGGGTGCTGGGTGCTCAGTGCTCGGGTTGCTGGGTGCTCAGTACTCAGGGTGCTGGGGGCTCAGTACTCAGGGTGCTGGGTGCTCAGTACACAGGGTGATCTGTTCTCAGTACTCAGGGTGCTGGGTGCTCAGTGCTCGGGGTGCTGGGTGCTCAGTACTCGGGGTGCTCAGTACTCAGGGTACTGGGTGCTCAGTACTCAGGGTGCTGGGTGCTCAGTGCTCGGGGTGCTCGGTGCTCAGTACTCGGGGTGCTGGGTGCTCAGTACTCGGGGTGCTGGGTGCTCAGTGCTCAGGGTGCTGGGTGCTCAGTGCTCGGGGTGCTGGGTGCTCAGTGCTGAGGGTGCTGGCTGCTCAGTGCTCAGGGTGCTGGGTGCTCAGTACTCAGGGTGCTAGGTGCTCAGTACTCAGGGTGCTCAGTGCTCAGTACTCAGCGTGCTGGGTGCTCAGTGCTCAGAGTCCTCGGTGCTCAGTACTCAGGGTGCTCAGTGCTCAGTACTCAGCGTGCTTTGTGCTCAGTGCTCAGGGTGCTGCGTTCTCAGTACTCAGGGTGCTGGGTGCTCAGTACTCAGGGTGCTGGGTGCTCAGTACTCAGGGTGCTGGGTGCTCAGTGCTCGGGGTGCTCGGTGATCAGTACTCAGGGTGCTGGGTGCTCAGTGCTCAGGGTGCTGAGTACTCAGTACTCAGGGTGCTGGGTGCTCAGTGCTCAGGATGCTGGGTGCTCAGTGCTCAGGGTGCTGGGTGGTCAGTGCTCAGTGCTCAAGGTGCTGGGTGCTCAGTGCTCAGTGCTCAGGGTGCTGGGTGCTCAGTACTCAGGGTGCTGGGTGCTCAGTACTCAGGGTGCTGGATGCTCAGTTCTCAGGGTGCTGGGTGATCAGTACTCTGGGTGTTGGGTGCGCAGTACTCAGGGTGCTCAGTGCTCAGTACTCGGGGTGCTGGGTGCTCAGTGCTCAGTGTGCTCAGTGCTCAGTGCTCAGGGTGCTGGGTGCTCAGTGCTCGGGGCGCTGGGTGCTCAGTGCTCGGGGTGCTGGGTGCTCAGTACTCAGGGTGCTGTGTGCTCAGTGCTCAGTACTCAGGGTGCTGGGTGCTCAGTGCTCAGAGTGTTGGGTGCTCAGTACTCAGGGTGCTGGGTGCTCAGTGCTCAGTGCTCAGGGTGCTCAGTGCTCAGGGTGCTCAGTACTCAGGGTGCTGGGTGCTCAGGGTGCTGGGTGCTCAGTGCTCGGGGTGCTGGGTGCTCAGTGCTCAGTGCTCAGGGTGCTGGGTGCTCAGTGCTCAGTGCTCAGGGTGCTGGGTGTTCAGTACTCAGGGTGCTCGGTGCTCAGTGCTCAGGGTGCTAGGTGCTAAGTACTCAGGGTGCTGGGTGCTCAGTGCTCGGGGTGCTGGGTGCTCAGTACTCAGGGTGCTGGGTGCTCAGTACTCAGGGTGCTGGGTGCTCAGTGCTCAGGGTGCTGGGTGCTCAGTACTCAGGGTGCTCGGTGCTCAGTACTCAGGGTGCTCTGTGCTCAGTACTCAGGGTGCTGGGTGCTCAGTACTCAGGGTGCTGGGTGCTCAGTACTCAGGGTGCTGGGTGCTCAGTGCTCAGGGTGCTGGGTGCTCAGTGCTCTGGTTGCTGGGTGCTCAGTGCTCAGGGTGCTGGGTGCTCAGTGCTCAGGGTGCTGGGTGCTCAGTGATCGGGGTGATGGGTGCTGAGTGCTCAGGGTGCTGAGTGCTCAGTGCTCGGGGTGCTCGGTGCTCAGTGCTCAGGGTCCTGGGTGCTCAGTACTCAGGGTGCTAGGTGCTTAGTAATCAGGGTGCTCAGTGCACAGTACACAGGGTGCTGGGTGCTCAGTGCTCGGGGTGCTGGGTGCTCAGTGCTCAGTACTCAGGGTGCTGGGTGCTCAGTGCTCAGGGTGCTGAGTGCTCAGTACTCAGCGTGCTGGGTGCTCAGTACTCAGGGTGCTGGGTGTTCAGTGCTCAGGGTGCTGGGTGCTCAGTGCTCAGGGTGCTGGGTGCTCAGTGCTCGGGGAGCTCGGTGCTCAGTACTCAGGGTGCTGGGTGCTCAGTACTCAGTGCTCGGGGTACTGGGTGCTCCGTGCTCGGGGTGATCTGTTCTCAGTACTCAGGGTGCTGGGTGCTCAGAGCTCGGGGTGCTCGGTGCTCAGTACTCGGGGTGCTGGGTGCTCAGTGCTCAGGGTGCTGGGTGCTCAGTGCTCGGGGTGCTGGGTGCTCAGTGCTGAGGGTGCTGGCTGCTCAGTGCTCAGGGTGCTGGGTGCTCAGTACTCAGGGTGCTAGCTGCTCAGTACTCAGGGTGCTCAGTGCTTAGTACTCAGCGTGCTGGGTGCTGAGTGCTCAGGGTCCTCGGTGCTCAGTACTCAGGGTGTTCAGTGCTCAGTACTCAGCGTGCTTTGTGCTCAGTGCTCAGGGTGCTGGTTGCTCAGTACTCAGGGTGCTGGGTGCTCATTACTCAGGGTGCTGGGTGCTCAGTGCTCAGGGTGCTGGGTGCTCAGTCCTCAGGGTGCTGGGTGCTCAGTACTCAGGGTGTTCGGTGCTTAGTACTCAGGGTGCTCAGTGCTCAGTACTCAGGGTGCTGGTTGCACAGTGCTCGGGGTGCTCGGTGCTCAGTACTCAGGGTGCTGGGTGCTCAGTACTCAGGGTGCTGGGTGCTCCGTACTCAGGGTGCTGGGTGCTCAGTACTCAGGGTGCTCGGTGCTCAGTACTCAGGGTGCTGGGTGCTCAGTGCTCAGGGTGCTTTGTACTCAGTACTCAGGGTTCTGGGTGCTCAGTACTCAGGGTGCTGGGTGCTCAGTGCTCAGGGTGATCTGTTCTCAGTACTCAGGGTGCTGGGTGCTCAGTGCTCGGGGTGCTGGGTGCTCAGTACTCGGGGTGCTCAGTACTCAGGGTACTGGGTGCTCAGTACTCAGGGTGCTGGGTGCTCAGTGCTCGGGGTGCTCGGTGCTCAGTACTCGGGGTGCTGGGTGCTCAGTACTCGGGGTGCTGGTTGCTCAGTGCTCAGGGTGCTGGGTGCTCAGTGCTCGGGGTGCTGGGTGCTCAGTGCTGAGGGTGCTGGCTGCTCAGTGCTCAGGGTGCTGGGTGCTCAGTACTCAGGGTGCTAGGTGCTCAGAACTCAGGGTGCTCAGTGCTCAGTACTCAGCGTGCTGGGTGCTCAGTGCTCAGGGTCCTCGGTGCTCAGTACTCAGGGTGCTCGGTGCTCAGTACTCAGCGTGCTTTGTGCTCAGTGCTCAGGGTGCTGGGTGCTCAGTACTCAGGCTGCTGGGTGCTCAGTACTCAGGGTGCTGGGTGCTCAGTACTCAGGGTGCTGGGTGCTCAGTGCTCGGGGTGCTCGGTGATCAGTACTCAGGGTGCTGGGTGCTCAGTGCTCAGGGTGCTGAGTACTCAGTACTCAGGGTGCAGGGTGCTCAGTGCTCAGGGTGCTGGGTGCTCAGTGCTCAGGGTGCTGGGTGGTCAGTGCTCAGTGCTCAAGGTGCTGGGTGCTCAGTGCTCAGTGCTCAGGGTGCTGGGTGCTCAGTACTCAGGGTGCTGGGTGCTCAGTACTCAGGGTGCTGGGTGCTCAGTTCTCAGGGTGCTGGGTGATCAGTACTCTGGGTGTTGGGTGCGCAGTACTCAGGGTGCTCAGTGCTCAGTACTCGGGGTGCTGGGTGCTCAGTGCTCAGTGTGCTCAGTGCTCAGTGCTCAGGGTGCTGGGTGCTCAGTGCTCGGGGCGCTGGGTGCTCAGTGCTCGGGGTGCTGGGTGCTCAGTACTCAGGGTGCTGTGTGCTCAGTGCTCAGTACTCAGCGTGCAGGGTGCTCAGTGCTCAGAGTGTTGGGTGCTCAGTACTCAGGGTGCTTGGTGCTCAGTGCTCAGTGCTCAGGGTGCTCAGTGCTCAGGGTGCTCAGTGCTCAGGGTGCTGGGTGCTCAGGGTGCTGGGTGCTCAGTGCTCGGGGTGCTGGGTGCTCAGTTCTCAGTGCTCAGGGTGCTGGGTGCTCAGTGCTCAGTGCTCAGGGTGCTGGGTGTTCAGTACTCAGGATGCTCGGTGCTCAGTGCTCAGGGTGCTAGGTGCTCAGTACTCAGGGTGCTGGGTGCTCAGTACTCAGGGTACTGGGTGCTCAGTGCTCAGGGTGCTGAGTGCTCAGTACTCAGCGTGCTGGGTGCTCAGTACTCAGGGTGCTGGGTGTTCAGTGCTCAGGGTGCTGGGTGCTCAGTGCTCAGGGTCCTGGGTGCTCAGTGCTCGAGGAGCTCGGTGCTCAGTACTCAGGGTGCTGGGTGCTCAGTACTCAGTGCTCGGGGTACTGGGTGCGCCGTGCTCGGGGTGATCTGTTCTCAGTACTCACTGTGCTGGGTGCTCAGTGCTCGGGGTGCTGGGTGCTCAGTACTCGGGGTGCTCAGTACTCAGGGTACTGGGTGCTCAGTACTCAGGGTGCTGGGTGCTCAGAGCTCGGGGTGCTCAGTGCTCAGTACTCGGGGTGCTGGGTGCTCAGTGCTCAGGGTGCTGGGTGCTCAGTGCTCGGGGTGCTGGGTGCTCAGTGCTGAGGGTGCTGGCTGCTCAGTGCTCAGGGTGCTGGGTGCTCAGTACTCAGGGTGCTAGGTGCTCAGTACTCAGGGTGCTCAGTGCTTAGTACTCAGCGTGCTGGGTGCTGAGTGCTCAGGGTCCTCGGTGCTAAGTACTCAGGGTGTTCAGTGCTCAGTACTCAGCGTGCTTTGTGCTCAGTGCTCAGGGTGCTGTGTGCTCAGTACTCAGGGTGCTGGGTGCTCAGTGCTCGGGGTGCTCGGTGAACAGTACTCAGGGTGCTGGGTGCTCAGTGCTCAGGGTGCTGAGTACTCAGTACTCAGGGTGCTGGGTGCTCAGTGCTCAGGGTGCTGGGTGCTCAGTGCTCAGGGTGCTGGGTGCTCAGTGCTCGGGGTGCTGTGTGCTCAGTGCTCGGGGTGCTGGGTGCTCAGTGCTCAGGGTGCTGGGTGCTCAGTACTCAGGGTGCTGGGTGCTCATTACTCAGGGTGCTGGGTGCTCAGTCCTCAGGGTGCTGGGTGCTCAGTCCTCAGGGTGCTGGGTGCTCACTACTCAGGGTGTTCGGTGCTTAGTACTCAGGGTGCTCAGTGCTCAGTACTCAGGGTGCTGGTTGCTCAGTGCTCGGGTGCTCGGTGCTCAGTACTCAGGGTGCTGGGTGCTCAGTACTCAGGGTGCTGGGTGCTCCGTACTCAGGGTGCTGGGTGCTCAGTACTCAGGGTGCTGGGTGCTCAGTACTCAGGGTGCTGGGTGCTCAGTGCTCAGGGTGCTGGGTGCTCAGTGCTCAGGGTGCTGGGTGCTCAGTACTCATGGTGCTGGGTGCTCAGTGCTCAGGGTGATCAGTGCTCAGTACTCAGGGTGCTCAGTACTCAGGGTGCTGTGTGCTCAGTGCTCAGGGTGCTGGGTGCTCAGTGCTCAGTACTCAGGGTTCTGGGTGCTCAGTGCTCAGGGTGCTGGGTGCTCAGTGCTCAGGGTGCTGTGTGCTCAGTACTCAGGGTGCTGGGTGCTCAGTGCTCAGGGTGATCAGTGCTCAGTACTCAGGGTGCTCAGTACTCAGGGTGCTGTGTGCTCAGTGCTCAGGGTGCTGGGTGCTCAGTACTCAGGGTGCTCAGTGCTCAGGGTGCTGGGTGCTCAGGGTGCTGGGTGCTCAGTGCTCGGGGCGCTGGGTGCTCAGTGCTCAGTGCTCAGGGTGCTGGGTGCTCAGTGCTCAGGGTGCTGTGTGCTCAGTGCTCAGTACCCAGCGTGCTGGGTGCTCATTGCTCAGAGTGTTGTGTGCTCAGTACTCAGGGTGCTGGGTGCTCAGTGCTCAGTGCTCAGGGTGCTCAGTGCTCAGGGTGCTCAGTGCTCAGGGTGCTGGGTGCTCAGGGTGCTGGGTGCTCAGTGCTCGGGGTGCTGGGTGCTCAGTGCTCAGTGCTCAGGGTGCTGGGTTCTCAGTGCTCAGTGCTCAGGGTGCTGGGTGTTCAGTACTCAGGGTGCTCGGTGCTCAGTGCTCAGGGTGCTAGGTGCTCAGTACTCAGGGTGCTGGGTGCTCAGTGCTCGGGGTGCTGGGTGCTCAGTGCTCAGGGTGATCAGTGCTCAGTACTCAGGGTGCTGGGTGCTCAGTACTCAGGGTGCTGGGTGCTCAGTGCTCAGGGTGCTGGGTGCTCAGTACTCAGGGTGCTGGGTGCTCAGTACTCAGGGTGCTCCGTGCTCAGTACTCAGGGTGCTGGGTGCTCAGTGCTCAGGGTGCTTTGTACTCAGTACTCAGGGTTCTGGGTGCTCAGTACTCAGGGTGCTGGGTGCTCAATGCTCAGGGTGCTGGGTGCTCAGTGCTCAGGGTGCTGGGTGCTCAGTACTCAGGGTGCTGGGTGCTCAGTGCTCAGGGTGATCGGTGCTCAGTACTCAGGGTGCTCAGTACTCAGGGTGCTGGGTGCTCAGTACTCAGGGTGCTGGGTGCTCAGTGCTCAGGGTGCTGGGTGCTCAGTGCTCTGGGTGCTGGGTGCTCAGTGCTCAGGGTGCTGGGTGCTCAGTGCTCAGGGTGCTGGGTGCTCAGTGCTCAGGGTGCTGGGTGCTCAGTGCTCAGGGTGCTGGGTGCTCAGTGCTCGGGGAGCTCGGTGCTCAGTACTCAGGGTGCTGGGTGCTCAGTACTCAGTGCTCGGGGTCCTGGGTGCTCCGTGCTCGGGGTGCTGGGTGCTCAGTACTCAGGGTGCTGGGTGCTCATTCTCGGGGTGCTGGGTGCTCAGTGCTCGGTGTGCTGGGTGCTCAGTGCTCAGGGTGCTGGGGGCTCAGTACTCAGGGTGCTGGGTGCTCAGTACTCAGGGTGCTCGGTTCTCAGTACTCAGGGTGCTGGGTGCTGATTCTCGGTGTGCTGGGTGCTCAGTGCTCTGGTTGCTGGGTGCTCAGTACTCAGGGTGCTGGTGGCTCTGTACTCAGGGTGATCTGTTCTCAGTACTCAGGGTGCTGGGTGCTCAGTGCTCGGGGTGCTGGGTGCTCAGTACTCGGGGTGCTCAGTACTCAGGGTACTGGGTGCTCAGTACTCAGGGTGCTGGGTGCTCAGTGCTCGGGGTGCTCGGTGCTCAGTACTCGGGGTGCTGGGTGCTCAGTACTCGGGGTGCTGGGTGCTCAGTGCTCAGGGTGCTGGGTGCTCAGTGCTCGGGGTGCTGGGTGCTCAGTGCTGAGGGTGCTGGCTGCTCAGTGCTCAGGGTGCTGGGTGCTCAGTACTCAGGGTGCTAGGTGCTCAGTACTCAGGGTGCTCAGTGCTCAGTACTCAGCGTGCTGGGTGCTCAGTGCTCAGGGTCCTCGGTGCTCAGTACTCAGGGTGCTCAGTGCTCAGTACTCAGCGTGCTTTGTGCTCAGTGCTCAGGGTGCTGGGTGCTCAGTACTCAGGGTGCTGGGTGCTCAGTACTCAGGGTGCTGGGTGCTCAGTACTCAGGGTGCTGGGTGCTCAGTGCTCGGGGTGCTCGGTGATCAGTACTCAGGGTGCTGGGTGCTCATTGCTCAGGGTGCTGAGTACTCAGTACTCAGGGTGCAGGGTGCTCAGTGCTCAGGGTGCTGGGTGCTCAGTGCTCAGGGTGCTGGGTGGTCAGTGCTCAGTGCTCAAGGTGCTGGGTGCTCAGTGCTCAGTGCTCAGGGTGCTGGGTGCTCAGTACTCAGGGTGCTGGGTGCTCAGTACTCAGGGTGCTGGGTGCTCAGTTCTCAGGGTGCTGGGTGATCAGTACTCTGGGTGTTGGGTGCGCAGTACTCAGGGTGCTCAGTGCTCAGTACTCGGGGTGCTGGGTGCTCAGTGCTCAGTGTGCTCAGTGCTCAGTGCTCAGGGTGCTGGGTGCTCAGTGCTCGGGGCGCTGGGTGCTCAGTGCTCGGGGTGCTGGGTGCTCAGTACTCAGGGTGCTGTGTGCTCAGTGCTCAGTACTCAGCGTGCAGGGTGCTCAGTGCTCAGAGTGTTGGGTGCTCAGTACTCAGGGTGCTTGGTGCTCAGTGCTCAGTGCTCAGGGTGCTCAGTGCTCAGGGTGCTCAGTGCTCAGGGTGCTGGGTGCTCAGGGTGCTGGGTGCTCAGTGCTCGGGGTGCTGGGTGCTCAGTTCTCAGTGCTCAGGGTGCTGGGTGCTCAGTGCTCAGTGCTCAGGGTGCTGGGTGTTCAGTAAACAGGATGCTCGGTGCTCAGTGCTCAGGGTGCTAGGTGCTCAGTACTCAGGGTGCTGGGTGCTCAGTACTCAGGGTACTGGGTGCTCAGTGCTCAGGGTGCTGAGTGCTCAGTACTCAGCGTGCTGGGTGCTCAGTACTCAGGGTGCTGGGTGTTCAGTGCTCAGGGTGCTGGGTGCTCAGTGCTCAGGGTCCTGGGTGCTCAGTGCTCGAGGAGCTCGGTGCTCAGTACTCAGGGTGCTGGGTGCTCAGTACTCAGTGCTCGGGGTACTGGGTGCGCCGTGCTCGGGGTGATCTGTTCTCAGTACTCACTGTGCTGGGTGCTCAGTGCTCGGGGTGCTGGGTGCTCAGTACTCGGGGTGCTCAGTACTCAGGGTACTGGGTGCTCAGTACTCAGGGTGCTGGGTGCTCAGAGCTCGGGGTGCTCAGTGCTCAGTACTCGGGGTGCTGGGTGCTCAGTGCTCAGGGTGCTGGGTGCTCAGTGCTCGGGGTGCTGGGTGCTCAGTGCTGAGGGTGCTGGCTGCTCAGTGCTCAGGGTGCTGGGTGCTCAGTACTCAGGGTGCTAGGTGCTCAGTACTCAGGGTGCTCAGTGCTTAGTACTCAGCGTGCTGGGTGCTGAGTGCTCAGGGTCCTCGGTGCTAAGTACTCAGGGTGTTCAGTGCTCAGTACTCAGCGTGCTTTGTGCTCAGTGCTCAGGGTGCTGTGTGCTCAGTACTCAGGGTGCTGGGTGCTCAGTGCTCGGGGTGCTCGGTGAACAGTACTCAGGGTGCTGGGTGCTCAGTGCTCAGGGTGCTGAGTACTCAGTACTCAGGGTGCTGGGTGCTCAGTGCTCAGGGTGCTGGGTGCTCAGTGCTCAGGGTGCTGGGTGCTCAGTGCTCGGGGTGCTGTGTGCTCAGTGCTCGGGGTGCTGGGTGCTCAGTGCTCAGGGTGCTGGGTGCTCAGTACTCAGGGTGCTGGGTGCTCATTACTCAGGGTGCTGGGTGCTCAGTCCTCAGGGTGCTGGGTGCTCAGTCCTCAGGGTGCTGGGTGCTCACTACTCAGGGTGTTCGGTGCTTAGTACTCAGGGTGCTCAGTGCTCAGTACTCAGGGTGCTGGTTGCTCAGTGCTCGGGTGCTCGGTGCTCAGTACTCAGGGTGCTGGGTGCTCAGTACTCAGGGTGCTGGGTGCTCCGTACTCAGGGTGCTGGGTGTTCAGTACTCAGGGTGCTGGGTGCTCAGTACTCAGGGTGCTGGGTGCTCAGTGCTCAGGGTGCTGGGTGCTCAGTGCTCAGGGTGCTGGGTGCTCAGTACTCATGGTGCTGGGTGCTCAGTGCTCAGGGTGATCAGTGCTCAGTACTCAGGGTGCTCAGTACTCAGGGTGCTGTGTGCTCAGTGCTCAGGGTGCTGGGTGCTCAGTGCTCAGTACTCAGGGTTCTGGGTGCTCAGTGCTCAGGGTGCTGGGTGCTCAGTGCTCAGGGTGCTGTGTGCTCAGTACTCAGGGTGCTGGGTGCTCAGTGCTCAGGGTGATCAGTGCTCAGTACTCAGGGTGCTCAGTACTCAGGGTGCTGTGTGCTCAGTGCTCAGGGTGCTGGGTGCTCAGTACTCAGGGTGCTCAGTGCTCAGGGTGCTGGGTGCTCAGGGTGCTGGGTGCTCAGTGCTCGGGGCGCTGGGTGCTCAGTGCTCAGTGCTCAGGGTGCTGGGTGCTCAGTGCTCAGGGTGCTGTGTGCTCAGTGCTCAGTACCCAGCGTGCTGGGTGCTCATTGCTCAGAGTGTTGTGTGCTCAGTACTCAGGGTGCTGGGTGCTCAGTGCTCAGTGCTCAGGGTGCTCAGTGCTCAGGGTGCTCAGTGCTCAGGGTGCTGGGTGCTCAGGGTGCTGGGTGCTCAGTGCTCGGGGTGCTGGGTGCTCAGTGCTCAGTGCTCAGGGTGCTGGGTTCTCAGTGCTCAGTGCTCAGGGTGCTGGGTGTTCAGTACTCAGGGTGCTCGGTGCTCAGTGCTCAGGGTGCTAGGTGCTCAGTACTCAGGGTGCTGGGTGCTCAGTGCTCGGGGTGCTGGGTGCTCAGTGCTCAGGGTGATCAGTGCTCAGTACTCAGGGTGCTGGGTGCTCAGTACTCAGGGTGCTGGGTGCTCAGTGCTCAGGGTGCTGGGTGCTCAGTACTCAGGGTGCTGGGTGCTCAGTACTCAGGGTGCTCCGTGCTCAGTACTCAGGGTGCTGGGTGCTCAGTGCTCAGGGTGCTTTGTACTCAGTACTCAGGGTTCTGGGTGCTCAGTACTCAGGGTGCTGGGTGCTCAATGTTCAGGGTGCTGGGTGCTCAGTGCTCAGGGTGCTGGGTGCTCAGTACTCAGGGTGCTGGGTGCTCAGTGCTCAGGGTGATCGGTGCTCAGTACTCAGGGTGCTCAGTACTCAGGGTGCTGGGTGCTCAGTACTCAGGGTGCTGGGTGCTCAGTGCTCAGGGTGCTGGGTGCTCAGTGCTCTGGGTGCTGGGTGCTCAGTGCTCAGGGTGCTGGGTGCTCAGTGCTCAGGGTGCTGGGTGCTCAGTGCTCAGGGTGCTGGGTGCTCAGTGCTCAGGGTGCTGGGTGCTCAGTGCTCGGGGAGCTCGGTGCTCAGTACTCAGGGTGCTGGGTGCTCAGTACTCAGTGCTCGGGGTCCTGGGTGCTCCGTGCTCGGGGTGCTGGGTGCTCAGTACTCAGGGTGCTGGGTGCTCATTCTCGGGGTGCTGGGTGCTCAGTGCTCGGTGTGCTGGGTGCTCAGTGCTCAGGGTGCTGGGGGCTCAGTACTCAGGGTGCTGGGTGCTCAGTACTCAGGGTGCTCGGTTCTCAGTACTCAGGGTGCTGGGTGCTGATTCTCGGTGTGCTGGGTGCTCAGTGCTCTGGTTGCTGGGTGCTCAGTACTCAGGGTGCTGGTGGCTCTGTACTCAGGTTGATCTGTTCTCAGTACTCAGGGTGCTGGGTGCTCAGTGCTCGGGGTGCTGGGTGCTCAGTACTCGGGGTGCTCAGTACTCAGGGTACTGGGTGCTCAGTACTCAGGGTGCTGGGTGCTCAGTGCTCGGGGTGCTCGGTGCTCAGTTCTCGGGGTGCTGGGTGCTCAGTACTCGGGGTGCTGGGTGCTCAGTGCTCAGGGTGCTGGGTGCTCAGTGCTCGGGGTGCTGGGTGCTCAGTGCTGAGGGTGCTGGCTGCTCAGTGCTCAGGGTGCTGGGTGCTCAGTACTCAGGGTGCTAGGTGCTCAGTACTCAGGGTGCTCAGTGCTCAGTACTCAGCGTGCTGGGTGCTCAGTGCTCAGGGTCCTCGGTGCTCAGTACTCAGGGTGCTCAGTGCTCAGTACTCAGCGTGCTTTGTGCTCAGTGCTCAGGGTGCTGGGTGCTCAGTACTCAGGGTGCTGGGTGCTCAGTACTCAGGGTGCTGGGTGCTCAGTACTCAGGGTGCTGGGTGCTCAGTGCTCGGGGTGCTCGGTGATCAGTACTCAGGGTGCTGGGTGCTCAGTGCTCAGGGTGCTGAGTACTCAGTACTCAGGGTGCTGGGTGCTCAGTGCTCAGGGTGCTGGGTGCTCAGTGCTCAGGGTGCTGGGTGGTCAGTGCTCAGTGCTCAAGGTGCTGGGTGCTCAGTGCTCAGTGCTCAGGGTGCTGGGTGCTCAGTACTCAGGGTGCTGGGTGCTCAGTACTCAGGGTGCTGGGTGCTCAGTTCTCAGGGTGCTGGGTGATCAGTACTCTGGGTGTTGGGTGCGCAGTACTCAGGGTGCTCAGTGCTCAGTACTCGGGGTGCTGGGTGCTCAGTGCTCAGTGTGCTCAGTGCTCAGTGCTCAGGGTGCTGGGTGCTCAGTGCTCGGGGCGCTGGGTGCTCAGTGCTCGGGGTGCTGGGTGCTCAGTACTCAGGGTGCTGTGTGCTCAGTGCTCAGTACTCAGCGTGCTGGGTGCTCAGTGCTCAGAGTGTTGGGTGCTCAGTACTCAGGGTGCTTGGTGCTCAGTACTCAGGGTGCTCAGTGCTTAGTACTCAGCGTGCTGGGTGCTGAGTGCTCAGGGTCCTCGGTGCTCAGTACTCAGGGTATTCAGTGCTCAGTACTCAGCGTGCTTTGTGCTCAGTGCTCAGGGTGCTGGGTGCTCAGTACTCAGGGTCCTGGGTGCTCAGTGCTCGGGGTGCTCGGTGATCAGTACTCAGGGTGCTGGGTGCTCAGTGCTCAGGGTGCTGAGTACTCAGTACTCAGGGTGCTGGGTGCTCAGTGCTCAGGGTGCTGGGTGCTCAGTGCTCAGGGTGCTGGGTGCTCAGTGCTCGGGGTGCTGGGTGCTCAGTGCTCGGGGTGCTGGGTGCTCAGTGCTCAGGGTGCTGGGTGCTCAGTACTCAGGGTGCTGGGTGCTCATAACTCAGGGTGCTGGGTGCTCAGTGCTCAGGGTGCTGGGTGCTCAGTCCTCAGGGTGCTGGGTGCTCAGTACTCAGGGTGTTCGGTGCTTAGTACTCAGGGTGCTCAGTGCTCAGTACTCAGGGTGCTGGTTGCTCAGTGCTCGGGGTGCTCGGTGCTCAGTACTCAGGGTGCTGGGTGCTCAGTACTCAGGGTGCTGGGTGCTCCGTACTCAGGGTGCTGGGTGCTCAGTACTCAGGGTGCTGGGTGCTCAGTACTCAGGGTGCTGGGTGCTCAGTGCTCAGGGTGCTGGGTGCTCAGTACTCAGGGTGCTGGGTGCTCAGTACTCAGGGTGCTCGGTGCTCAGTACTCAGGGTGCTGGGTGCTCAGTGCTCAGGGTGCTTTGTACTCAGTACTCAGGGTTCTGGGTGCTCAGTACTCAGGGTGCTGGGTGCTCAGTGCTCAGGGTGATCTGTTCTCAGTACTCAGGGTGCTGGGTGCTCAGTGCTCGGGGTGCTGGGTGCTCAGTACTCGGGGTGCTCAGTACTCAGGGTACTGGGTGCTCAGTACTCAGGGTGCTGGGTGCTCAGTGCTCGGGGTGCTCGGTGCTCAGTACTCGGGGTGCTGGGTGCTCAGTACTCGGGATGCTGGTTGCTAAGTGCTCAGGGTGCTGGGTGCTCAGTGCTCGGGGTGCTGGGTGCTCAGTGCTGAGGGTGCTGGCTGCTCAGTGCTCAGGGTGCTGGGTGCTCAGTACTCAGGGTGCTAGGTGCTCAGAACTCAGTGTGCTCAGTGCTCAGTACTCAGCGTGCTGGGTGCTCAGTGCTCAGGGTCCTCGGTGCTCAGTACTCAGGGTGCTCAGTGCTCAGTACTCAGCGTGCTTTGTGCTCAGTGCTCAGGGTGCTGGGTGCTCAGTACTCAGGGTGCTGGGTGCTCAGTACTCAGGGTGCTGGGTGCTCAGTACTCAGGGTCCTCGGTGCTCAGTACTCAGGGTGCTCAGTGCTCAGTACTCGGGGTGCTGGGTGCTCAGTGCTCAGTGTGCTCAGTGCTCAGTGCTCAGGGTGCTGGGTGCTCAGTGCTCGGGGCGCTGGGTGCTCAGTGCTCGGGGTGCTGGGTGCTCAGTACTCAGGGTGCTGTGTGCTCAGTGCTCAGTACTCAGCGTGCTGTGTACTCAGTGCTCAGAGTGTTGGGTGCTCAGTACTCAGGGTGCTTGGTGCTCAGTGCTCAGTGCTCAGGGTGCTCAGTGCTCAGGGTGCTCAGTGCTCAGGGTGCTGGGTGCTCAGGGTGCTGGGTGCTCAGTGCTCGGGGTGCTGGGTGCTCAGTTCTCAGTGCTCAGGGTGCTGGGTGCTCAGTGCTCAGTGCTCAGGGTGCTGGGTGTTCAGTACTCAGGGTGCTCGGTGCTCAGTGCTCAGGGTGCTAGGTGCTCAGTACTCAGGGTGCTGGGTGCTCAGTGCTCGGGGTGCTGGGTGCTCAGTACTCAGGGTGCTGGGTGCTCAGTACTCAGGGTGCTGGGTGCTCAGTGCTCAGGGTGCTGGGTGCTCATTACTCAGTGTGCTCGATGCTCAGTACTCAGGGTGCTCGGTGCTCAGTACTCAGGGTGCTGGGTGCTCAGTACTCAGGGTGCTGGGTGCTCAGTACTCAGGGTGCTGGGTGCTCAGTGCTCAGGGTGCTGGGTGCTCAGTGCTCTGGTTGCTGGGTGCTCAGTGCTCAGGGTGCTGGGTGCTCAGTGCTCAGGGTGCTGGGTGCTCAGTGATCGGGGTGATGGGTGCTGAGTGCTCAGGGTGCTGAGTGCTCAGTGCTCGGGGTGCTCGGTGCTCAGTGCTCAGGGTCCTGGGTGCTCAGTACTCAGGGTGCTAGGTGCTTAGTAATCAGGGTGCTCAGTGCTCAGTACACAGGGTGCTGGGTGCTCAGTGCTCGGGGTGCTGGGTGCTCAGTGCTCAGTACTCAGGGTGCTGGGTGCTAAGTGCTCAGGGTGCTGAGTGCTCAGTACTCAGCGTGCTGGGTGCTCAGTACTCAGGGTGCTGGGTGTTCAGTGCTCAGGGTGCTGGGTGCACAGTGCTCAGGTTGCTGGGTGCTCAGTGCTCGGGGAGCTCGGTGCTCAGTACTCAGGGTGCTGGGTGCTCAGTACTCAGTGCTCGGGGTACTGGGTGCTCCGTGCTCGGGGTGATCTGTTCTCAGTACTCAGGGTGCTGGGTGCTCAGTGCTCGGGGTGCTGGGAGCTCAGTACTCGGGGTGCTCAGTACTCAGGGTACTGGGTGCTCAGTACTCAGGGTGCTGGGTGCTCAGAGCTCGGGGTGCTCGGTGCTCAGTACTCGGGGTGCTGGGTTCTCAGTGCTCAGGGTGCTGGGTGCTCAGTGCTCGGGGTGCTGGGTGCTCAGTGCTGAGGGTGCTGGCTGCTCAGTGCTCAGGGTGCTGGGTGCTCAGTACTCAGGGTGCTAGGTGCTCAGTACTCAGGGTGCTCAGTGCTTAGTACTCAGCGTGCTGGGTGCTGAGTGCTCAGGGTCCTCGGTGCTCAGTACTCAGGGTGTTCAGTGCTCAGTACTCAGCGTGCTTTGTGCTCAGTGCTCAGGGTGCTGGGTGCTCAGTACTCAGGGTGCTGGGTGCTCAGTGCTCGGGGTGCTCGGTGATCAGTACTCAGGGTGCTGGGTGGTCAGTGCTCAGGGTGCTGAGTACTCAGTACTCAGGGTGCTGGGTGCTCAGTGCTCAGGGTGCTGGGTGCTCAGTGCTCAGGGTACTGGCTGCTCAGTGCTCGGGGTGCTGGGTGCTCAGTGCTCGGGGTGCTGGGTGCTCAGTGCTCAGGGTGCTGGGTGCTCAGTACTCAGGGTGCTGGGTGCTCATTACTCAGGGTGCTGGGTGCTCAGTGCTCAGGGTGCTGGGTGCTCAGTCCTCAGGGTGCTGGGTGCTCAGTACTCAGGGTGTTCGGTGCTTAGTACTCAGGGTGCTCAGTGCTCAGTACTCAGGGTGCTGGTTGCTCAGTGCTCAGGGTGCTCGGTGCTCAGTACTCAGGGTGCTGGGTGCTCAGTACTCAGGGTGCTGGGTGCTCCGTACTCAGGGTGCTGGGTGCTCAGTACTCAGGGTGCTGGGTGCTCAGTACTCAGGGTGCTGGGTGCTCAGTGCTCAGGGTGCTGGGTGCTCAGTACTCAGGGTGCTGGGTGCTCAGTACTCATCGTGCTCGGTGCTCAGTACTCAGGGTGCTGGGTGCTCAGTGCTCAGGGTGCTTTGTACTCAGTACTCAGGGTTCTGGGTGCTCAGTACTCAGGGTGCTGGGTGCTCAGTGCTCAGGGTGCTGGGTGATCAGTGCTCAGGGTGCTGTGTGCTCAGTACTCAGGGTGCTGGGTGCTCAGTGCTCAGGGTGATCAGTGCTCAGTACTCAGGGTGCTCAGTACTCAGGGTGCTGTGTGCTCAGTGCTCAGGGTGCTGGGTGCTCAGTACTCAGGGTGCTCAGTGCTCAGGGTGCTGGGTGCTCAGGGTGCTGGGTGCTCAGTGCTCGGGGTGCTGGGTGCTCAGTGCTCAGTGCTCAGGGTGCTGGGTGCTCAGTGCTCAGGGTGCTGTGTGCTCAGTGCTCAGTACTCAGCATGCTGGGTGCTCATTGCTCAGAGTGTTGGGTGCTCAGTACTCAGGGTGCTGGGTGCTCAGTGCTCAGTGCTCAGGGTGCTCAGTGCTCAGGGTGCTCAGTGCTCAGGGTGCTGGGTGCTCAGGGTGCTGGGTGCTCAGTGCTCGGGGTGCTGGGTGCTCAGTGCTCAGTGCTCAGGGTGCTGGGTGCTCAGTGCTCAGTGCTCAGGGTGCTGGGTGTTCAGTACTCTGGGTGCTCGGTGCTCAGTGCTCAGGGTGCTAGGTGCTCAGTACTCAGGGTGCTGGGTGCTCAGTGCTCGGGGTGCTGGGTGCTCAGTGCTCAGGGTGATCAGTGCTCAGTACTCAGGGTGCTGGGTGCTCAGTACTCAGGGTGCTGGGTGCTCAGTGCTCAGGGTGCTGGGTGCTCAGTACTCAGGGTGCTGGGTGCTCAGTACTCAGGGTGCTCCGTGCTCAGTACTCAGGGTGCTGGGTGCTCAGTGCTCAGGGTGCTTTGTACTCAGTACTCAGGGTTCTGGGTGCTCAGTACTCAGGGTGCTGTGTGCTCAATGCTCAGGGTGCTGGGTGCTCAGTGCTCAGGGTGCTGGGTGCTCAGTACTCAGGGTGCTGGGTGCTCAGTGCTCAGGGTGATCGGTGCTCAGTACTCAGGGTGCTCAGTACTCAGGGTGCTGGGTGCTCAGTACTCAGGGTGCTGGGTGCTCAGTGTTCAGGGTGCTGGGTGCTCAGTCCTCAGGGTGCTTGGTGCTCAGTACTTAGTGTGCTCGGTGCTCAGTACTCAGGGTGCTGGGTGCTCAGTGCTCAGGGTGCTTTGTACTCAGTACTCAGGGTTCTGGGTGCTCAGTACTCAGGGTGCTGGGTGCTCAGTGCTCAGGGTGCTGGGTGCTCATTCTCGGGGTGCTGGGTGCTCAGTGCTCGGTGTGCTGGGTGCTCAGTGCTCAGGGTGCTGGGGGCTCAGTACTCAGGGTGCTGGGTGCTCAATACTCAGGGTGCTCGGTTCTCAGTACTCAGGGTGCTGGGTGCTCATTCTCGGGGTGCTGGGTGCTCAGTGCTCGGGTTTCTGGGTGCTCAGTACTCAGGGTGCTGGGGGCTCAGTACTCAGGGTGCTGGGTGCTCAGTACTCAGGGTGATCTGTTCTCAGTACTCAGGGTGCTGGGTGCTCAGTGCTCGGGGTGCTGGCTGCTCAGTACTCGGGGTGCTCAGTACTCAGGGTACTTGGTGCTCAGTACTCAGGGTGCTGGGTGCTCAGTACTCAGGGTGCTGGGTGCTCAGTGCTCAGGGTGCTGTGTGCTCAGTGCTCGGGGTGCTGGGTGCTCAGTGCTGAGCGTGCTGGCTGCTCAGTGCTCAGGGTGCTGTGTGCTCAGTATTCAGGGTGCTAGGTGCTCAGTACTCAGGGTGCTCAGTGCTCAGTACTCAGCGTGCTGGGTGCTCAGTGCTCAGGGTCCTCGGTGCTCAGTACTCAGGGTGCTCAGTGCTCAGTACTCAGCGTGCTTTGTGCTCAGTGCTCAGGGTGCTGGGTGCTCAGTACTCAGGGTGCTGGGTGCTCAGTACTCAGGGTGCTGGGTGCTCAGTGCTCGGGGTGCTCGGTGATCAGTACTCAGGGTGCTGGGTGCTCAGTGCTCAGGGTGCGGAGTACTCAGTACTCAGGGTGCTGGGTGCTCAGTGCTCAGGGTGCTGGGTGCTCAGTGCTCAGGGTGCTGGGTGCTCAGTGCTCGGGGTGCTGGGTGCTCAGTGCTCGGGGTGCTGGGTGCTCAGTGCTCGGGGTGCTGGGTGCTCAGTGCTCAGGGTGCTGGGTGCTCAGTACTCAGGGTGCTGGGGGCTCAGTACTCAGGGTGCTGGGTGCTCAGTGTTCAGGGTGCTGGGTGCTCAGTCCTCAGGGTGCTGGGTGCTCAGTACTCAGGGTGTTCGGTGCTCAGTACTCAGGGTGCTCAGTGCTCAGTACTCAGGGTGCTGGTTGCTCAGTGCTCGGGGTGCTCGGTGCTCAGTACTCAGGGTGCTCAGTGCTCAGTACTCAGGGTGCTGGTTGCTCAGTGCTCGGGGTGCTCGGTGCTCAGTACTCAGGGTGCTGGGTGCTCAGTACTCAGGGTGCTGGGTGCTCAGTACTCAGGGTGCTGTGTGCTCAGTACTCAGGGTGCTGGGTGCTCAGTACTCAGGGTGCTGTGTGCTCAGTGCTCAGGGTGCTGTGTGCTCAGTACTCAGGGTGCTTGGTGCTCAGTACTTAGTGTGCTCGGTGCTCAGTACTCAGGGTGCTGGGTGCTCAGTGCTCAGGGTGCTTTGTACTCAGTACTCAGGGTTCTGGGTGCTCAGTACTCAGGGTGCTGGTTGCTCAGGGCTCAGGGTGCTGGGTGCTCAGTGCTCAGGGTGCTGGGTGCTCAGTACTCAGGGTGCTGGGTGCTCAGTGCTCAGGGTGATCGGTGCTCAGTACTCAGGGTGCTCAGTACTCAGGGTGCTGGGTGCTCAGTGCTCAGGGTGCTGGGTGCTCAGTACTCAGGGTGCTGGGTGCTCAGTGCTCGGTGTGCTGGGTGCTCAGTGCTCAGGGTGCTCAGTGCTCAGGGTGCTGGGTGCTCAGTGCTCGGTGTGCTCGGTGCTCAGGGTGCTGGGTGCTCAGTCCTCAGGGTGCTCAGTGCTCAGGGTGCTGGGTGCTCAGTGCTCGGGGTGCTCGGTGCTCAGTACTCAGGGTGCTGGGTGCTCAGTACTCATGGTGCTGGGTGCTCAGTACTCAGGGGGCTGGGTGCTCAGTGCTCAGGGTGCTGGGTGCTCAGTGCTCAGGGCGCTGGGTGCTCAGTGCTCGGGGTGCTGGGTGCTCAGTGCTCGGGGTGCTGGGTGGTCAGTGCTCAGTGCTCAGGGTGCTGGGTGCTCAGTGCTCAGTGCTCAGGGTGCTGGGTGCTCAGTACTCAGGGTGCTGGGTGCTCAGTACTCAGGGTGCTGGGTGCTCAGTGATCAGGGTGCTGGGTGCTCAGTACTCTGGGTGTTGGGTGCTCAGTACTCAGGGTGCTGGGTGCTCAGTGCTCGGGGTGCTCGGTGCTCAGTACTCAAGGTGCTGGGTGCTCAGTGCTCAGGGTGCGGGGTGCTCAGTCCTCGGGGTGCTCCGTGCTCAGTGCTCAGGGGGCTGGGTACTCAGTACTCAGGGTGCTCGGTGCTCAGTACTCAGGGTTCTCAGTGCTCAAGGTGCTGGGTGCTCAGTACTCAGGGTTCTCAGTGCTCAGTGCTCAGTGCTCGGGGTGCTGGGTGCTCAGTGCTCGGGGCGCTGGGTGCTCAGTGCTCGGGGTGCTGGGTGCTCAGTACTCAGGGTGCTGTGTGCTCAGTGCTCAGTACTCAGCGTGCTGGGTGCTCAGTGCTCAGAGTGTTGGGTGCTCAGTACTCAGGGTGCTGGGTGCTCAGTGCTCAGTGCTCAGGGTGCTCAGTGCTCAGGGTGCTCAGTGCTCAGGGTGCTGGGTGCTCAGGGTGCTGGGTGCTCAGTGCTCGGGGTGCTGGGTGCTCAGTGCTCAGTGCTCAGGGTGCTGGGTGCTCAGTGCTGAGTCCTCAGGGTGCTGGGTGTTCAGTACTCAGGGTGCTCGGTGCTCAGTGCTCAGGGTGCTGGGTGCTCAGTACTCAGGGTGCTGGGTGCTCAGTGCTCGGGGTGCTGGGTGCTCAGTGCTCAGGGTGATCAGTGCTCAGTACTCAGGGTGCTGGGTTCTCAGTGCTCTGGGTGCTGGGTGCTCAGTCCTCAGGGTGCTCAGTACTCAGGATGCTCTGTGCTCAGTGCTCAGTACTCAGGGTGCTCAGTACTCAGGGTGCTGGGTGCTCAGTGCTCGGGGTGCTGGGTGCTCAGTACTCAGGGTGCTGGGTGCTCAGTATTCGGGGTGCTGGGTGCTCAGTACTCAGGGTGCTGGGTGCTCAGTGCTCGGGGTGCTGGGTGCTCACTGCTCAGAGTGATCGGTGCTCAGTGCTCAGGGTGCTGGGTGCTCAGTCCTCCGGGTGCTCAGTGCTCAGGGTGCTGGGTGCTCATTGCTCGGTGTGCTCGGTGCTCAGTACTCAGGGTGCTGACTGCTCAGTACTCAGGGTGCTGGGTGCTCAGTACTCAGGTTGCTGGTTGCTCAGTACTCGGGGTGCTGGGTGCTCAGTACTCAGGGTGCTGGGTGCTCAGTGCTCGGGGTGCTGGGTGCTCACTGCTCAGAGTGATCGGTGCTCAGTGCTCAGGGTGCTGGGTGCTCAGTCCTCCGGGTGCTCAGTGCTCAGGGTGCTGGGTGCTCATTGCTCGGTGTGCTCGGTGCTCAGTACTCAGGGTGCTGAGTGCTCAGTACTCAGGGTGCTGGGTGCTCAGTACTCAGGTTGCTGGTTGCTCAGTACTCAGGGTGCTGGGTGCTCAGTGCTCAGGGTGCTGGGTGCTCAGTGCTCGGGGTGCTGGGTGCTCAGGGCTGTGGTGCTGGGTGCTCAGTGCTCAGGGTGCTGGGTGCTCAGTGCTCAGTGCTCAGGGTGCTGGTTGCTCAGTACTCAGGGTGCTGGGTGCTCTGTACTCAGGGTGCTGGGTGCTCAGTGCTCAGGGTGCTCTGTGCTCAGTACTCAGGGTGCTGGGTGCTCAGTGCTTGGGGTGCTGCGTGCTCAGTGCTCAGGGAGCTGGGTGCTCAGTGCTCAGGGTGCTGGGTGCTCAGTACTCAGGGTGCTGGGTGCTCAGTGCTCGTTGTGCTCGGTGCTCAGTACTCAAGGTGCTGGGTGCTCAGTGCTCAGGGTGCTGGGTGCTCAGTCCTCGGGGTGCTCCGTGCTCAGTGATCAGGGTGCTGGGTGCTCAGTACTCAGGGTGCTCGGTGCTCAGTACTCAGGGTTTTCAGTGCTCAGTACTCAGGGTGCTGGGTGCTCAGTGCTCAGGGTGCTGGGTACTCAGTACTCAGGGTGCTCAGTGCTCAGTACTCGGGGTGCTTGGTGCTCAGTACTCAGGGTGCTCAGTGCTCAGTACTCCGGGTGCTGGGTGCTCAGTGCTCAGGGTGCTCAGTGCTCAGTGCTCGCGGTGCTGGGTGCTCAGTGCTCGGGGCGCTGGGTGCTCAGTGCTCAGGGTGCTGGGTGCTCAGTACTCGGGGTGCTGGGTGCTCAGTGCTCAGGGTGCTCAGTGCTCAGTACTCAGTGCTCAGGGTCCTCAGTGCTCAGTGCTCAGGGTGCTGGGTGTTCAGTACTCAGGGTGCTGGGTGCTCAGTACTCAGGGTGCTGGCTGCTCAGTGCTCAGTGTGCTGGGAGCTCAGTAGTCTGGGTGTTGGGTGCTCAGTACTCAGGGTGCTGGGTGCTCCGTGCTCAGGGTGCTCTGTGCTCAGTGCTCAGGGTTCTGGGTGCTCAGTGCTCAGGGTGCTGGGTGCTCAGTACTCAGGGTGCTGGGTGCTTAGTGCTCGAGGTGCTCGGTGCTCAGTACTCAAGGTGCTGGGTGCTCAGTGCTCAGGGTGCTGGGTGCTCAGTACTCGGGGTTCTCCGTGCTCATGGTGCTGGGTGCTCAGTGCTCAGGGTGCTTGGTGCTCAGTGCTCGGGGTGCTGGGTGCTGAGTGCTCAGGGTGCTGGGTGCTCAGTGCTCGGGGTGCTCGGTGCTCAGTGCTCAGGGTGCTGGGTGCTCAGTACTCAGGGTGCTTGGTGCTTAGTACTCAGGGTGCTCAGTGCTCAGTACACAGGGTGCTGGGTGCTCAGTGCTCGGGGTGCTGGGTGCTCAGTGCTCAGTACTCAGGGTGCTGGGTGCTCAGTGCTCAGGGTGCTGGGTGCTCAGTACTCAGCGTGCTGGGTGCTCAGTACTCAGGGTGCTGGGTGCTCAGTGCTCAGGGTGCTGGGTGCTCAGTGCTCAGGGTGCTGGGTGCTCAGTGATCGGGGTGCTGGGTGCTCAGTACTCAGGGTGCTCAGTGCTCGGTTAGCTCGGTGCTCAGTACTCAGGGTGCTGGGTGCTCAGTACTCAGTGCTCGGTGTCCTGGGTGCTCCATGCTCGGGGTGCTGGGTGCTCAGTGCTCTGGGTGCTGGGTGCTCAGTACTCAGGGTGCTGGGTGCTCAGTACTCAGGGTGCTGGGTGCTCAGTGCTCAGGGTGCTGTGTGCTCAGTACTCAGGGTGCTGGGTGCTCAGTACTCAGGGTGCTGGGTGCTCAGTGCTCAGGGTGCTGGGTGCTCAGTACTCAGGGTGCTGGGTGCTCAGTGCTCGGTGTGCTGGGTGCTCAGTGCTCAGGGTGCTCAGTGCTCAGGGTGCTGGGTGCTCAGTGCTCGGTGTGCTCGGTGCTCAGGGTGCTGGGTGCTCAGTCCTCAGGGTGCTCAGTGCTCAGGGTTCTGGGTGCTCAGTGCTCGGGGTGCTCGGTGCTCAGTACTCAGGGTGCTGGGTGCTCAGTACTCATGGTGCTGGGTGCTCAGTACTCAGGGGGCTGGGTGCTCAGTGCTCAGGGTGCTGGGTGCTCAGTGCTCAGGGCGCTGGGTGCTCAGTGCTGGGGGGGGCTGGGTGCTCAGTGCTCGGGGTGCTGGGTGGTCAGTGCTCAGTGCTCAGGGTGCTGGGTGCTCAGTGCTCAGTGCTCAGGGTGCTCTGTGCTCAGTACTCAGGGTGCTGGGTGCTCAGTACTCAGGGTGCTGGGTGCTCAGTGATCAGGGTGCTGGGTGCTCAGTACTCTGGGTGTTGGGTGCTCAGTACTCAGGGTGCTGGGTGCTCAGTGCTCGGGGTGCTCGGTGCTCAGTACTCAAGGTGCTGGGTGCTCAGTGCTCAGGGTGCGGGGTGCTCAGTCCTCGGGGTGCTCCGTGCTCAGTGCTCAGGTGGCTGGGTACTCAGTACTCAGGGTGCTCGGTGCTCAGTACTCAGGGTTCTCAGTGCTCAGGGTGCTGGGTGCTCAGTACTCAGGGTTCTCAGTGCTCAGTGTGCTCAGTGCTCAGTGCTCGGGGTGCTGGGTGCTCAGTGCTCGGGGCGCTGGGTGCTCAGTGCTCGGGGTGCTGGGTGCTCAGTACTCAGGGTGCTGTGTGCTCAGTGCTCAGTACTCAGCGTGCTGGGTGCTCAGTGCTCAGAGTGTTGGGTGCTCAGTACTCAGGGTGCTGGGTGCTCAGTGCTCAGTGCTCAGGGTGCTCAGTGCTCAGGGTGCTCAGTGCTCAGGGTGCTGGGTGCTCAGGGTGCTGGGTGCTCAGTGCTCGGGGTGCTGGGTGCTCAGTGCTCAGTGCTCAGGGTGCTGGGTGCTCAGTGCTGAGTGCTCAGGGTGCTGGGTGTTCAGTACTCAGGGTGCTCGGTGCTCAGTGCTCAGGGTGCTGGGTGCTCAGTACTCAGGGTGCTGTGTGCTCAGTGCTCGGGGTGCTGGGTGCTCAGTGCTCAGGGTGATCAGTGCTCAGTACTCAGGGTGCTGGGTTCTCAGTGCTCTGGGTGCTGGGTGCTCAGTCCTCAGGGTGCTCAGTACTCAGGATGCTCTGTGCTCAGTGCTCAGTACACAGGGTGCTCAGTACTCAGGGTGCTGGGTGCTCAGTGCTCGGGGTGCTGGGTGCTCAGTACTCAGGGTGCTGGGTGCTCAGTACTCGGGGTGCTGGGTGCTCAGTACTCAGGGTACTGGGTGCTCAGTGCTCGGGGTGCTGGGTGCTCACTGCTCAGAGTGATCGGTGCTCAGTGCTCAGGGTGCTGGGTGCTCAGTCCTCCGGGTGCTCAGTGCTCAGGGTGCTGGGTGCTCATTGCTCGGTGTGCTCGGTGCTCAGTACTCAGGGTGCTGACTGCTCAGTACTCAGGGTGCTGGGTGCTCAGTACTCAGGTTGCTGGTTGCTCAGTACTCAGGGTGCTGGGTGCTCAGTGCTCAGGGTGCTGGGTGCTCAGTGCTCGGGGTGCTGGGTGCTCAGGGCTGTGGTGCTGGGTGCTCAGTGCTCAGGGTGCTGGGTGCTCAGTGCTCAGTGCTCAGGGTGCTGGTTGCTCAGTACTCAGGGTGCTGGGTGCTCTGTACTCAGGGTGCTGGGTGCTCAGTGCTTGGGGTGCTGCGTGCTCAGTGCTCAGGGAGCTGGGTGCTCAGTGCTCAGGGTGCTGGGTGCTCAGTACTCAGGGTGCTGGGTGCTCAGTGCTCGTTGTGCTCGGTGATCAGTACTCAAGGTGCTGGGTGCTCAGTGCTCAGGGTGCTGGGTGCTCAGTCCTCGGGGTGCTCCGTGCTCAGTGATCAGGGTGCTGGGTGCTCAGTACTCAGGGTGCTCGGTGCTCAGTACTCAGGGTTTTCAGTGCTCAGTACTCAGGGTGCTGGGTGCTCAGTGCTCAGGGTGCTGGGTGCTCAGTACTCAGGGTGCTCAGTGCTCAGTACTCGGGGTGCTTGGTGCTCAGTACTCAGGGTGCTCAGTGCTCAGTACTCCGGGTGCTGGGTGCTCAGTGCTCAGGGTGCTCAGTGCTCAGTGCTCGCGGTGCTGGGTGCTCAGTGCTCGGGGCGCTGGGTGCTCAGTGCTCAGTGTGCTGGGTGCTCAGTACTCGGGGTGCTGGGTGCTCAGTGCTCAGGGTGCTCAGTGCTCAGTACTCAGTGCTCAGGGTGCTCAGTGCTCAGTGCTCAGGGTGCTGGGTGTTCAGTACTCAGGGTGCTGGGTGCTCAGTACTCAGGGTGCTGGCTGCTCAGTGCTCAGTGTGCTGGGAGCTCAGTAGTCTGGGTGTTGGGTGCTCAGTACTCAGGGTGCTGGGTGCTCCGTGCTCAGGGTGCTCTGTGCTCAGTGCTCAGGGTTCTGGGTGCTCAGTGCTTAGGGTGCTGGGTGCTCAGTACTCAGGGTGCTGGGTGCTTAGTGCTCGAGGTGCTCGGTGATCAGTACTCAAGGTGCTGGGTGCTCAGTGCTCAGGGTGCTGGGTGCTCAGTACTCGGGGTTCTCCGTGCTCATGGTGCTGGGTGCTCAGTGCTCAGGGTGCTTGGTGCTCAGTGCTCGGGGTGCTGGGTGCTGAGTGCTCAGGGTGCTGGGTGCTCAGTGCTCGGGGTGCTCTGTGCTCAGTGCTCAGGGTGCTGCGTGCTCAGTACTCAGGGTGCTGGGTGCTTAGTACTCAGGGTGCTCAGTGCTCAGTACACAGGGTGCTGGGTGCTCAGTGCTCGGGGTGCTGGGTGCTCAGTGCTCAGTACTCAGGGTGCTGGGTGCTCAGTGCTCAGGGTGCTGGGTGCTCAGTACTCAGCGTGC
The DNA here is from genome assembly GCF_018167655.1 of Microtus oregoni. Lineage (NCBI taxonomy): Eukaryota > Metazoa > Chordata > Mammalia > Rodentia > Cricetidae > Microtus > Microtus oregoni. Next base: position 188,565 of record NW_024543304.1, read on the forward strand.
TGGGTGCTCAGTACTCAGGGTGCTGGGTGCTCAGTGCTCAGGGTGCTGGGTGCTCAGTGCTCAGGGTGCTGGGTGCTCAGTGATCGGGGTGCTGGGTGCTCAGTACTCAGGGTGCTCAGTGCTCGGTTAGCTCGGTGCTCAGTACTCAGGGTGCTGGGTGCTCAGTACTCAGTGCTCGGGGTCCTGGGTGCTCCATGCTCGGGGTGCTGGGTGCTCAGTGCTCTGGGTGCTGGGTGCTCAGTACTCAGGGTGCTGGGTGCTCAGTACTCAGGGTGCTGGGTGCTCAGTGCTCAGGGTGCTGTGTGCTCAGTACTCAGGGTGCTGGGTGCTCAGTACTCAGGGTGCTCGGTGCTCAGTACTCAGGGTGCTGGGTCCTCAGTGCTCAGGGTGCTGGGTACTCAGTACTCAGGGTGGTGGGTGCTCAGTACTCAGGGTGCTGGGTGCTCAGTGCTCGGGGTGCTGGGTGCTCAGTACTCAGGGTGCTCGGTGCTCAGTACTCAGGGTGCTCAGTACTCAGGGTGCTGGGTGCTCAGTGCTCAGGGTGCTGGGTGCTCAGTACTCAGGGTGCTGGGTGCTCAGTGCTCGGGGTGCTGGGTGCTCAGTGCTCAGGGTGATCGGTGCTCAGTACTCAGGGTGCTGGGTGCTCAGTGCTCAGGGTGCTGGGTGCTCAGTCCTCAGGGTGCTCAGTGCTCAGGGTGCTGGGTGCTCAGTACTCATGGTGCTGGGTGCTCAGTACTCAGGGGGCTGGGTGCTCAGTGCTCAGTGTGCTGGGTGCTCAGTGCTCAGGGCGCTGGGTGCTCAGTGCTCGGGGTGCTGGGTGCTCAGTGCTCGGGGTGCTGGGTGGTCAGTGCTCAGTGCTCAAGGTGCTGGGTGCTCAGTGCTCAGTGCTCAGGGTGCTGGGTGCTCAGTACTCAGGGTGCTGGGTGCTCAGTACTCAGGGTGCTGGGTGCTCAGTTCTCAGGGTGCTGGGTGATCAGTACTCGGGGTGTTGGGTGCTCAGTACTCAGGGTGCTCAGTGCTCAGTACTCGGGGTGCTGGGTGCTCAGTGCTCAGTGTGCTCAGTGCTCAGTGCTCAGGGTGCTGGGTTCTCAACGCTCGGGGCGCTGGGTGCTCAGTGCTCGGGGTGCTGGGTGCTCTGTACTCAGGGTGCTGTGTGCTCAGTGCTCAGTACTCAGCATGCTGGGTGCTCAGTGCTCAGAGTGTTGGGTGCTCAGTACTCAGGGTGCTGGGTGCTCAGTGCTCAGTGCTGAGGGTGCTCAGTGCTGAGGGTGCTCAGTGCTCAGGGTGCTGGGTGCTCAGGGTGCTGGGTGCTCAGTGCTCGGGGTGCTGGGTGCTCAGTTCTCAGTGCTCAGGGTGCTGTGTGCTCAGTGCTCAGTGCTCAGGGTGCTGGGTGTTCAGTACTCAGGGTGCTCGGTGCTCAGTGCTCAGGGTGCTAGGTGCTCAGTACTCAGGGTTCTGGGTGCTCAGTGCTCGGGGTGCTGGGTGCTCAGTACTCAGGGTGCTGGGTGCACAGTGCTAGGGGTGCTGGGTGCTCAGTGCTCGGGGTCTGGATGCTCAGTACTCAGGGTGCTGCATGCTCAGAACTCAGGGCGCTGGGTGCTCAGTGCTCAGGGTGCTGGGTGCTCAGAGCTCTAGGTGCTGGGTGCTCAGTTCTGAGGGTGCTGGGTGCTCAGTGCTCAGGGTGCTGGGTGCTCAGTGCTCGGGGTGCTGGGTGCTGAGTGCTCAGGGTGCTGGGTGCTCAGTGCTCGGGGTGCTCAGTGCTCAGGGTCCTGGGTGCTCAGTACTCAGTGTGCTGGGTGCTTAGTACTCAGGGTGCACAGTGCTCAGTACACAGGGTGCTGGGTGCTCAGTGCTCGGGGTGCTGGGTGCTCAGTGCTCAGTACTCAGGGTGCTGGGTGCTCAGTGCTCGCGGTGCTGGGTGCTCAGTACTCAGCGTGCTGGGTGCTAAGTACTCAGGGTGCTGGGTGCTCAGTGTTCAGGGTGCTGGGTGCTCAGTGCTCAGGGTGCTGGGTGCTCAGTGATCGGGGTGCTGGGTGCTCAGTACTCAGGGTGCTCAGTGCTCGGGGAGCTCGGTGCTCAGTACTCAGGGTGCTGGGTGCTCAGTACTCAGTGCTCGGGGTCCTGGGTGCTCCGTGCTCGGGGAGCTGGGTGCTCAGTACTGGGGGTGCTCGGTGCTCAGTACTCAGGGTGCTGGGTGCTTAGTACTCCGGGTGCTGGGTGCTCAGTACTCAGGGTGCTCGGTGCTCAGTACTCAGGGTGCTGTGTGCTCAGTGCTCAGGGTGCTGGGTGCTAAGTACTCAGGGTGCTGGGTGCTCAGAGCTCAGGGTGCTGGTTGCTCAGTACTCAGAGTGCTCAGTACTCAGGGTGCTGGGTGCTCAGTGCTCAGGGTGCTGGGTGCTCAGTACTCAGGGTGCTGGGTGCTCAGTGCTCAGGGTGCTGGTTGCTCAGTACTCAGAGTGCTCAGTACTCAGGGTGCTGGGTGCTCAGTACTCAGGGTGCTCAGTACTCAGGGTGCTGGGAGCTCAGTGCTCGGGGTGCTGGGTGCTCAGTGCTCAGGGTGCTCAGTACTCAGGGTGCTGGGTGCTCAGTGCTTGGGGTGCTGGGTGCTCAGTGCTCAGGGTGCTGGGTGCTCAGTGCTCAGGGTGCAGGGTGCTAAGTACTCAGGGTGCTCGGTGCTCAGTACTCAGGGTGCTGGGTGCTCAGTGCTCAGGTTGCTGGGTGCTAAGTACTCAGTGTGCTGGGTGTTCAGTACTCAGGGTGCTGGGTGCTCAGTGCTCAGGGTGCTGGGTGCTCAGTACTCAGGGTGCTGGGTGCTCAGTGCTCAGGGTGCTGGGTGCTCAGTACTCAGGGTGCTCAGTACTCAGGGTGCTGGGTGGTCAGTACTCAGGGTGCTCAGTACTCAGGGTGCAGGGTGCTCAGTGCTCGGGTTGCTGGGTGCTCAGTACTCAGGGTGCTCAGTACCCGGGGTGCTGGGTGCTCAGTGCTCGGGGTGCAGGGTGCTCAGTACTCAGGGTGCTTGTTGCTCAGTGCTCAGGGTGCTGGGTGCTCAGTACTCAGGGTGCTGGGTGCTCAGTGCTCAGGGTGCTCGGTGCTCAGTACTCAGGGTGCTCAGTGCTCAGGGTGCTGGGTGCTCAGTGCTCGGGGTGCTCATTGCTCAGTACTCAGGGTGCTGAGTGCTCAGTACTCAGGGTTCTGGGTGCTCAGTACTCAGGTTGCTGGGTGCTCAGTGCTCGGGGTGCTGGGTGCTCAGTGCTCAGGGTCCTGGGTGCTCAGTACTCAGGGTGCTGGGTGCTCAGTACTCGGGGTGCTGGGTGCTCAGTACTCAGGGTGCTGGGTGCTCAGTACTCGGGTGCTGGTTGCTCAGTGCTCAGGGTGCTGGGTGCTCAGTGCTCAGGGTGCTGGGTGCTCAGTGCTCGGGGTGCTGGGTGCTCAGTACTCAGGGTACTGGGTGCTCAGTGCTCAGGGTGCTGGGTGCTCAGTGCTCGGGGTGCTGGGTGCTCAGTGCTCAGGGTGCTGGGTGCTCAGTACTCAGGGTGCTGGGAGCTCAGTGCTCAGGGTGATCGGTGCTCAGTACTCAGGGTGCTCAGTACTCAGGGTGCTGGTTGCTCAGTGCTCGGGGTGCTGGGTGCTCAGTACTCAGGGTGTTGGGTGCTCAGTGCTCTGGGTGCTGGGTGCTAAGTGCTCAGGGTGATCGGTGCTCAGTACTCAGGGTGCTGGGTGCTCAGGGCTCAGGGTGCTGGGTGATCAGTCCTCAGGGTGCTCAGTGCTCAGGGTGCTGGGTGCTCAGTGCTCGGGGTGCTCAGTACTCATTACTCAGGGTGCTGAGTGCTCAGTACTCAGGGTGCTGGGTGGTCAGTGCTCGGGGTGCTGGGTACTCAGTGCTCAGGGTGCTGGGTGATCAGTGCTCAGGGTGCTGGGTGCTCAGTGCTCAGGGTGCTGGGTGCTCAGTGCTCGCGGTGCTGGGTGCACAGTGCTCAGGGTGCTGGGTGCTCAGTGCTCAGTGCTCTGGGTGCTGGTTGCTCAGTGCTCAGTGCTAAGGGTGCTGGTTGCTCAGTACTCAGGGTGCTGGGTGCTCAGTACTCAGTGTGCTGGGTGCTCAGTGCTCCGGGTGCTGGGTGCTCAGTACTCAGGGTGCTGGGTGATCAGTGCTCGGGGTGCTGGGTGCTCAGTGCTCAGGGTGCTGGGTGCTCAGTGCTCAGGGTGCTGGGAGCTCAGTACTCAGGGTGCTGGGTGCTAAGTACTCAGGGTGCTGGGTGCTCAGTGTTCAGGGTGCTGGGTGCTCAGTGCTCAGGGTGCTGGGTGCTCAGTGATCGGGGTGCTGGGTGCTCAGTACTCAGGGTGCTCAGTGCTCGGGGAGCTCGGTGCTCAGTACTCAGGGTGCTGGGTGCTCAGTACTCAGTGCTCGGGGTCCTGGGTGCTCCGTGCTCGGGGTGCTGGGTGCTCAGTACTGGGGGTGCTCGGTGCTCAGTACTCAGGGTGCTGGGTGCTTAGTACTCCGGGTGCTGGGTGCTCAGTACTCAGGGTGCTCGGTGCTCAGTACTCAGGGTGCTGTGTGCTCAGTGCTCAGGGTGCTGGGTGCTAAGTACTCAGGGTGCTGGGTGCTCAGAGCTCAGGGTGCTGGTTGCTCAGTACTCAGAGTGCTCAGTACTCAGGGTGCTGGGTGCTCAGTGCTCAGGGTGCTGGGTGCTCAGTACTCAGGGTGCTGGGTGCTCAGTGCTCAGGGTGCTGGTTGCTCAGTACTCAGAGTGCTCAGTACTCAGGGTGCTGGGTGCTCAGTACTCAGGGTGCTCAGTACTCAGGGTGCTGGGAGCTCAGTGCTCGGGGTGCTGGGTGCTCAGTGCTCAGGGTGCTCAGTACTCAGGGTGCTGGGTGCTCAGTGCTTGGGGTGCTGGGTGCTCAGTGCTCAGGGTGCTGGGTGCTCAGTGCTCAGGGTGCAGGGTGCTAAGTACTCAGGGTGCTCGGTGCTCAGTACTCAGGGTGCTGGGTGCTCAGTGCTCAGGTTGCTGGGTGCTAAGTACTCAGTGTGCTGGGTGCTCAGTACTCAGGGTGCTGGGTGCTCAGTGCTCAGGGTGCTGGGTGCTCAGTACTCAGGGTGCTGGGTGCTCAGTGCTCAGGGTGCTGGGTGCTCAGTACTCAGGGTGCTCAGTACTCAGGGTGCTGGGTGGTCAGTACTCAGGGTGCTCAGTACTCAGGGTGCAGGGTGCTCAGTGCTCGGGTTGCTGGGTGCTCAGTACTCAGGGTGCTCAGTACTCGGGGTGCTGGGTGCTCAGTGCTCGGGGTGCAGGGTGCTCAGTACTCAGGGTGCTTGTTGCTCAGTGCTCAGGGTGCTGGGTGCTCAGTACTCAGGGTGCTGGGTGCTGAGTGCTCAGGGTGCTGGGTGCTCAGTACTCAGGGTGCTCAGTGCTCAGGGTGCTGGGTGCTCAGTGCTCGGGGTGCTCATTGCTCAGTACTCAGGGTGCTGAGTGCTCAGTACTCAGGGTTCTGGGTGCTCAGTACTCAGGTTGCTGGGTGCTCAGTGCTCGGGGTGCTGGGTGCTCAGTGCTCAGGGTCCTGGGTGCTCAGTACTCAGGGTGCTGGGTGCTCAGTACTCGGGGTGCTGGGTGCTCAGTACTCAGGGTGCTGGGTGCTCAGTGCTCAGGGTGCTGGGTGCTCAGTGCTCAGGGTGCTGGGTGCTCAGTGCTCGGGGTGCTGGGTGCTCAGTACTCAGGGTACTGGGTGCTCAGTGCTCAGGGTGCTGGGTGCTCAGTGCTCGGGGTGCTGGGTGCTCAGTGCTCAGGGTGCTGGGTGCTCAGTACTCAGGGTGCTGGGAGCTCAGTGCTCAGGGTGATCGGTGCTCAGTACTCAGGGTGCTCAGTACTCAGGGTGCTGGTTGCTCAGTGCTCGGGGTGCTGGGTGCTCAGTACTCAGGGTGTTGGGTGCTCAGTGCTCTGGGTGCTGGGTGCTAAGTGCTCAGGGTGATCGGTGCTCAGTACTCAGGGTGCTGGGTGCTCAGGGCTCAGGGTGCTGGGTGATCAGTCCTCAGGGTGCTCAGTGCTCAGGGTGCTGGGTGCTCAGTGCTCGGGGTGCTCAGTACTCAGTACTCAGGGTGCTGAGTGCTCAGTACTCAGGGTGCTGGGTGGTCAGTGCTCGGGGTGCTGGGTACTCAGTGCTCAGGGTGCTGGGTGATCAGTGCTCAGGGTGCTGGGTGCTCAGTGCTCAGGGTGCTGGGTGCTCAGTACTCGGGTGCTGGGTGCTCAGTGCTCAGGGTGCTGGGTGCTCATTGCTCAGTGTGCTGGGTGCTCAGTGCTCGGGGTGCTGGGTGCTCAGTGCTCAGTACTCAGGGTGCTGGGTGCTCAGTGCTCAGTACTCAGGGTGCTGGGTGCTCAGTGCTTAGGGTGCTGGGTGCTCAGTGCTCAGGGTGCTGGGTGCTCAGTGCTCGGGGTGCTGGGTGCTCAGTGCTCAGTACTCAGGGTGCTGGGTGCTCAGTGCTCGGGGTGCTGGGTGCCCAGTGCTCAGTACTCAGGGTGCTGGGTGCTCAGTGCTCGGGGTGCTGGGTGCTCAGTGCTCGGGGTGCTGGGTGCTCAGTACTCGGGGTGCTGGGTGCTCAGCACTCAGGGTGTTGGGTGCTCAGTACTCCGGGTGCTGGGTGCTCAGTTCTCGGGGTGCTCGGTGCTCAGTACTCAGTGATCAGGGTGCTGAGTGCTCAGTGCTCAGGGTGCTGGGTGTTCAGTACTCAGGGAGCTGGGTGCTCAGTACTCAGGGTGCTGGGTGCTCAGTGCTCAGGCTGCTGGGTGCTCAGTACTCGGGGTGCTCGGTGCCCAGTGCTCAGGGTGCTGGGTGCTCAGTACTCAGGGTGCTGGGTACTCAGTGCTCAGGGTGCTCGGTGCTCATTACTCGGGGTGCTGGGTGCTCATTCTCGGGGTGTTGGGTGCTCAGTGCTCGGGGTGCTGGGTGCTCAGTACTCAGGGTGCTGGGTCCTCAGTGCTCAGGGTGCTGGGTGCTCAGTACTCAGGGTGCTGGGTGCTCAGTGCTCAGGGTGCTGGGTGCTCAGTACTCAGGGTGCTGGGTGCTCAGTGCTCAGGGTGCTGGGTGCTCAGTACTCAGGGTGCTGGGAGCTCAGTGCTCAGGGTGATCGGTGCTCAGTACTCAGGGTGCTCAGTGCTCAGGGTGCTTGTTGCTCAGTGCTCAGGGTGCTGGGTGCTCAGTCCTCAGGGTGCTTAGTGCTCAGGGTGCTGGGTGCTCAGTGCTCGGGGTGCTCGGTGCTCAGTACTCAGGGTGCTGAGTGCTCAGTACTCAGGGTGCTGGGTGCTCAGTACTCAGGGTGCTGGGTGCTCAGTGCTCAGGTTGCTGGGTGATCAGTGCTCAGGGTGCTGTGTGCTCAGTGCTCAGCGTGCTGGGTGCTCAGTGCTCGGGGTGCTGGGTGCTCAGTACTCAGGGTGCTGTGTGCTCAGTGCTCGGGGTGCTGGGTGCTCAGTACTCAGAGTGCTGGGTGCTCAGTGCTCAGGGTGCTGGGTGCTCAGTGCTCAGGGTGCTCGGTGCTTAGTACTCAGGGTGCTCGGTGCTCGGGGTGCTGGGTGCTCAGTGCTCGGGGTGCTGGGTGCTCAGTACTCAGGGTGCTGTGTGCTCAGTGCTCGGGGTGCTGGGTGCTCAGTACTCAGAGTGCTGGGTGCTCAGTGCTCAGGGTGCTGGGTGCTCAGTGCTCAGGGTGCTCGGTGCTTAGTACTCAGGGTGCTCGGTGCTCGGGGTGCTGGGTGCTCAGTGCTCGGGGTGCTGGGTGCTCAGTACTCAGGGTGCTGTGTGCTCAGTGCTCGGGGTGCTGGGTGCTCAGTACTCAGGGTGCTGGGTGCTCAGTACTCGGGTGCTGGGTGCTCAGTACTCAGGGTGCTGGGTGCTCAGTGCTCAGGGTGCTGGGTGCTCAGTGCTCAGTACTCAGGGTGCTGGGTGCTCAGTGCTCGGGGTGCTGGGTGCTCAGTGCTCAGGGTGCTGGGTGCTCAGTGCTCGGGGTGCTGGGTGCTCAGTACTCAGGGTGCTGGGTGCTCAGTACTCGGGTGCTGGGTGCTCAGTGCTCAGGGTGCTGGGTGCTCAGTGCTCGGGGTGCTGGGTGCTCAGTGCTCAGTACTCAGGGTGCTGGGTGCTCAGTGCTCGGGGTGCTGGGTGCTCAGTGCTCAGGGTGCTGGGTGCTCAGTGCTCAGGGCGCTGGGTGCTCAGTGCTCAGTCCTCAGGGTGATGGGTGCACAGTGCTCAGGGTGCTGGGTGCTCAGTGCTCAGGGTGCTGGGTACTCAGTGCTCGGGGTGCTGGGTGCTCAGTACTCAGAGTGTTGGGTGCTCAGTACACATGGGGCTGGGTTCTCAGTGCTCGGGTTGCTGGGTGCTCAGTGCTCCGGGTGCTGGGTGCTCAGTGCTCGGGGTGCTGTGTGTTCAGTGCTCACGGTGCTGGGTGTTCAGTACTCAGGGTGCTGGGTGCTCAGTACTCAGGGTTCTCATTGCTCAGGGTGCTGGGTGCTCAGTACTCAGGGTGCTGGGTGCTCAGTACTCAGGGTGCTCAGTGCTCAGTACTCAGGGTGCTCAGTGCTCAGTACTCAGGGTGCTCGGTGCTCAGGGTGCTGGGTGCTCATTGCTCCGGGTGCTGGGTGCTCATTGCTCGCGGTGCTGCATGCTCAGTGCTCGGGGTGCTCGGTGCTCAGTACTCAGGGTGCTGGGTACTCAGTGCTCAGGGTGCTCGGTGCTCAGTACTCGGGGTGCTGGGTGCTCATTCTCGGGTTGCTTGGTGCTCAGTGCTCGGGGTGCTGGGTGCTCAGTACTCAGGGTGATGGGTGGTCAGTGCTCAGGGTGCTGGGTGCTCAGTACTCAGGGTGCTGGGTGCTCAGTGCTCAGGGTGCTGGGTGCTCAGTACTCAGGGTGCTGGGTGCTCAGTGCTCAGGTTGCTGAGTGCTCAGTACTCAGGGTGCTGGGAGCTCAGTGCTCAGGGTGATCGGTGCTCAGTACTCAGGGTGCTCAGTACTCAGGGTGCTGGGTGCTCAGTGCTCGGGGTGCTGGGTGCTCAGTATTCAGGGTGCTGGGTGCTCAGTGCTTTGGGTTCTGGGTGCTCAGTGCTCAGGGTGATCGGTGCTCAGTACTCAGGGTGCTGGGTGCTCAGTGCTCAGGGTGCTGGGTGCTCAGTCCTCAGGGTGCTTAGTGCTCAGGGTGCTGGGTGCTCAGTGCTCGGGGTGCTCGGTGCTCAGTACTCAGGGTGCTGAGTGCTCAGTACTCAGGGTGCTGGGTGCTCAGTACTCAGGGTGCTGGGTGCTCAGTGCTCAGGTTGCTGGGTGATCAGTGCTCAGGGTGCTGGGTGCTCAGTGCTCAGCGTGCTGGGTGCTCAGTGCTCGGGGTGCTGGGTGCTCAGTACTCAGGTTGCTGGGTGCTCAGTGCTTGGTGTGCTCGGTGCTCAGTACGTTGGGTGCTCACTACTCAGGGTGCTGGGTGCTCAGTGCTCGGGGTGATCCGTGCTCAGTACTCAGGTTGCTGGGTGCTCAGTTCTCGGGGTGCTCAGTGCTCAGTACGTTGGGTGCTCACTACTCAGGGTGCTGGGTGCTCAGTGCTCAGGGTGCTGGGTGCTCAGTGCTCAGGGTGCTTGGTGCTCAGTGCTCAGGGTGCTGGGTGCTCAGTACTCAGGGTGCTGGTTGCTCAGTACTCAGGGTGCTCAGTGCTCAGTACTCAGGGTGCTCAGTGCTCAGTACTCAGGGTGCTCAGTTCTCAGGGTGCTGGGTGCTCAATCCTCAGGGTGCTTTGTGCTCAGTGCTCAGGGTGCTCAGTGCTCAGTGCTCAGGGTGCTGGGTGCTCAGTACTCAGGGTGCTGTGTGCTCAGTGCTCGGGGTGCTGGGTGCTCAGTACTCAGAGTGCTGGGTGCTCAGTGCTCAGGGTGCTGGGTGCTCAGTGCTCGGGGTGCTGGGTGCTCAGTGCTCAGTACTCAGGGTGCTGGGTGCTCAGTGCTCGGGGTGCTGGGTGCTCAGTGCTCAGGGTGCTGGGTGCTCAGTGCTCAGGGCGCTGGGTGCTCAGTGCTCAGTCCTCAGGGTGATGGGTGCACAGTTCTCAGGGTGCTGGGTGCTCAGTGCTCAGGGTGCTGGGTACTCAGTGCTCGGGGTGCTGGGTGCTCAGTACTCAGGGTGATGGGTGCTCAGTACACATGGTGCTGGGTTCTCAGTGCTCGGGTTGCTGGGTGCTCAGTGCTCGGGGTGCTGGGTGCTCAGTGCTCGGGGTGCTGTGTGTTCAGTGCTCACGGTGCTGGGTGTTCAGTACTCAGGGTGCTGGGTGCTCAGTACTCAGGGTTCTCATTGCTCAGGGTGCTGGGTGCTCAGTACTCAGGGTGCTGGGTGCTCAGTACTCAGGGTGCTCAGTGCTCAGTACTCAGGGTGCTCAGTGCTCAGTACTCAGGGTGCTCGGTGCTCAGGGTGCTGGGTGCTCATTGCTCCGGGTGCTGGGTGCTCATTGCTCGCGGTGCTGCATGCTCAGTGCTCGGGGTGCTCGGTGCTCAGTACTCAGGGTGCTGGGTACTCAGTGCTCAGGGTGCTCGGTGCTCAGTACTCGGGGTGGTGGGTGCTCATTCTCGGGTTGCTTGGTGCTCAGTGCTCGGGGTGCTGGGTGCTCAGTACTCAGGGTGATGGGTGGTCAGTGCTCAGGGTGCTGGTTGCTCAGTACTCAGGGTGCTGGGTGCTCAGTGCTCAGGGTGCTGGGTGCTCAGTACTCAGGGTGCTGGGTGCTCAGTGCTCAGGTTGCTGAGTGCTCAGTACTCAGGGTGCTGGGAGCTCAGTGCTCAGGGTGATCGGTGCTCAGTACTCAGGGTGCTCAGTACTCAGGGTGCTGGGTGCTCAGTGCTCGGGGTGCTGGGTGCTCAGTATTCAGGGTGCTGGGTGCTCAGTGCTTTGGGTTCTGGGTGCTTAGTGCTCAGGGTGCTGGGTGCTCAGTGCTCGGGGTGCTCGGTGCTCAGTACTCAGGGTGCTGAGTGCTCAGTACTCAGGGTGCTGGGTGCTCAGTACTCAGGGTGCTGGGTGCTCAGTGCTCAGGTTGCTGGGTGATCAGTGCTCAGGGTGCTGGGTGCTCAGTGCTCAGCGTGCTGGGTGCTCAGTGCTCGGGGTGCTGGGTGCTCAGTACTCAGGTTGCTGGGTGCTCAGTGCTTGGTGTGCTCGGTGCTCAGTACGTTGGGTGCTCACTACTCAGGGTGCTGGGTGCTCAGTGCTCAGGGTGATCCGTGCTCAGTACTCAGGTTGCTGGGTGCTCAGTTCTCGGGGTGCTCAGTGCTCAGTACGTTGGGTGCTCACTACTCAGGGTGCTGGGTGCTCAGTGCTCAGGTTGCTGGGTGCTCAGTGCTCAGGGTGCTTGGTGCTCAGTGCTCAGGGTGCTGGGTGCTCAGTACTCAGGGTGCTGGTTGCTCAGTACTCAGGGTGCTCAGTGCTCAGTACTCAGGGTGCTCAGTGCTCAGTACTCAGGGTGCTCAGTTCTCAGGGTGCTGGGTGCTCAATCCTCAGGGTGCTTTGTGCTCAGTGCTCAGGGTGCTCAGTGCTCAGTGCTCAGGGTGCTGGGTGCTCAGTACTCAGGGTGCTGTGTGCTCAGTGCTCGGGGTGCTGGGTGCTCAGTACTCAGAGTGCTGGGTGCTCAGTGCTCAGGGTGCTGGGTGCTCAGTGCTCAGGGTGCTCGGTGCTTAGTACTCAGGGTGCTCGGTGCTCGGGGTGCTGGGTGCTCAGTGCACGGGGTGCTGGGTGCTCAGTGCTCGGGGTGCTGGGTGCTCAGTGCTCAGGGTGCTGTGTGCTCAGTACTCAAGGTGCTGGCTGCTCAGTACTCAGGGTGCTGGGTGCTCAGTACTCAGGGAGCTCAGTGCTTGGGGTGCTGGGTGCTCAGTACTCAGGGTGCTCAGTGCTTGGGGTGTTGGGTGCTCAGTACTCAGGTTGCTGGGTGCTCAGTGATCAGGGTGTTGGGTCCTCAGTACTCAGGGTGCTGGGTGCTCAGTACTCAGGGTGCTGGGTGCTCAGTGCTCGGGGTGCTGGGTGCTCAGTGCTCGGGGTGCTGGGTGCTCAGTGCTCGGGGTGCTGGGTGCTCAGTGCTCGGGGTGCTCAGTACTCAGTACTCAGGGTGCTGAGTGCTCAGTACTCAGGGTGCTGGGTGGTCAGTGCTCGGGGTGCTGGGTACTCAGTGCTCAGGGTGCTGGGTGATCAGTGCTCAGGGTGCTGGGTGCTCAGTGCTCAGGGTGCTGGGTGCTCAGTACTCGGGTGCTGGGTGCTCAGTGCTCAGGGTGCTGGGTGCTCATTGCTCAGTGTGCTGGGTGCTCAGTGCTCGGGGTGCTGGGTGCTCAGTGCTCAGTACTCAGGGTGCTGGGTGCTCAGTGCTCAGTACTCAGGGTGCTGGGTGCTCAGTGCTTAGGGTGCTGGGTGCTCAGTGCTCAGGGTGCTGGGTGCTCAGTGCTCGGGGTGCTGGGTGCTCAGTGCTCAGTACTCAGGGTGCAGGGTGCTCAGTGCTCGGGGTGCTGGGTGCCCAGTGCTCAGTACTCAGGGTGCTGGGTGCTCAGTGCTCGGGGTGCTGGGTGCTCAGTGCTCGGGGTGCTGGGTGCTCAGTACTCGGGGTGCTGGGTGCTCAGCACTCAGGGTGTTGGGTGCTCAGTACTCCGGGTGCTGGGTGCTCAGTTCTCGGGGTGCTCGGTGCTCAGTACTCAGTGATCAGGGTGCTGAGTGCTCAGTGCTCAGGGTGCTGGGTGTTCAGTACTCAGGGAGCTGGGTGCTCAGTACTCAGGGTGCTGGGTGCTCAGTGCTCAGGCTGCTGGGTGCTCAGTACTCGGGGTGCTCGGTGCCCAGTGCTCAGGGTGCTGGGTGCTCAGTACTCAGGGTGCTGGGTACTCAGTGCTCAGGGTGCTCGGTGCTCATTACTCGGGGTGCTGGGTGCTCATTCTCGGGGTGTTGGGTGCTCAGTGCTCGGGGTGCTGGGTGCTCAGTACTCAGGGTGCTGGGTCCTCAGTGCTCAGGGTGCTGGGTGCTCAGTACTCAGGGTGCTGGGTGCTCAGTGCTCAGGGTGCTGGGTGCTCAGTACTCAGGGTGCTGGGTGCTCAGTGCTCAGGGTGCTGGGTGCTCAGTACTCAGGGTGCTGGGAGCTCAGTGCTCAGGGTGATCGGTGCTCAGTACTCAGGGTGCTCAGTGCTCAGGGTGCTTGTTGCTCAGTGCTCAGGGTGCTGGGTGCTCAGTCCTCAGGGTGCTTAGTGCTCAGGGTGCTGGGTGCTCAGTGCTCGGGGTGCTCGGTGCTCAGTACTCAGGGTGCTGAGTGCTCAGTACTCAGGGTGCTGGGTGCTCAGTACTCAGGGTGCTGGGTGCTCAGTGCTCAGGTTGCTGGGTGATCAGTGCTCAGGGTGCTGTGTGCTCAGTGCTCAGCGTGCTGGGTGCTCAGTGCTCGGGGTGCTGGGTGCTCAGTACTCAGGGTGCTGTGTGCTCAGTGCTCGGGGTGCTGGGTGCTCAGTACTCAGAGTGCTGGGTGCTCAGTGCTCAGGGTGCTGGGTGCTCAGTGCTCAGGGTGCTCGGTGCTTAGTACTCAGGGTGCTCGGTGCTCGGGGTGCTGGGTGCTCAGTGCTCGGGGTGCTGGGTGCTCAGTACTCAGGGTGCTGTGTGCTCAGTGCTCGGGGTGCTGGGTGCTCAGTACTCAGAGTGCTGGGTGCTCAGTGCTCAGGGTGCTGGGTGCTCAGTGCTCAGGGTGCTCGGTGCTTAGTACTCAGGGTGCTCGGTGCTCGGGGTGCTGGGTGCTCAGTGCTCGGGGTGCTGGGTGCTCAGTACTCAGGGTGCTGTGTGCTCAGTGCTCGGGGTGCTGGGTGCTCAGTACTCAGGGTGCTGGGTGCTCAGTACTCGGGTGCTGGGTGCTCAGTACTCAGGGTGCTGGGTGCTCAGTGCTCGGGGTGCTGGGTGCTCAGTGCTCAGTACTCAGGGTGCTGGGTGCTCAGTGCTCGGGGTGCTGGGTGCTCAGTGCTCAGGGTGCTGGGTGCTCAGTGCTCGGGGTGCTGGGTGCTCAGTACTCAGGGTGCTGGGTGCTCAGTACTCGGGTGCTGGGTGCTCAGTGCTCAGGGTGCTGGGTGCTCAGTGCTCGGGGTGCTGGGTGCTCAGTGCTCAGTACTCAGGGTGCTGGGTGCTCAGTGCTCGGGGTGCTGGGTGCTCAGTGCTCAGGGTGCTGGGTGCTCAGTGCTCAGGGCGCTGGGTGCTCAGTGCTCAGTCCTCAGGGTGATGGGTGCACAGTGCTCAGGGTGCTGGGTGCTCAGTGCTCAGGGTGCTGGGTACTCAGTGCTCGGGGTGCTGGGTGCTCAGTACTCAGAGTGTTGGGTGCTCAGTACACATGGGGCTGGGTTCTCAGTGCTCGGGTTGCTGGGTGCTCAGTGCTCCGGGTGCTGGGTGCTCAGTGCTCGGGGTGCTGTGTGTTCAGTGCTCACGGTGCTGGGTGTTCAGTACTCAGGGTGCTGGGTGCTCAGTACTCAGGGTTCTCATTGCTCAGGGTGCTGGGTGCTCAGTACTCAGGGTGCTGGGTGCTCAGTACTCAGGGTGCTCAGTGCTCAGTACTCAGGGTGCTCAGTGCTCAGTACTCAGGGTGCTCGGTGCTCAGGGTGCTGGGTGCTCATTGCTCCGGGTGCTGGGTGCTCATTGCTCGCGGTGCTGCATGCTCAGTGCTCGGGGTGCTCGGTGCTCAGTACTCAGGGTGCTGGGTACTCAGTGCTCAGGGTGCTCGGTGCTCAGTACTCGGGGTGCTGGGTGCTCATTCTCGGGTTGCTTGGTGCTCAGTGCTCGGGGTGCTGGGTGCTCAGTACTCAGGGTGATGGGTGGTCAGTGCTCAGGGTGCTGGGTGCTCAGTACTCAGGGTGCTGGGTGCTCAGTGCTCAGGGTGCTGGGTGCTCAGTACTCAGGGTGCTGGGTGCTCAGTGCTCAGGTTGCTGAGTGCTCAGTACTCAGGGTGCTGGGAGCTCAGTGCTCAGGGTGATCGGTGCTCAGTACTCAGGGTGCTCAGTACTCAGGGTGCTGGGTGCTCAGTGCTCGGGGTGCTGGGTGCTCAGTATTCAGGGTGCTGGGTGCTCAGTGCTTTGGGTTCTGGGTGCTCAGTGCTCAGGGTGATCGGTGCTCAGTACTCAGGGTGCTGGGTGCTCAGTGCTCAGGGTGCTGGGTGCTCAGTCCTCAGGGTGCTTAGTGCTCAGGGTGCTGGGTGCTCAGTGCTCGGGGTGCTCGGTGCTCAGTACTCAGGGTGCTGAGTGCTCAGTACTCAGGGTGCTGGGTGCTCAGTACTCAGGGTGCTGGGTGCTCAGTGCTCAGGTTGCTGGGTGATCAGTGCTCAGGGTGCTGGGTGCTCAGTGCTCAGCGTGCTGGGTGCTCAGTGCTCGGGGTGCTGGGTGCTCAGTACTCAGGTTGCTGGGTGCTCAGTGCTTGGTGTGCTCGGTGCTCAGTACGTTGGATGCTCACTACTCAGGGTGCTGGGTGCTCAGTGCTCGGGGTGATCCGTGCTCAGTACTCAGGTTGCTGGGTGCTCAGTTCTCGGGGTGCTCAGTGCTCAGTACGTTGGGTGCTCACTACTCAGGGTGCTGGGTGCTCAGTGCTCAGGGTGCTGGGTGCTCAGTGCTCAGGGTGCTTGGTGCTCAGTGCTCAGGGTGCTGGGTGCTCAGTACTCAGGGTGCTGGTTGCTCAGTACTCAGGGTGCTCAGTGCTCAGTACTCAGGGTGCTCAGTGCTCAGTACTCAGGGTGCTCAGTTCTCAGGGTGCTGGGTGCTCAATCCTCAGGGTGCTTTGTGCTCAGTGCTCAGGGTGCTCAGTGCTCAGTGCTCAGGGTGCTGGGTGCTCAGTACTCAGGGTGCTGTGTGCTCAGTGCTCGGGGTGCTGGGTGCTCAGTACTCAGAGTGCTGGGTGCTCAGTGCTCAGGGTGCTGGGTGCTCAGTGCTCGGGGTGCTGGGTGCTCAGTGCTCAGTACTCAGGGTGCTGGGTGCTCAGTGCTCGGGGTGCTGGGTGCTCAGTGCTCAGGGTGCTGGGTGCTCAGTGCTCAGGGCGCTGGGTGCTCAGTGCTCAGTCCTCAGGGTGATGGGTGCACAGTTCTCAGGGTGCTGGGTGCTCAGTGCTCAGGGTGCTGGGTACTCAGTGCTCGGGGTGCTGGGTGCTCAGTACTCAGGGTGATGGGTGCTCAGTACACATGGTGCTGGGTTCTCAGTGCTCGGGTTGCTGGGTGCTCAGTGCTCGGGGTGCTGGGTGCTCAGTGCTCGGGGTGCTGTGTGTTCAGTGCTCACGGTGCTGGGTGTTCAGTACTCAGGGTGCTGGGTGCTCAGTACTCAGGGTTCTCATTGCTCAGGGTGCTGGGTGCTCAGTACTCAGGGTGCTGGGTGCTCAGTACTCAGGGTGCTCAGTGCTCAGTACTCAGGGTGCTCAGTGCTCAGTACTCAGGGTGCTCGGTGCTCAGGGTGCTGGGTGCTCATTGCTCGCGGTGCTGCATGCTCAGTGCTCGGGGTGCTCGGTGCTCAGTACTCAGGGTGCTGGGTACTCAGTGCTCAGGGTGCTCGGTGCTCAGTACTCGGGGTGGTGGGTGCTCATTCTCGGGTTGCTTGGTGCTCAGTGCTCGGGGTGCTGGGTGCTCAGTACTCAGGGTGATGGGTGGTCAGTGCTCAGGGTGCTGGTTGCTCAGTACTCAGGGTGCTGGGTGCTCAGTGCTCAGGGTGCTGGGTGCTCAGTACTCAGGGTGCTGGGTGCTCAGTGCTCAGGTTGCTGAGTGCTCAGTACTCAGGGTGCTGGGAGCTCAGTGCAAAGGGTGATCGGTGCTCAGTACTCAGGGTGCTCAGTACTCAGGGTGCTGGGTGCTCAGTGCTCGGGGTGCTGGGTGCTCAGTATTCAGGGTGCTGGGTGCTCAGTGCTTTGGGTTCTGGGTGCTTAGTGCTCAGGGTGCTGGGTGCTCAGTGCTCGGGGTGCTCGGTGCTCAGTACTCAGGGTGCTGAGTGCTCAGTACTCAGGGTGCTGGGTGCTCAGTACTCAGGGTGCTGGGTGCTCAGTGCTCAGGTTGCTGGGTGATCAGTGCTCAGGGTGCTGGGTGCTCAGTGCTCAGCGTGCTGGGTGCTCAGTGCTCGGGGTGCTGGGTGCTCAGTACTCAGGTTGCTGGGTGCTCAGTGCTTGGTGTGCTCGGTGCTCAGTACGTTGGGTGCTCACTACTCAGGGTGCTGGGTGCTCAGTGCTCAGGGTGATCCGTGCTCAGTACTCAGGTTGCTGGGTGCTCAGTTCTCGGGGTGCTCAGTGCTCAGTACGTTGGGTGCTCACTACTCAGGGTGCTGGGTGCTCAGTGCTCAGGTTGCTGGGTGCTCAGTGCTCAGGGTGCTTGGTGCTCAGTGCTCAGGGTGCTGGGTGCTCAGTACTCAGGGTGCTGGTTGCTCAGTACTCAGGGTGCTCAGTGCTCAGTACTCAGGGTGCTCAGTGCTCAGTACTCAGGGTGCTCAGTTCTCAGGGTGCTGGGTGCTCAATCCTCAGGGTGCTTTGTGCTCAGTGCTCAGGGTGCTCAGTGCTCAGTGCTCAGGGTGCTGGGTGCTCAGTACTCAGGGTGCTGTGTGCTCAGTGCTCGGGGTGCTGGGTGCTCAGTACTCAGAGTGCTGGGTGCTCAGTGCTCAGGGTGCTGGGTGCTCAGTGCTCAGGGTGCTCGGTGCTTAGTACTCAGGGTGCTCGGTGCTCGGGGTGCTGGGTGCTCAGTGCACGGGGTGCTGGGTGCTCAGTGCTCGGGGTGCTGGGTGCTCAGTGCTCAGGGTGCTGTGTGCTCAGTACTCAAGGTGCTGGCTGCTCAGTACTCAGGGTGCTGGGTGCTCAGTACTCAGGGAGCTCAGTGCTTGGGGTGCTGGGTGCTCAGTACTCAGGGTGCTCAGTGCTTGGGGTGTTGGGTGCTCAGTACTCAGGTTGCTGGGTGCTCAGTGATCAGGGTGTTGGGTCCTCAGTACTCAGGGTGCTGGGTGCTCAGTACTCAGGGTGCTGGGTGCTCAGTGCTCGGGGTGCTGGGTGCTCAGTGCTCGGGGTGCTGGGTGCTCAGTGCTCGGGGTGCTGGGTGCTCAGTGCTCGGGGTGCTGGGTGCTCAGTGCTCGGGGTGCTGGGTGCTCAGTGCTCGGGGTGCTGGGTGCTCAGTGCTCGGGGTGCTGGGTTCTCAGTGCTCGGGGTGCTCGGTGCTCAGTTCTCGGGGTGCTGGGTGCTCAGTACTCGTGGTGCTCAGTGCTCAGTACTCAGGGTGCTGGGTGCTCAGTGCTCAGGGCGCTGGGTGCTCAGTGCTAGGGGTGCTGGCTGCTCGGTGCTCAGGTTGCTGGGTGGTCAGTACTCGGGGCGCTGGGTGCTCAGTACTCAGGGTGCGGGGTGCTCATTGCTTGGGGTGCTGGTTGCTCAGTGCTCGGGGTGCTGGGTGCTCAGTGCTCAGGGTGCTTGGTGCTCAGTGCTCAGGGTGCTGGGTGCTCAGTACTCAGGGTGCTGGGTGCTCAGTACTCGGGTGCTGGGTGCTCTGTGCTCAGGGTGCTGGGTGCTCAGTGCTCAGGGTGCTGGGTGCTCAGTGCTCGGGGTGCTGGGTGCTCAGTGCTCAGTACTCAGGGTGCTGGGTGCTCAGTGCTCAGTACTCAGGGTGCTGGGTGCTCAGTGCTTAGGGTGCTGGGTGCTCAGTGCTCAGGGTGCTGGGTGCTCAGTGCTCGGGGTGCTGGGTGCTCAGTGCTCGGGGTGCTGGGTGCTCAGTACTCGGGTGCTGGGTGCTCAGTGCTCAGGGTACTGGGTGCTCAGTTCTCAGGGTGCTGGGTGCTCAGTGCTCAGGGTGCTGGGTGCTCAGTGCTCGGGGTGCTGGGTGCTCAGTGCTCAGTACTCAGGGTGCTGGGTGCTCAGTGCTCGGGGTGCTGGGTGCTCAGTGCTCAGTACTCAGGGTGCTGGGTGCTCAGTGCTCGGGGTGCTGGGTACTCAGTGCTCGGGGTGCTGGGTGCTCAGTACTCACGGTGCTGGGTGCTCAGTACTCAGGGTGTTGGGTGCTCAGTACTCCGGGTGCTGGGTGCTCAGTTCTCGGGGTGCTCGGTGCTCAGTACTCAGTGATCAGGGTGCTGAGTGCTCAGTGCTCAGGGTGCTGGGTGTTCAGTACTCAGGGAGCTGGGTGCTCAGTACTCAGGGTGCTGGGTGCTCAGTGCTCAGGCTGCTGGGTGCTCAGTACTCGGGGTGCTCGGTGCCCAGTGCTCAGGGTGCTGGGTGCTCAGTACTCAGGGTGCTGGGTACTCAGTGCTCAGGGTGCTCGGTGCTCGGTACTCGGGGTGCTGGGTGCTCATTCTCGGGGTGCTGGGTGCTCAGTACTCAGGGTGCTGGGTGCTCAGTGCTCAGGGTGCTGGGTGCTCAGTACTCAGGGTGCTGGGTGCTCAGTGCTCAGGGTGCTGGGTGCTCAGTACTCAGGGTGCTGGGAGCTCAGTGCTCAGGGTGATCGGTGCTCAGTACTCAGGGTGCTCAGTGTTCAGGGTGCTTGGTGCTCAGTGCTCAGGGTGCTGGGTGCTCAGTACTCAGGGTTCTCATTGCTCAGGGGGCTGGGTGCTCAGTACTCAGGGTGCTGGGTGCTCAGTACTCAGGGTGCTCAGTGCTCAGTACTCAGGGTGCTCAGTGCTCAGTACTCAGGGTGCTCGGTGATCAGGGTGCTGGGTGCTCATTGCTCCGGGTGCTGGGTGCTCATTGCTCGCGGTGCTGCATGCTCAGTGCTCGGGGTGCTCGGTGCTCAGTACTCAGGGTGCTGGGTACTTAGTGCTCAGGGTGCTCGGTGCTCAGTACTCGGGGTGCTGGGTGCTCATTCTCGGGGTGCTTGGTGCTCAGTGCTCGGGGTGCTGGGTGCATAGTACTCAGGGTGCTGGGTGCTCAGTGCTCAGGGTGCTGGGTGCTCAGTACTCATGGTGCTGGGTGCTCAGTGCTAAGGGTGCTGGGTGCTCAGTACGCAGGGTGCTGGGTGCTCAGTGCTCAGGGTGCTGGGTGCTCAGTACTCAGGGTGCTGGGAGCTCAGTGCTCAGGGTGATCGGTGCTCAGTACTCAGGGTGCTCAGTACACAGGGTGCTGGGTGCTCAGTGCTCGGGGTGCTGGGTGCTCAGTATTCAGGGTGCTGGGTGCTCAGTGCTTTGGGTTCTGGGTGCTCAGTGCTCAGGGTGATCGGTGCTCAGTACTCAGGGTGCTGGGTGCTCAGTGCTCAGGGTGCTGGGTGCTCAGTCCTAAGGGTGCTTAGTGCTCAGGGTGCTGGGTGCTCAGTGCTCGGGGTGCTCGGTGCTCAGTATTCAGGGTGCTGAGTGCTCAGTACTCAGGGTGCTGAGTGCTCAGTACTCAGGGTGCTGGGTGCTCAGTGCTCAGGTTGCTGGGTGATCAGTGCTCAGGGTGCTGGGTGCTCAGTTCTCAGCGTGCTGGGTGCTCAGTGCTCGGGGTGCTGGGTGCTCAGTACTCAGGTTGCTGGGTGCTCAGTGCTTGGTGTGCTCGGTGCTCAGTACGTTGGGTGCTCACTACGCAGGGTGCTGGGTGCTCAGTGCTCAGGGTGCTGGGTGCTCAGTGCTCAGGGTGCTTGGTGCTCAGTGCTCAGGGTGCTGGGTGCTCAGTACTCAGGGTGCTGGTTGCTCAGTACTCAGGGTGCTCAGTGCTCAGTACTCAGGGTGCTCAGTGCTCAGTACTCAGGGTGCTCAGTTCTCAGGGTGCTGGGTGCTCAGTCCTCAGGGTGCTGGGTGCTCAGTGCTCAGGGTGCTCAGTGCTCAGTGCTCAGGGTGCTGGGTGCTCAGTACTCAGGGTGCTGTGTGCTCAGTGCTCGGGGTGCTGGGTGCTCAGTACCCAGAGTGCTGGGTGCTCAGTGCTCAGGGTGCTGGGTGCTCAGTGCTCAGGGTGCTCGGTGCTTAGTACTCAGGGTGCTCGGTGCTCGGGGTGCTGGGTGCTCAGTGCACGGGGTGCTGGGTGCTCAGTGCTCGGGGTGCTGGGTGCTCAGTGCTCAGGGTGCTGGGTGCTCAGTACTCAAGGTGCTGGCTGCTCAGTACTCAGGGAGCTGGGTGCTCAGTACTCAGGGAGCTCAGTGCTTGGGGTGCTGGGTGCTCAGTACTCAGGGTGCTCAGTGCTTGGGGTGTTGGGTGCTCAGTACTCAGGTTGCTGGGTGCTCAGTGTTCAGGGTGTTGGGTGCTCAGTACTCAGGGTGCTGGGTGCTCAGTACTCAGGGTGCTGGGTGCTCTGTGCTCGGGGTGCTGGGTGCTCAGTGCTCGGGGTGCTGGGTGCTCAGTGCTCGGGGTGCTGGGTGCTCAGTGCTCGGGGTGCTCAGTGCTCAGTACTCAGGGTGCTGGGTGCTCAGTGCTCAGGGCGCTGGGTGCTCAGTGCTCGGGGTGCTGGCTGCTCGGTGCTCAGGTTGCTGGGTGGTCAGTACTCGGGGTGCTGGGTGCTCAGTACTCAGGGTGCGGGGTGCTCATTGCTTGGGGTGCTGGTTGCTCAGTGCTCGGGGTGCTGCGTGCTCAGTGCTCAGGGTGCTTGGTGCTCAGTGCTCAGGGTGCTGGGTGCTCAGTACTCAGGGTGCTGGGTGCTCAGTACTCGGGTGCTGGGTGCTCAGTGCTCAGGGTACTGGGTGCTCAGTGCTCAGGGTGCTGGGTGCTCAGTGCTCAGGGTGCTGGGTGCTCAGTGCTCGGGGTGCTGGGTGCTCAGTGCTCAGTACTCAGGGTGCTGGGTGCTCAGTGCTCGGGGTGCTGGGTGCTCAGTGCTCAGTACTCAGGGTGCTGGGTGCTCAGTGCTCGGGGTGCTGGGTACTCAGTGCTCGGGGTGCTGGGTGCTCAGTACTCGCGGTGCTGGGTGCTCAGTACTCAGGGTGTTGGGTGCTCAGTACTCCGGGTGCTGGGTGCACAGTTCTCGGGGTGCTCGGTGCTCAGTACTCAGTGATCAGGGTGCTGAGTGCTCAGTGCTCAGGGTGCTGGGTGTTCAGTACTCAGGGAGCTGGGTGCTCAGTACTCAGGGTGCTGGGTGCTCAGTGCTCAGGCTGCTGGGTGCTCAGTACTCGGGGTGCTCGGTGCCCAGTGCTCAGGGTGCTGGGTGCTCAGTACTCAGGGTGCTGGGTACTCAGTGCTCAGGGTGCTCGGTGCTCAGGACTCGGGGTGCTGGGTGCTCATTCTCGGGGTGCTGGGTGCTCAGTGCTCGGGGTGCTGGGTGCTCAGTACTCAGGGTGCTGGGTGCTCAGTGCTCAGGGTGCTGGGTGCTCAGTACTCAGGGTGCTGGGTGCTCAGTGCTCAGGGTGCTGGGTGCTCAGTACTCAGGGTGCTGGGTGCTCAGTGCTCAGGGTGCTGGGTGCTCAGTACTCAGGGTGCTGGGAGCTCAGTGCTCAGGGTGATCGGTGCTCAGTACTCAGGGTGCTCAGTACTCAGGGTGCTGGGTGCTCAGTGCTCGGGGTGCTGGGTGCTCAGTATTCAGGGTGCTGGGTGCTCAGTGCTTTGGGTTCTGGTTGCTCAGTGCTCAGGGTGATCGGTGCTCAGAACTCAGGGTGCTGGGTGCTCAGTGCTCAGGGTGCTGGGTGCTCAGTCCTCAGGGTGCTTAGTGCTCAGGGTGCTGGGTGCTCAGTGCTCGGGGTGCTCGGTGCTCAGTACTCAGGGTGCTGAGTGCTCAGTACTCAGGGTGCTGGGTGCTCAGTAATCAGGGTGCTGGGTGCTCAGTGCTCAGGTTGCTGGGTGATCAGTGCTCAGGGTGCTGGGTGCTCAGTGCTCAGCGTGCTGGGTGCTCAGTGCTCGGGGTGCTGGGTGCTCAGTACTCAGGTTGCTGGGTGCTCAGTGCTTGGAGTGCTCGGTGCTCAGTACGTTGGGTGCTCACTACTCAGGGTGCTGGGTGCTCAGTGCTCGGGGTAATCCGTGCTCAGTACTCAGGTTGCTGGGTGCTCAGTGCTCGGGGTGCTCAGTGCTCAGTACGTTGGGTGCTCACTACTCAGGGTGCTGGGTGCTCAGTGCTCAGGGTGCTGGGTGCTCAGTGCTCAGGGTGCTTGGTGCTCAGTGCTCAGGGTGCTGGGTGCTCAGTACTCAGGGTGCTCAGTTCTCATGGTGCTGGGTGCTCAGTCCTCAGGGTGCTGGGTGCTCTGTGCTCAGGGTGCTCAGTGCTCAGTGCTCAGGGTGCTGGGTGCTCAGTACTCAGGGTGCTGTGTGCTCAGTGCACGGGGTGCTGGGTGCTCAGTACTCAGAGTGCTGGGTGCTCAGTGCTCAGGGTGCTGGGTGCTCAGTGCTCAGGGTGCTCGGTGCTTAGTACTCAGGGTGCTCGGTGCTCGGGGTGCTGGGTGCTCAGTGCACGGGGTGCTGGGTGCTCAGTACTCAGAGTGCTGGGTGCTCAGTGCTCAGGGTGCTGGGTGCTCAGTGCTCAGGGTGCTCGGTGCTTAGTACTCAGGGTGCTCGGTGCTCGGGGTGCTGGGTGCTCAGTACTCAGAGTGCTGGGTGCTCAGTGCTCAGGGTGCTGGGTGCTCAGTGCTCAGGGTGCTCGGTGCTTAGTACTCAGGGTGCTGTGTGCTCAGTGCACGGGGTGCTGGGTGCTCAGTACTCAGAGTGCTGGGTGCTCAGTACTCAGAGTGCTGGGTGCTCAGTGCTCAGGGTGCTGGGTGCTCAGTACTCAGGGTGCTGTGTGCTCAGTGCACGGGGTGCTGGGTGCTCAGTACTCAGAGTGCTGGGTGCTCAGTGCTCAGGGTGCTGGGTGCTCAGTGCTCAGGGTGCTCGGTGCTTAGTACTCAGGGTGCTCGGTGCTCGGGGTGCTGGGTGCTCAGTGCACGGGGTGCTGGGTGCTCAGTACTCAGAGTGCTGGGTGCTCAGTGCTCAGGGTGCTGGGTGCTCAGTGCTCAGGGTGCTCGGTGCTTAGTACTCAGGGTGCTCGGTGCTCGGGGTGCTGGGTGCTCGGTGCTCAGGGTGCTGGGTGCTCAGTGCTCAGGGTGCTGGGTGCTCAGTACTCAAGGTGCTGGCTGCTCAGTACTCAGGGTGCTGGGTGCTCAGTACTCAGGGAGCTCAGTGCTTGGGGTGCTGGGTGCTCAGTACTCAGGGTGCTCAGTGCTTGGGGTGTTGGGTGCTCAGTACTCAGGTTGCTGGGTGCTCAGTGATCAGGATGTTGGGTGCTCAGTACTCAGGGTGCTGGGTGCTCAGTACTCAGGGTGCTGGGTGCTCAGTGCTCAGGGCGCTGTGTGCTCAGTGCTCGGGGTGCTGGCTGCTCGGTGCTCAGGTTGCTGGGTGGTCAGTACTCGGGGTGCTGGGTGCTCAGTACTCAGGGTGCGGGGTGCTCATTGCTTGGGGTGCTGGTTGCTCAGTGCTCGGGGTGCTGGGTGCTCAGTGCTCAGGGTGCTTGGTGCTCAGTGCTCAGGGTGCTGGGTGCTCAGTACTCAGGGTGCTGGGTGCTCAGTACTCGGGTGCTGGGTGCTCATTGCTCAGGGTGCTGGGTGCTCAGTGCTCAGGGTGCTGGGTGCTCAGTGCTCGGGGTGCTGGGTGCTCAGTGCTCAGTACTCAGGGTGCTGGGTGCTCAGTGCTCAGTACTCAGGGTGCTGGGTGCTCAGTGCTCAGGGTGCTGGGTGCTCAGTGCTCAGGGTGCTGGGTGCTCAGTGCTCGGTGTGCTGGGTGCTCAGTGCTCAGTACTCACGGTGCTGGGTGCTCAGTGCTCGGGGTGCTGGGTGCTCAGTGCTCAGTACTCAGGGTGCTGGGTGCTCAGTCCTCAGGGTGCTTAGTGCTCAGGGTGCTGGGTGCTCAGTGCTCGGGGTGCTCGGTGCTCAGTACTCAGGGTGCTGAGTGCTCAGTACTCAGGGTGCTGGGTGCTCAGTACTCAGGGTGCTGGGTGCTCAGTGCTCAGGTTGCTGGGTGATCAGTGCTCAGGGTGCTGGGTGCTCAGTGCTCAGCGTGCTGGGTGCTCAGTGCTCGGGGTGCTGGGTGCTCAGTACTCAGGTTGCTGGGTGCTCAGTGCTTGGTGTGCTCGGTGCTCAGTACGTTGGGTGCTCACTACTCAGGGTGCTGGGTGCTCAGTGCTCGGGGTGATCCGTGTTCAGTACTCAGGTTGCTGGGTGCTCAGTGCTCGGGGTGCTCAGTGCTCAGTACGTTGGGTGCTCACTACTCAGGGTGCTGGGTGCTCAGTGCTCAGGGTGCTGGGTGCTCAGTGCTCAGGGTGCTTGGTGCTCAGTGCTCAGGGTGCTGGGTGCTCAGTACTCAGGGTGCTGGTTGCTCAGTATTCAGGGTGCTCAGTGCTCAGTACTCAGAGTGCTCAGTGCTCAGTACTCAGGGTGCTCAGTTCTCAGGGTGCTGGGTGCTCAGTCCTCAGGGTGCTGGGTGCTCTGTGCTCAGGGTGCTCAGTGCTCAGTGCTCAGGGTGCTGGGTGCTCAGTACTCAGGGTGCTGTGTGCTCAGTGCTCGGGGTGCTGGGTGCTCAGTACTCAGAGTGCTGGGTGCTCAGTGCTCAGGGTGCTGGGTGCTCAGTGCTCAGGGTGCACGGTGCTTAGTACTCAGGGTGCTCGGTGCTCGGGGTGCTGGGTGCTCAGTGCACGGGGTGCTGGGTGCTCATTGCTCGGGGTGCTGGGTGCTCAGTGCTCAGGGTGCTGGGTGCTCAGTACTCAAGGTGCTGGCTGCTCAGTCCTCAGGGTGCTGGGTGCTCAGTACTCAGGGAGCTCAGTGCTTGGGGTGCTGGGTGCTCAGTACTCAGGGTGCTCAGTGCTTGGGGTGTTGGGTGCTCAGTACTCAGGTTGCTGGGTGCTCAGTGATCAGGATGTTGGGTGCTCAGTTCTCAGGGTGCTGGGTGCTCAGTACTCAGGGTGCTGGGTGCTCAGTGCTCGGGGTGCTGGGTGCTCAGTGCTCGGGGTGCTGGGTGCTCAGTGCTCGGGGTGCTGGGTGCTCAGTGCTCGGGGTGCTGGGTGCTCAGTGCTCAGGGTGCTGGGTGCTCAGTGCTCGGGGTGCTGGGTGCTCAGTGCTCGGGGTGCTGGGTTCTCAGTGCTCGGGGTGCTCGGTGCTCAGTGCTCGGGGTGCTGGGTGTTCAGTACTCGTGGTGCTCAGTGCTCAGTACTCAGGGTGCTGGGTGCTCAGTGCTCAGGGCGCTGGGTGCTCAGTGCTCGGGGTGCTGGCTGCTCGGTGCTCAGGTTACTGGGTGGTCAGTACTCGGGGTGCTGGGTGCTCAGTACTCAGGGTGCGGGGTGCTCATTGCTTGGGGTGCTGGTTGCTCAGTGCTCGGGGCGCTGGGTGCTCAGTGCTCGGGGCGCTGGTTGCTCAGTGCTCGGGGCGCTGGGTGCTCAGTGCTCGGGGTGCTCGGTGCTCAGTGCTCAAGGTGCTGGGTGCTCAGTACTCAGGGTGCCCATTGCTCATGGTGCTGGGTGCTCAGTACTCAGGGTGCTGGGTGCTCATTGCTCAGGGAGCTCGGTGCTAGGGGTGCTGGGTGCTCAGTGCTCGGGGTGCTCGGAGCTCAGTACTCAGAGTGCTGGGTGCTCAGTGCTCGGGGTGCTCGGTGCTCAGTACTCAGGGTGCTGGGTGCTCAATGTTCGGGGTGCTGGGTGCTCAGTGCTCAGTACTCAGGGTGCTGGGTGCTCAGTGCTCAGGGTGCTGTGTGCTCAGTGCTCAGGGTGCTGGGTGCTCAGTGCTCAGGGTGCTGGGTGCTCAGTGCTCGGGGTGCTCGGTGCTCAGTGCTCGGGGTGCTGGGTGCTCAGTACTCGTGGTGCTCAGTGCTCAGTACTCAGGGTGCTGGGTGCTCAGTGCTCAGGGCGCTGGGTGCTCAGTGCTCGGGGTGCTGGCTGCTCGGTGCTCAGGTTGCTGGGTGGTCAGTACTCCTGGTGCTGGGTGCTCAGTACTCAGGGTGCGGGGTGCTCATTGCTTGGGGTGCTGGTTGCTCAGTGCTCGGGGTGCTGGGTGCTCAGTGCTCGGGGCGCTGGGTGCTCAGTGCTCGGGGCGCTGTTTGCTCAGTGCTCGGGGCGCTGGGTGCTCAGTGCTCTGGGTGCTCGAAGCTCAGTACTCAGGGTGCTGGGTTCTCAGTGCTCGGGTTGCACGGTGCTCAGTACGTTGGGTGCTCACTACTCAGGGTGCTGAGTGCTCAGTGCTCAGGGTGCTCAGTGCTCAGTACTCAGGGTGCTCAGTGCTCAGTACTCAGGGTGCTCGGTGCTCAGGGTGCTGGGTGCTCATTGCTCGCGGGGCTGCGTGCTCAGTGCTCAGGGTGCTCAGTGCTCAGTACTCGGGATGCTGGGTGCTCAGTGCTCAGGGTGCTCAATGCTCAGTACTCGGGGTGCTGTGTGCTCAGTGCTCAGGGTGCTCAGTGCTCAGTGCTCGGGGTGCTGGGTGCTCAGTGCTCGGGGCGCTGGGTGCTCAGTGCTCGGGGTGCTGGGTGCTCAGTACTCGGGGTGCTGGGTGCTCAGTGCTCAGGGTGCTCAGTGCTCAGTACTCAGTGCTCAGGGTGCTCAGTGCTCAGTGCTCAGGGTGCTGTATGTTCACTACTCAGGGTGCTGGGTGCTCAGTACTCAGGGTGCTGGGTGCTCAGTGCTCAGGGTGCTGGGTGCTCAGTGCTCGGGGTGCTCAGTACTCAGGGTGCTGTGTGGTCAGTGCTCAGGGTACTGGATGCTCAGTACTCAGGGTGCTCGGTGCTTAGTACTCAGGGTGCTGGGTGCTCAGTACTCCGGGTGCTGGGTGCTCAGTGCTCGGGGTACTCGGAGCTCAGTACTCAGGGTGCTGGGTGCTCAGTTCTCGGGGTGATCGGTGCTCAGGACTCAGGGTGCTGGGTGCTCAGTGCTCGGGGTGCTTGGTGCTCTGTACGTTGGGTGCTCACTACTCAGGGTGCTGGGTGCTCAGTGCTCAGTGTGCTGGGTGCTCAGTGCTCAGGGTGCTGGGTGCTCAGTGCTCAGGGTGCTGGGTGCACAGTACTCAGGGTGCTGGGTGCTCAGTGCTCGGGGTGCTGGGTGCTCAGTGCTCAGGGTGCTGGGTGCTCAGTACTCGGGGTGCTGGGTGCTCAGTACTCAGGGTGCTGGGTGCTCAGTACTCGGGTGCTGGGTGCTCAGTACTCAGGGTGCTGGGTGCTCAGTACTCGGGTGCTGGGTGCTCAGTGCTCAGGGTGCT
This sequence comes from Microtus oregoni, assembly GCF_018167655.1. NCBI lineage: Eukaryota > Metazoa > Chordata > Mammalia > Rodentia > Cricetidae > Microtus > Microtus oregoni. The sequence continues at coordinate 216,549 of NW_024543304.1, forward strand.
GGGTGCTCAGTGCTCGGGGTGCTGGGTGCTCAGTGCTCAGTATTCAGGGTGCTGGGTGCTCAGTGCTCGGGGTGCTGGGTGCTCAGTGCTCAGGGTGCTGGGTGCTCAGTGCTCGGGGTGCTGGGTGCTCAGTACTCAGGGTGCTGGGTGCTCAGTGCTCGGGGTGCTGGGTGCTCAGTGCTCAGTACTCAGGGTGCTGGGTGCTCAGTGCTCGGGGTGCTGGGTGCTCAGTGCTCGGGGTGCTGGGTGCTCAGTGCTCAGTACTCAGGGTGCTGGGTGCTCAGTACTCGGGTGCTGGGTGCTCAGTGCTCAGGGTGCTGGGTGCTCAGTGCTCGGGGTGCTGGGTGCTCAGTGCTCAGTACTCAGGGTGCTGGGTGCTCAGTGCTCGGGGTGCTGGGTGCTCAGTGCTCAGGGTGCTGGGTGCTCAGTGCTCAGGGTGCTGGGTGCTCAGTGCTCAGGGTGCTGGGTGCTCAGTGCTCGGGGTGCTGGGTGCTCAGTGCTCAGTACTCAGGGTGCTGGGTGCTCAGTGCTCGGGGTGCTGGGTGCTCAGTGCTCGGGGTGCTGGGTGCTCAGTGCTCAGTCCTCAGGGTGATGGGTGCACAGTGCTCAGGGTGCTGGGTGCTCAGTGCTCAGGGTGCTGGGTACTCAGTGCTCGGGGTGCTGGGTGCTCAGTACTCAGGGTGCTGGGTGCTCAGTACACATGGTGCTGGGTTCTCAGTGCTCGGGTTGCTGGGTGCTCAGTGCTCGGGGTGCTGGGTGCTCAGTGCTCGGGGTGCTGTGTGTTCAGTGCTCACGGTGCTGGGTGTTCAGTACTCAGGGTGCTGGGTGCTCAGTACTCAGGGTTCTCATTGCTCAGGGTGCTGGGTGCTCAGTACTCAGGGTGCTGGGTGCTCAGTACTCAGGGTGCTCAGTGCTCAGTACTCAGGGTGCTCAGTGCTCAGTACTCAGGGTGCTCGGTGCTCAGGGTGCTGGGTGCTCATTGCTCCGGGTGCTGGGTGCTCATTGCTCGCGGTGCTGCATGCTCAGTGCTCGGGGTGCTCGGTGCTCAGTACTCAGGGTGCTGGGTGCTCAGTGCTCGAGGTGCTCAGTACTCAGGGTGCTCTGTGTTCAGTGCTCAGGGTGCTGGGTGCTCAGTACTCAGGGTGCTGGGTGCTCAGTGCTCGGGGTGCTGGGTGCTCAGTGCTCAGGGTGCTGGGTGCTCAGTACTCAGGGTGCTGGGTGCTCAGTACTCCGGGTGCTGGGTGCTCAGTACTCAGGGTGCTGGGTGCTCAGTACTCAGGGTGCTGGTTGCTCAGTACTCGGGTGCTGGGTGCTCAGTGCTCGGGGTGCTGGGTGCTCAGTGCTCGGGGTGCTGGGTGCTCAGTGCTCGGGGTGCTCGGTGCTCAGTGCTCAAGGTGCTGGGTGCTCAGTACTCAGGGTGCTCATTGCTCAGGGTGCTGGGTGCTCAGTACTCAGGGTGCTCATTGCTCAGGGTGCTGGATGCTCAGTACTCAGGGTGCTCATCGCTCAGGGTGCTGGGTGCTCAGTGCTCAGGGTGCTCGGTGCTCGGGGCACTGGGTGCTCAGTGCTCAGGGTGCTCAGAGCTCAGTACTCAGGGTGCTGGGTGCTCAGTGCTCGGGGTGCTCGGTGCTCAGTACTCAGGGTGCTTGGTGCTCAGTGCTCGGGGTGCTCGGTGCTCAGTACGTTGGGTGCTCACTACTCAGGGTGCTGGGTGCTCAGTGCTCAGGGTGCTGGGTGCTCGGTGCTCAGGGTGCTGGGTGCTCAGTACTCAGGGTGCTGGGTGCTCAGTGCTCGGGGTGCTGGTTGCTCAGTACTCAGGGTGCTGGGTGCTCAGTACTCAGGGTGCTGGGTGCTCAGTACTCGGGTGCTGGGTGCTCAGTGCTCAGGGTGCTGGGTGCTCAGTGCTCGGGGTGCTGGGTGCTCAGTGCTCAAGGTGCTGGTTGCTCAGTACTCAGGGTGCTCATTGCTCAGGGTGCTGGGTGCTCAGTACTCAGGGTGCTGGGTGCTCGTTGCTCAGGTTGCATGGTGCTCATGGCGCTGGGTGCTCAGTGCTCGGGTTGCTCAGAGCTCAGTACTCAGGTTGCTGGGTGCTCAGTGCTCGGGGTGCTGGGTGCTCAGTGCTCAGTACTCAGGGTGCTGGGTGCTCAGTGCTCAGGGTGCTGTGTGCTCAGTGCTCAGGGTGCTGGGTGCTCAGTGCTCGGGGTGCTGGGTGCTCAGTGCTCAGTACTCAGGGTGCTGAGTGCTCAGTGCTCAGGGTGCTGTGTGCTCAGTGCTCAGGGTGCTGGGTGCTCAGTGCTCAGGGTGCTGGGTACTCAGTACTCAGGGTGCTGCGTGCTCAGTGCTCGGGGTGCTATGTGCTCAGTGATCGCGGTGCTGGGTGCTCAGTGCTCGGGGTGCTGGGTGCTCAGTGCTCGGGGTGCTATGTGCTCAGTGCTCGCGGTGCTTGGTGCTCAGTGCTCGGGGTGCTCGGTGCTCAGTACTCAGGGTGCTGTGTGTTCAGTTCTCAGGGTGCTGGGTGCTCAGTACTCAGGGTGCTCGGTGCTTAGTACTCAGTGTGCTGGGTGCTCAGTACTCCGGGTGCTGGGTGCTCAGTGCTCGGGGTTCTCGGTGCTCAGTGCTCAAGGTGCTGGGTGCTCAGTACTCAGGGTGCTAATTGCTCGGGGCACTGGGTGCTCAGTGCTCGGGGTGCTCGGAGCTCAGTACTCAGGGTGATGGGTGCTCAGTGCTCGGGGTGCTCGGTGCTCAGTACTCAGGGTGCTGGGTGCTCAGTGCTCGGGGTGCTCGGTGCTCAGTACGTTGTGTGCTCACTACTCAGGGTGCTGGGTGCTCAGTGCTCAGGGTGCTGGGTGCTCGGTGCTCAGGGTGCTGGGTGCTCAGTACTCAGGGTGCTGGGTGCTCAGTGCTCGGGGTGCTGGGTGCTCAGTTCTCAGGGTGCTGGGTGCTCAGTACTCAGGGTGCTGGGTGCTCAGTACTCGGGTGCTGGGTGCTCAGTGCTCAGGGTGCTGGGTGCTCAGTGCTCGGGGTGCTGGGTGCTCATTGCTCAGTACTCAGGGTGCTGGGTGTTCAGTGCTCGGGGTGCTGGGTGCTCAGTGCTCAGTACTCAGGGTGCTGGGTGCTCAGTGCTCAGGGTGCTGGGTGCTCAGTGCTCAGGGTGCTGGGTGCTCAGTGCTCAGGGTGCTGGGTACTCAGTGCTCAGGGTGCTGGGTGCTCAGTACTCAGGGTGCTCAGTGCTCAGTACTCGGGGTGCTGGGTGCTCAGTGCTCAGGGTGCTCAATGCTCAGTACTCGGGGTGCTGTGTGCTCAGTGCTCAGGGTGCTCAGTGCCCAGTGCTCGGGGTGCTGGGTGCTCCGTACTCGGGGCGCTGGGTGCTCAGTGCTCGGGGTGCTGGGTGCTCAGTACTCGGGGTGCTGGGTGCTCAGTGCTCAGTACTCAGGGTGCTCAGTACTCAGTGCTCAGGGTGCTCAGTGCTCAGTGCTCAGGGTGCTGGGTGTTCAGTACTCAGGGTGCTGGGTGCTCAGTACTCAGGGTGCTGGGTGCTCAGTGCTCAGGGTGCTGGGTGCTCAGTGCTCGGGGTGCTCAGTACTCAGGGTGCTGTGTGTTCAGTGCTCAGGGTACTGGGTGTTCAGTACTCAGGGTGCTCGGTGCTTAGTACTCAGGGTGCTGGGTGCTCAGTACTCCGGGTGCTGGGTGCTCAGTGCTCAGGGTGCTCGGAGCTCAGTACTCAGGGTCCTGGGTGCTCAGTTCTCGGGGTGATCGGTGCTCAGTACTCAGGGTGCTGGGTGCTCAGTGCTCGGGGTGTTCGGTGCTCAGTACGTTGGGTGCTCACTACTCAGGGTGCTGGGTGCTCAGTACTCAGGGTGCTCGGTGCTCAGTACTCAGGGTGCTGGGTGCTCAGTGCTCGGGGTGCTGGGTGCTCAGTACTCAGGGTGCTGGGTGCTCAGTGCTCGGGGTGCTCGGTGCTCAGTACGCTGGGTGCTCAGTACTCAGGGTGCTGGGTGCTCAGTACTCAGGGTGCTGGGTGCTCAGTACTCAGGGTGCTGGGTGCTTAGTACTCAGGGTGCTGCGTGCTCAGTGCTCGGGGTGCTGGGTGCTCAGTGCTCGGGGTGCTCAGTGCTCAGTGCTCGGGGTGCTGGGTGCTCAGTACTCAGGTTGCTGGGTGCTCAGTACTCGTTGTGCTGGGTGCTCAGTGCTCAGCGTGCTGGGTGCTCAGTACTCAGGGTGCTCGGTGCTCAGTGCTCGGGGTGCTGGGTGCTCAGTACTCAGGGTGCTGGGTGCTCAGTACTCAGGGTGCCCAGTTCTCAGTACTCAGCGTGCTGGCTGCTCAGTGCTCAGGGTGCTCGGTGCTCAGTACTCAGGGTGCTCAGTGCTCAGTACTCAGCGTGCTGGTTGCTCAGTGCTCAGGGTGCTGGGTGCTCAGTACTCAGGGTGCTGGGTGCTTAGTACTCAGGGTGCTCGGTCCTCAGTGCTCAGGGTGCTGGGTGCTCAGTACTCAGGGAGCAGGGTGCTCAGTGCTCAGGGTGCTCAGTGCTCAGTACTCAGGGTGCTCAGTGCTCAGTGCTCAGGGTGCTCAGTGCTCAGTACTCAGGGTGCTCAGTGCTCAGTGCTCTGGGTGCTGGGTGCTGGGTGCTCAGTGCTTGGGGTGCTGGGTGCTCAGTGCTCAGGGTGCTGGGTGCTCAGTACTCAGTGTGCTCAGTGCTCAGGGTGCTGGGTGCTCAGTGCTCGGGGTGCTGGGTACTCAGTGCTCAGTACACAGGGTGCTGGGTGCTCAGTGCTCTGGGTGCTGCGTGCTCAGTACCCAGTACTCAGGGTGCTGGGTGCTCAGTGCTCGGGGTGCTGGATGCTCAGTACTCAGGGTGCTGGGTGCTCAGTGCTCAGGGTGCTGGGTGCTCAGTACTCAGGGTGCTGGGTGCTCAGTGCTCAGGGTGCTGGGTGCACAGTACTCAGGGTGCTGGGTCCTCAGTGCTCAGGGTGCTGGGTGCTCAGTGCTCGGGGTGCTCAGTACTCAGGGTGCTGTGTGTTCAGTGCTCAGGGTACTGGGTTCTCAGTACTGAGGGTGCTCGGTGCTTAGTACTCAGGGTGCTGGGTGCTCAGTACTCAGGGTGCTCATTGCTCAGGGTGCTGGGTGCTCAGTACTCAGGGTGCTCATTGCTCAGGGTGCTGGGTGCTCAGTCCTCAGGGTGCTGGGTGCTCAGTGCTCGGGGTGCTCGGTGCTCAGTGCTCAGGGTGCTGGGTGCTCAGTACTCAGGGTGCTCATTGCTCAGGGTGCTGGGTGCTCAGTACTCAGGGTGCTGGGTGCTCAGTACTCAGGGTGCTCAGTGCTCAGTACTCAGGGAGCTCAGTGCTCATTACTCAGGGTGCTCAGTGCTCAGGGTGCTGGGTGCTCACTGCTCGGGGTGCTGGGTGCTCAGTGCTCAGGTTGCTGGGTGCTCAGTGCTCAGGGTGCTCGGTGCTCAGTGCTCAGGGTGCTGGGTGCTCAGTACTCAGGGTGCTAGGTGCTCAGTACTCAGGGTGCTCAGTGCTCAGTACTCAGGGTGCTCAGTGCTCAGTACTCAGGGTGCTCAATGCTCAGGGTGCTGGGTGCTCAGTGCTCGGGGTGCTTGGTGCTCAGTCCTCAGGGTGCTGGGTGCTCAGTGCTCAGGGTGCTCGGTGCTCAGTGCTCAGGGTGCTGGGTGCTAAGTACTCAGGTTGCTGGGTGCTCAGTGCTCGGGGTGCTTGGTGCTCAGTCCTCAGGGTGCTGGGTGCTCAGTGCTCAGGGTGCTGGGTGCTCAGTGCTCAGGGTGCTGGGTGCTCAGTACTCAGGGTGCTGGGTGCTCAGTGCTCGGGGTGCTCGGTGCTCAGTACTCAGGGTGCTGGGTGCTCAGTGCTCAGGGTGCTGGGTGCACAGTACTCAGGGTGCTTGGTCCTCAGTGCTCAGGGTGCTGGGTGCTCAGTACTCAGGGTGCTGGGTGCTTAGTACTCAGGGTGCTCGGTCCTCAGTGCTCAGGGTGCTGGGTGCTCAGTACTCAGGGAGCAGGGTGCTCAGTGCTCAGGGTGCTCAGTGCTCAGTACTCAGGGTGCTCGGTGCTCAGTGCTCAGGGTGCTCAGGGCTCAGTACTCAGGGTGCTCAGTGCTCTGGGTGCTGGGTGCTCAGTGCTCCGGGTGCTGGGTGCTCAGTGCTCAGTGTGCTGGGTGCTCAGTACTCAGGGTGCTCAGTGCTCAGGGTGCTGGGTGCTCAGTGCTCGGGGTGCTGGGTACTCAGTGCTCAGTACACAGGGTGCTGGGTGCTCAGTGCTCTGGGTGCTGGGTGCTCAGTACTCAGTACTCAGGGTGCTGGGTGCTCAGTGCTCGGGGTGCTGGATGCTCACTACTCAGGGTGCTGGGTGCTCAGTGCTCAGGGTGCTGGGTGCTCAGTACTCAGGGTGCTGGGTGCTCAGTGCTCAGGGTGCTGGGTGCACAGTACTCAGGGTGCTGGGTGCTCAGTGCTCAGGGTGCTGGGTGCTCAGTGCTCAGGGTGCTGGGTGCTCAGTGCTCGGGGTGCTCAGTACTCAGGGTGCTGTGTGTTCAGTGCTCAGGGTACTGGGTGTTCAGTACTCAGGGTGCTCGGTGCTTAGTACTCAGGGTGCTGGGTGCTCAGTACTCCGGGTGCTGGGTGCTCAGTGCTCAGGGTGCTCGGAGCTCAGTACTCAGGGTCCTGGGTGCTCAGATCTCGGGGTGATCGGTGCTCAGTACTCAGGGTGTTGGGTGCTCAGTGCTCGGGGTGTTCGGTGCTCAGTACGTTGGGTGCTCACTACTCAGGGTGCTGGGTGCTCAGTACTCAGGGTGCTCGGTGCTCAGTACTCAGGGTGCTGGGTGCTCAGTGCTCGGGGTGCTGGGTGTTCAGTACTCAGGGTGCTGGGTGCTCAGTGCTCGGGGTGGTCGGTGCTCAGTACGCTGGGTGCTCAGTACTCACGGTGCTGGGTGCTCAGTACTCAGGGTCCTGGGTGCTCAGTACTCAGGGTGCTGGGTGCTTAGTACTCAGGGTGCTGCGTGCTCAGTGCTCAGGGTGCTGGGTGCTCAGTGCTCGGGGTGCTCAGTGCTCAGTGCTCGGGGTGCTGGGTGCTCAGTACTCAGGTTGCTGGGTGCTCAGTACTCGTTGTGCTGGGTGCTCAGTGCTCAGCGTGCTGGGTGCTCAGTACTCAGGGTGCTCGGTGCTCAGTGCTCGGGGTGCTGGGTGCTCAGTACTCAGGGTGCTGGGTGCTCAGTACTCAGGGTGCTCAGTTCTCAGTACTCAGCGTGCTGGCTGCTCAGTGCTCAGGGTGCTCGGTGCTCAGTACTCAGGGTGCTCAGTGCTCAGTACTCAGCGTGCTGGTTGCTCAGTGCTCAGGGTGCTGGGTGCTCAGTACTCAGGGTGCTGGGTGCTTAGTACTCAGGGTGCTCGGTCCTCAGTGCTCAGGGTGCTGGGTGCTCAGTACTCAGGGAGCAGGGTGCTCAGTGCTCAGGGTGCTCAGTGCTCAGTACTCAGGGTGCTCAGTGCTCAGTGCTCAGGGTGCTCAGTGCTCAGTACTCAGGGTGATCAGTGCTCAGTGCTCTGGGTGCTGGGTGCTGGGTGCTCAGTGCTTGGGGTGCTGGGTGCTCAGTGCTCAGGGTGCTGGGTGCTCAGTACTCAGGGTGCTCAGTGCTCAGGGTGCTGGGTGCTCAGTGCTCGGGGTGCTGGGTACTCAGTGCTCAGTACACAGGGTGCTGGGTGCTCAGTGCTCTGGGTGCTGCGTGCTCAGTACTCAGTACTCAGGGTGCTGGGTGCTCAGTGCTCGGGGTGCTGGATGCTCAGTACTCAGGGTGCTGGGTGCTCAGTGCTCAGGGTGCTGGGTGCTCAGTACTCAGGGTGCTGGGTGCTCAGTACTCAGGGTGCTCATTGCTCAGGGTGCTGGGTGCGCAGTACTCAGGGTGCTCATTGCTCAGGGTGCTGGGTGCTCAGTGCTCGGGGTGCTCAGTACTCAGGGTGCTGTGTGTTCAGTGCTCAGGGTACTGGGTTCTCAGTACTGAGGGTGCTCGGTGCTTAGTACTCAGGGTGCTGGGTGCTCAGTACTCAGGGTGCTCATTGCTCAGGGTGCTGGGTGCTCAGTACTCAGGGTGCTCATTGCTCAGGGTGCTGGGTGCTCAGTACTCAGGGTGCTGGGTGCTCAGTGCTCGGGGTGCTCGGTGCTCAGTGCTCAGGGTGCTGGATGCTCAGTACTCAGGGTGCTCATTGCTCAGGGTGCTGGGTGCTCAGTACTCAGGGTGCTGGGTGCTCAGTATTCAGGGTGCTCAGTGCTCAGTACTCAGGGAGCTCAGTGCTCATTACTCAGGGTGCTCAGTGCTCAGGGTGCTGGGTGCTCACTGCTCGGGGTGCTGGGTGCTCAGTGCTCAGGTTGCTGGGTGCTCAGTGCTCAGGGTGCTCGGTGCTCAGTGCTCAGCGTGCTGGGTGCTCAGTACTCAGGGTGCTAGGTGCTCAGTACTCAGGGTGCTCAGTGCTCAGTACTCAGGGTGCTCAGTGCTCAGTACTCAGGGTGCTCAATGCTCAGGGTGCTGGGTGCTCAGTGCTCAGGGTGCTCGGTGCTCAGTGCTCAGGGTGCTGGGTGCTAAGTACTCAGGGTGCTGGGTGCTCAGTGCTCGGGGTGCTTGGTGCTCAGTCCTCAGGGTGCTGGGTGCTCAGTGCTCAGGGTGCTGGGTGCTCAGTGCTCAGGGTGCTGGGTGCTCAGTACTCAGGGTGCTGGGTGCTCAGTGCTCGGGGTGCTCGGTGCTCAGTACTCAGGGTGCTGGGTGCTCAGTGCTCAGGGTGCTGGGTGCACAGTACTCAGGGTGCTTGGTCCTCAGTGCTCAGGGTGCTGGGTGCTCAGTACTCAGGGTGCTGGGTGCTTAGTACTCAGGGTGCTCGGTCCTCAGTGCTCAGGGTGCTGGGTGCTCAGTACTCAGGGAGCAGGGTGCTCAGTGCTCAGGGTGCTCAGTGCTCAGTACTCAGGGTGCTCGGTGCTCAGTGCTCAGGGTGCTCAGGGCTCAGTACTCAGGGTGCTCAGTGCTCTGGGTGCTGGGTGCTCAGTGCTCCGGGTGCTGGGTGCTCAGTGCTCAGTGTGCTGGGTGCTCAGTACTCAGGGTGCTCAGTGCTCAGGGTGCTGGGTGCTCAGTGCTCGGGGTGCTGGGTACTCAGTGCTCAGTACACAGGGTGTTGGGTGCTCAGTGCTCTGGGTGCTGGGTGCTCAGTACTCAGTACTCAGGGTGCTGGGTGCTCAGTGCTCGGGGTGCTGGATGCTCACTACTCAGGGTGCTGGGTGCTCAGTGCTCAGGGTGCTGGTTGCTCAGTACTCAGGGTGCTGGGTGCTCAGTGCTCAGGGTGCTGGGTGCACAGTACTCAGGGTGCTGGGTCCTCAGTGCTCAGGGTGCTGGGTTCTCAGTGCTCGGGGTGCTCAGTACTCAGGGTGCTGTGTGTTCAGTGCTCAGGGTACTGGGTGCTCAGTACTGAGGGTGCTCGGTGCTTAGTACTCAGGGTGCTGGGTGCTCAGTACTCAGGGTGCTCATTGCTCAGGGTGCTGGGTGCTCAGTACTCAGGGTGCTCATTGCTCAGGGTGCTGGGTGCTCAGTGCTCGGGGTGCTCGGTGCTCAGTGCTCAGATGGTTGGGTGCTCAGTACTCAGGGTGATCATTGCTCAGGGTGCTGGGTGCTCAGTACTCAGGGTGCTCATGGCTCAGGGTGCTGGGTGCTCAGTGCTCAGGGTGCTGGGTGCTCAATGCTCGGGTTGCTGGCTGCTCAGTGCTCAGGGTGCTGGGTGCTCAGTGCTCAGGGTGCTCGGTGCTCAGTGCTCAGGGTGCTGGGTGCTCAGTACTCAGGGTGCTAGGTGCTCAGTACTCAGGGTGCTCAGTGCTCAGTACTCAGGGTGCTCAGTGCTCAGTACTCAGGGTGCTCAGTGCTCAGGGTGCTGGGTGCTCAGAGCTCGGGGTGCTTGGTGCTCAGTCCTCAGGGTGCTGGGTGCTCAGTGCTCAGGGTGCTCGGTGCTCAGTGCTCAGGGTGCTGGGTGCTAAGTACTCAGGGTGCTGGGTGCTCAGTGCTCGGGGTGCTGGGTGCTCAGTACTCAGTGTGCTGGGTGCTCAGTGCTCAGGGTGCTCGGTGCTTAGTACTCAGGGTGCTCGGTGCTCGGGGTGCTGGGTGCTCAGTGCTCGGGGTGCTGGGTACTCAGTGCTCGCGGTGCTGGGTGCTCAGTGCTTGGGGTGCTGGGTGCTCAGTGCTCGGGGTGCTCCGTGCTCAGTGCTCGGGGTGCTGGGTGCTCAGTACTCTGGGTGCTCGGTGCTCAGTACTCAGGGTGCTGGGTGCTCAGTGCTCAGGGTGATGGGTGCTCAGTACTCAGGGTGCTGGGTGCTCGGTGCTCAGTACGCTGGGTGCTCAGTGCTCAGGGTGCTGGGTGCTCAGTGCTCGGGGCGCTGGGTGCTCAGTGCTCGGGGTGCTCGGAGCTCAGTACTCAGGGTGCTGGGTGCTCAGTGCTCGGGGTGATCGGTGCTCAGTACTCAGGGTGCTGGGTGCTCAGTGCTCGGGTTTCTCGGTGCTCAGTACGTTGGGTGCTCACTACTCAGGGTGCTGGGTGCTCAGTGCTCAGGGTGCTGGGTGCTCAGTGCTCAGGGTGCTGGGTGCTCAGGGTGCTGGGTGCTCAGTACTCAGGGTGCTGGGTGCTCAGTGCTCAGGGTGCTTGGTGCTCAGTACTCACGGTGCTGGGTGCTCAGTACTCGGCGTGCTGGGTGCTCAGTACTCAGGGTGCTGGGTGCTCAGTACTCAGGGTGCTGGGTGCTCAGTCCTCGGGTGCTGGGTGCTCAGTGCTCAGGGTGCTGGGTGCTCAGTGCTCGGGGTGCTGGGTGCTCAGTGCTCAGTACTCAGGGTGCTGGGTGCTCAGTGCTCGGGGTGCTGGGTGCTCAGTGCTCAGAACTCAGGGTGCTGGGTGCTCAGTGCTCAGGGTGCTGTGTGCTCAGTGCTCAGGGTGCTGGGTGCTCAGTGCACAGGGTGCTGGGTACTCAGTGCTCAGGGTGCTGGGTGCTCAGTACTCAGGGTGCTGGGTGCTCTGTACTCAGGGTGCTGGGTGCTCAGTGCTCGGGGTGCTGGGTGCTCATTGCTCGCGGTGCTGGGTGCTCAGTGCTCGGGGTGCTCGGTGCTCAGTACTCAGGGTGCTGGGTGCTCAGTGCTCGAGGTGCTCAGTACTCAGGGTGCTGTGTGTTCAGTGCTCAGGGTGCTGGGTGCTCAGTACTCAGGGTGCTGGGTGCTCAGTGCTCGGGGTGCTGGGTGCTCAGTGCTCAGGGTGCTGGGTGCTCAGTACTCAGGGTGCTGGGTGGTCAGTACTCGGTGTGCTGGGTGCTCAGTACTCAGGGTGCTGGGTGCTCAGTACTCAGGGTGCTGGGTGCTCAGTACTCGGGTGCTGGGTGCTCAGTGCTCAGGGTGCTGGGTGCTCAGTGCTCGGGGTGCTGGGTGCTCAGTGCTCGGGGTGCTCGGTGCTCAGTGCTCAAGGTGCTGGGTGCTCAGTACTCAGGGTGCTCATTGCTCAAGGTGCTGGGTGCTCAGTACTCAGGGTGCTTGCTGCTCAGTGCTCAGGGTGCTCGGTTCTCGGGGCACTGGGTGCTCAGTGCTTGGGGTGCTCGAAGCTCAGTACTCAGGGTGCTGGGTGCTCAGTGCTCGGGGTGCTCGGTGCTCAGTACTCAGGGTGCTGGGTGCTCAGTGCTCGGGGTGCTGGGTGCTCAGTGCTCAGTACTCAGGGTGCTGGGTGCTCAGTGCTCAGGGTGCTGTGTGCTCAGTGCTCAGGGTGCTGGGTGCTCAGTGCTCATGGTGCTGGGTACTCAGTACTAAGGGTGCTGGGTGCTCAGTGCTCGGGGTGCTATGTGCTCAGTGCTCGCGGTGCTGGGTGCTCAGTGCTCGGGGTGCTGGGTGCTCAGTGCTCGGGGTGCTATGTGCTCAGTGCTCGCAGTGCTGGGTGCTCAGTGCTCGGAGTGCTCGGTGCTCAATACTCAGGGTGCTGGGTGCTCAGTGCTCGAGGTGCTCAGTAGTCAGGGTGCTGTGTGTTCAGTGCTCAGGGTGCTGGGTGCTCAGTACTCAGGGTGCTCATTGCACAGGGTGCTGGGTGCTCAGTACTCCGGGTGCTGGGTGCTCAGTGCTCGGGGTTCTCAGTGCTCAGCGCTCAAGGTGCTGCGTGCTCAGTACTCAGGGTGCTCATTGCTCAGGGTGCTGGGTGCTCAGTGCTCAGGGTGCTCGGTGCTCGGGGCACTGGGTGCTCAGTGCTCAGGGGGCTCAGAGCTCAGTACTCAGGGTGCTGGGTGCTCAGTGCTCGGGGTGCTCGGTGCTCAGTACTCAGTGTGCTGGGTGCTCAGTGCTCGGGGTGCTCGGTGCTCAGTACGTTGGGTGCTCACTACTCAGGGTGCTGGATGCTCAGTGCTCAGGGTGCTGGGTGCTCGGTGCTCAGGGTGCTGGGTGCTCAGTACTCAGGGTGCTGGGTGCTCACTGCTCGGGGTGCTGGGTGCTCAGTACTCAGGGTGCTGGGTGCTCAGTACTCAGGGTGCTGGGTGCTCAGTACTCGGGTGCTGGGTGCTCAGTGCTCAGGGTGCTGGGTGCTCAGTGCTCGGGGTGCTGGGTGCTCAGTGCTCAGTACTCAGGGTGCTGGGTGTTCAGTGCTCGGGGTGCTGGGTTCTCAGTGCTCAGTACTCAGGGTGCTGGGTGCTCAGTGCTCAGGGTGCTGGGTGCTCAGTGCTCAGGGTGCTGGGTGCTCAGTGCTCAGGGTGCTGGGTACTCAGTGCTCAGGGTGCTGGGTGCTCAGTGCTCGGGGTGCTGGGTGCTCAGTACTCGGGGTGCGTGGTGCTCAGTGCTCAGGGTGCTCAGTGCTCAGTACTCAATGCTCAGGGTGCTCAGTGCTCAGTGCTCAGGGTGCTGGGTGTTCAGTACTCAGGGTGCTGGGTGCTCAGTACTCAGGGTGCTGGGTGCTCAGTCCTCGGGTGCTGGGTGCTCAGTGATCAGGGTGGTGGGTGCTCAGTGCTCGGTGTGCTGGGTGCTCAGTGCTCAGTACTCAGGGTGCTGGGTGCTCAGTGCTCGGGGTGCTGGGTGCTCAGTGCTCAGGGTGCTGGGTGCTCAGTGCTCGGGGAGCTGGGTGCTCAGGGCTCAGTACTCAGGGTGCTGGGTGCTCAGTGCTCGGGGTGCTGGGCGCTCAGTACTCAGTGTGCTGGGTGCTCAGTACTCAGGGTGCTGGGTGCTCAGTACTCGGGTGCTGGGTGCTCAGTGCTCAGGGTGCTGGGTGCTCAGTGCTCGGGGTGCTGGGTGCTCAGTGCTCAGGGGGCTGGGTGCTCAGTGCTCAGGGCGCTGGGTGCTCAGTGCTCGGGGTGCTGGGTGCTCAGTGCTCAGTCCTCAGGGTGATGGGTGCTCAGTGCTCAGGGTGCTGGGTGCTCAGTGCTCAGGGTGCTGGGTACTCAGTGCTCGGGGTGCTGGGTGCTCAGTACTCAGGGTGCTGGGTGCTCAGTACACATGGTGCTGGGTTCTCAGTGCTCGGGTTGCTGGGTGCTCAGTGCTCGGGGTGCTGGGTGCTCAGTGCTCGGGGTGCTGTGTGTTCAGTGCTCAGGGTGCTGGGTGTTCAGTACTCAGGATGCTGGGTGCTCAGTACTCAGGGTTCTCATTGCTCAGGGTGCTGGGTGCTCAGTAATCAGGGTGCTGGGTGCTCAGTACTCAGGGTGCTCAGTGCTCAGTACTCAGGGTGCTCAGTGCTCAGTACTCAGGGTGCTCGGTGCTCAGGGTGCTCTGTGCTCAGTGCTCGGGGTGCTCGGTGCTCAGTACTCAGGGTGCTGGGTGCTCAGTGCTCAGGGTGCTGGGTGCTCAGTGCTCAGGGTGCTGGGTGCTCAGTGCTCAGGGTGCTGGGAGCTCAGTACTCAGGGTGCTCGTTGCTCGGGGTGCTGAGTGCTCAGTGCTCAGGGTGTTCGGTGCTCGGGGCACTGGGTGCTCAGTGCTCAGGGGGCTCAGAGCTCAGTACTCAGGGTGCTGGGTGCTCAGTGCTCGGGGTGCTCGGTGCTCAGTACTCAGTGTGCTGGGTGCTCAGTGCTCGGGGTGCTCGGTGCTCAGTACGTTGGGTGCTCACTACTCAGGGTGCTGGATGCTCAGTGCTCAGGGTGCTGGGTGCTCGGTGCTCAGGGTGCTGGGTGCTCAGTACTCAGGGTGCTGGGTGCTCACTGCTCGGGGTGCTGGGTGCTCAGTACTCAGGGTGCTGGGTGCTCAGTACTCAGGGTGCTGGGTGCTCAGTACTCGGGTGCTGGGTGCTCAGTGCTCAGGGTGCTGGGTGCTCAGTGCTCCAGGTGCTGGGTGCTCAGTGCTCAGTACTCAGGGTGCTGGGTGTTCAGTGCTCGGGGTGCTGGGTGCTCAGTGCTCAGTACTCAGGGTGCTGGGTGCTCAGGGCTCAGGGTGCTGGTTGCTCAGTGCTCAGGGTGCTGGGTGCTCAGTGCTCAGGGTGCTGGGTACTCAGTGCTCAGGGTGCTGGGTGCTCAGTACTCAGGGTGCTCAGTGCTCAGTACTCGGGGTGCTGGGTGCTCAGTGCTCAGGGTGCTCAGTGCTCAGTACTCGGGGTGCTGTGTGCTCAGTGCTCAGGGTTGTCAGTGCTCGGGGTGCTGGGTGCTCAGTGCTCGGGGCGCTGGGTGCTCAGTGCTCGGGGTGCTGGGTGCTCAGTACTCGGGGTGCGTGGTGCTCAGTGCTCAGGGTGCTCAGTGCTCAGTACTCAGTGCTCAGGGTGCTCAGTGCTCAGTGCTCAGGGTGCTGGGTGTTCAGTACTCAGGGTGCTGGGTGCTCAGTACTCAGGGTGCTGGGTGCTCAGTCCTCGGGTGCTGGGTGCTCAGTGCTCAGGGTGCTGGGTGCTCAGTGCTCGGGGTGCTGGGTGCTCAGTGCTCAGTACTCAGGGTGCTGGGTGCTCAGTGCTCGGGGTGCTGGGTGCTCAGTGCTCAGGGTGCTGGGTGCTCAGTGCTCGGGGAGCTGGGTGCTCAGGGCTCAGTACTCAGGGTGCTGGGTGCTCAGTGCTCGGGGTGCTGGGTGCTCAGTGCTCAGGGTGCTGGGCGCTCAGTACTCAGGGTGCTGGGTGCTCAGTACTCAGGGACCTGGGTGCTCAGTACTCGGGTGCTGGGTGCTCAGTGCTCAGGGTGCTGGGTGCTCAGTGCTCGGGGTGCTGGGTGCTCAGTGCTCAGGGTGCTGGGTGCTCAGTGCTCAGGGCGCTGGGTGCTCAGTGCTCGGGGTGCTGGGTGCTCAGTGCTCAGTCCTCAGGGTGATGGGTGCTCAGTGCTCAGGGTGCTGGGTGCTCAGTGCTCAGGTTGCTGGGTACTCAGTGCTCGGGGTGCTGGGTGCTCAGTACTCAGGGTGCTGGGTGCTCAGTACACATGGTGCTGGGTTCTCAGTGCTCGGGTTGCTTGGTGCTCAGTGCTCGGGGTGCTGGGTGCTCAGTGCTCGGGGTGCTGTGTGTTCAGTGCTCAGGGTGCTGGATGTTCAGTACTCAGGATGCTGGTTGCTCAGTACTCAGGGTTCTCATTGCTCAGGGTGCTGGGTGCTCAGTATTCAGGGTGCTGGGTGCTCAGTACTCAGGGTGCTCAGTGCTCAGTACTCAGGGTGCTCAGTGCTCAGTATTCAGGGTGCTCGGTGCTCAGGGTGCTGTGTGCTCAGTGCTCGGGGTGCTCGGTGCTCAGTACTCAGGGTGCTGGGTGCTCAGTGCTCAGGGTGCTGGGTGCTCAGTGCTCAGGGTGCTGGGTGCTCAGTGCTCAGGGTGCTGGGAGCTCAGTACTCACGGTGCTCGTTGCTCGGGGTGCTGGGTGCTCAGTGCTCGGGGTGCTCGGTGCTCAGTACTCGGGGTGCTCAGTGCTCAGTACTCAGGGTGCTGCGTGCTCGGTGCTCAGGACGCTGGGTGCTCAGTACTCAGGGTGCTGGGTGCTCAGTACTCAGGGTGCTCGGTGCTCAGTACTCAGGGTGCTGGGTGCTCAGTGCTCGGGGTGCTGGGTGCTCAGTTCTCAGGGTGCTCAGTGCTCAGTACTCAGCGTGCTGGGTGCTCAGTGCTCAGGGTGCTCGGTGCTCAGTACTCAGGGTGCTCAGTGCTCAGTACTCAGCGCGCTGGGTGCTCAGTGCTCAGGGTGCTCTCTGCTCAGTACTCAGGGTGCTCAGTGCTCAGTACTCAGCGTGCTGGGTGCTCAGTGCTCAGGGTGCTCGGTGCTCAATACTCAGGGTGCTCAGTGCTGAGTACTCAGCGTGCTGGCTGCTCAGTGCTCGGGGTGCTGGGTGCTCAGTACTCAGGGTGCTGGGTGCTCAGTACTCGTTGTGCTGGGTGCTAAGTGCTCAGGGTGCTGGGTGCTCAGAACTCAGGGTGCTGGGTGCTCAGTACACAGGGTGCTCAGTGCTTAGTACTCAGCGTGCTGGGTGCTCAGTGCTCAGGGTGCTCGGTGCTCAGTGCTCGGGGTGCTGAGTGCTCAGTGCTCAGGGTGCTGGGTGCTCAGTACTCAGGGTGCTGGGTGCTCAGTACTCAGGGTGCTGGGTGCTCAGTACTCGGGTGCTGGGTGCTCAGTGTTCAGGGTGCTGGGTGCTCAGTGCTCGGGGTGCTGGGTGCTCAGTGCTCAGTACTCAGGGTGCTGGGTGCTCAGTGCTCGGGGTGCTGGGTGCTCAGTGCTCAGTACTCAGGGTGCTGGGTGCTCAGTGCTCGGGGTGCTGGGTGCTCAGTGCTCAGTACTCAGGGTGCTGGGTGAACAGTGCTCGGGCTGCTAGGTGCTCAGTGCTCAGGGTGCTGGGTGCTCAGTGCTCAGGGCGCTGGGTGCTCAGTGCTCGGGGTGCTGGGTGCTCAGTGCTCAGTCCTCAGGGTGATGGGTGCTCAGTGCTCAGGGTGCTGGTTGCTCAGTGCTCAGGGTGCTGGGTACTCAGTGCTCGGGGTGCTGGGTGCTCAGTACTCAGGGTGCTGGGTGCTCAGTACACATGGTGCTGGGTTCTCAGTGCTCGGGTTGCTGGGTGCTCAGTGCTCCGGGTGCTGGGTGCTCAGTGCTCGGGGTGCTGTGTGTTCAGTGCTCAGGGTGCTGGGTGTTCAGTACTCAGGATGCTGGGTGCTCAGTACTCAGGGTTCTCATTGCTCAGGGTGCTGGGTGCTCAGTACTCAGGGTGCTGGGTGCTCAGTACTCAGGGTGCTCAGTGCTCAGTACTCAGGGTGCTCAGTGCTCAGTACTCAGGGTGCTCGGTGCTCAGGGTGCTGGGTGCTCAGTGCTCGGGGTGCTCGGTGCTCAGTACTCAGGGTGCTGGGTGCTCAGTACTCAGGGAGCTGGGTGCTCAGTGCTCAGGGTGCTGGGTGCTCAGTGCTCAGGGTGCTGGGTGCTCAGTACTCAGGGTGCTCGGTGCTCGGGGTGCTGGGTGCTCAGTGCTCGGGGTGCTCGGTGCTCAGTCCTCCGGGTGCTCAGTGCTCAGTACTCAGGGTGCTGGGTGCTCAGTGCTCAGGGTGCTGGGTGCTCAGTACTCAGGGTGCTGGGTGCACGGTGCTCAGTACGCTGGGTGCTCAGTACTCAGGTTGCTGGGTGCTCAGTACTCAGGGTGCTCGGTGCTCAGTACTCAGGGTGCTGGGTGCTCAGTGCTCGGGGTGCTGGGTGCTCAGTACTCAGGGTGCTCGGTGCTCAGTACTCAGCGTGCTGGGTGCTCAGTGCTCAGGGTGCTCGGTGCTCAGTACTCAGGGTGCTCAGTGCTCAGTACTCAGCGTGCTGGGTGCTCAGTGCTCAGGGTGCTCGGTGCTCAGTACTCATGGTGCTCAGTGCTCAGTACTCAGCGTGCTGGGTGCTCAGTGCTCAGGATGCTCTGTGCTCAGTACTCAGGGTGCTCAGTGCTCAGTACTCAGCGTGCTGGGTGCTCAGTGCTCGGGGTGCTGGGTGCTCAGTACTCAGGGTGCTGGGTGCTCAGTACTCGTTGTGCTGGGTGCTAAGTGCTCAGGGTGCTGGGTGCTCAGAACTGAGGGTGCTGGGTGCTCAGTACTCAGGGTACTCAGTGCTCAGTACTCAGCGTGCTGGGTGCTCAGTGCTCAGGGTGCTCGGTGCTCAGTACTCAGGGTGCTCAGTGCTCAGTACTCAGCGTGCTGGGTGCTCAGTGTTCAGGGTGCTGGGTGCTCAGTACTCAGGGTGCTGGGTGCTTAGTACTCAGGGTGCTCGGTCCTCAGTGCTCAGGGTGCTGGGTGCTTAGTACTCAGGGAGCAGGGTGCTCAATGCTCAGGGTGCTCAGTGCTCAGTACTCAGGGTGCTCGGTGCTCAGTGATCAGGGTGCTCAGTGCTCAGTACTCAGGGTGCTCAGTGCTCAGTGCTCTGGGTGCTGGGTGCTCAGTGCTCGGGGTGCTGGGTGCTCAGTGCTCAGGGTGCTGGGTGCTCAGTACTCAGGGTGCTCAGTGCTCAGGGTGCTGGGTGCTCAGTGCTCGGGGTAATGGGTACTCAGTGCTCAGTACACAGGGTGCTGGGTGCTCAGTGCTCTGGGTGCTGGGTGCTCAGTACACAGTACTCAGGGTGCTGGGTGCTCAGTGCTCGGGGTGCTGGATGCTCAGTACTCAGGGTGCTGGGTGCTCAGTGCTCGGGGTGCTGGATGCACAGTACTCAGGGTGCTGGGTCCTCAGTGCTCAGGGTGCTGGGTGCTCAGTGCTCGGGGTGCTCAGTACTGAGGGTGCTGTGTGTTCAGTGCTCAGGGTACTGGGTGCTCAGTACTGAGGGTGTTCGGTGCTTAGTACTCAGGGTGCTGGGTGCTCAGTACTCAGGATGCTCATTGCTCAGGGTGCTGGGTGCTCAGTACTCAGGGTGCTCATTGCTCAGGGTGCTGGGTGCTCAGTACTCAGTGTGCTGGGTGCTCAGTGCTCGGGGTGCTGGGTGCTCAGTGCTCAGGGTGCTGGGTGCTCAGTACTCAGGGTGCTGGGTGGTCAGTACTCGGGGTACTGGGTGCTCAGTACTCAGGGTGCTGGGTGCTCAGTACTCAGGGTGCTGGGTGCTCAGTACTCGGGTGCTGGGTGCACAGTGCTCAGGGTGCTGGGTGCTCAGTGCTCGGGGTGCTGGGTGCTCAGTGCTCGGGGTGCTCGGTGCTCAGTGCTCAAGGTGCTGGGTGCTCAGTACTCAGGGTGCTCATTGCTCAAGGTGCTGGGTGCTCAGTACTCAGGGTGCTTGGTGCTCAGTGCTCAGGGTGCTCGGTTCTCGGGGCACTGGGTGCTCAGTGCTTGGGGTGCTCGAAGCTCAGTACTCATGGTGCTGGGTGCTCAGTGCTCGGGGTGCTCGGTGCTCAGTACTCAGGGTGCTGGGTGCTCAGTGCTCGGGGTGCTGGGTGCTCAGTGCTCAGTACTCAGGGTGCTGGGTGCTCAGTGCTCAGGGTGCTGTCTGCTCAGTGCTCAGGGTGCTGGGTGCTCAGTGCTCATGGTGCTGGGTACTCAGTACTAAGGGTGCTGGGTGCTCAGTGCTCGGGGTGCTATGTGCTCAGTGCTCGCGGTGCTGGGTGCTCAGTGCTCGGGGTGCTATGTGCTCAGTGCTCGCGGTGCTGGGTGCTCAGTGCTCGGGGTGCTCGGTGCTCAATACTCAGGGTGCTGGGTGCTCAGTGCTCGAGGTGCTCAGTAGTCAGGGTGCTGTGTGTTCAGTGCTCAGGGTGCTGGGTGCTCAGTACTCAGGGTGCTCGGTGCTTAGTACTCAGGGTGCTGGGTGCTCAGTACTCCGGGTGCTGGGTGCTCAGTGCTCGGGGTTCTCAGTGCTCAGCGCTCAAGGTGCTGCGTGCTCAGTACTCAGGGTGCTCATTGCTCAGGTTGCTGGGTGCTCAGTGCTCAGGGTGCTCGGTGCTCGGGGCACTGGGTGCTCAGTGCTCAGGGGGCTCAGAGCTCAGTACTCAGGGTGCTGGGTGCTCAGTGCTCGGGGTGCTCGGTGCTCAGTACTCAGTGTGCTGGGTGCTCAGTGCTCGGGGTGCTCGGTGCTCAGTACGTTGGGTGCTCACTACTCAGGGTGCTGGATGCTCAGTGCTCAGGGTGCTGGGTGCTCGGTGCTCAGGGTGCTGGGTGCTCAGTACTCAGGGTGCTGGGTGCTCACTGCTCGGGGTGCTGGGTGCTCAGTACTCAGGGTGCTGGGTGCTCAGTACTCAGGGTGCTGGGTGCTCAGTACTCGGGTGCTGGGTGCTCAGTGCTCAGGGTGCTGGGTGCTCAGTGCTTGGGGTGCTGGGTGCTCAGTGCTCAGTACTCAGGGTGCTGGGTGTTCAGTGCTCGGGGTGCTGGGTGCTCAGTGCTCAGTACTCAGGGTGCTGGGTGCTCAGTGCTCAGGGTGCTGGGTGCTCAGTGCTCAGGGTGCTGGGTGCTCAGTGCTCAGGGTGCTGGGTACTCAGTGCTCAGGGTGCTGGGTGCTCAGTACTCAGGGTGCTCAGTGCTCAGTACTCGGGGTGCTGGGTGCTCAGTGCTCAGGGTGCTCAGTGCTCAGTACTCGGGGTGCTGTGTGCTCAGTGCTCAGGGTGCTCGGTGCTCAGTACTCAGGGTGCTCAGTGCTGAGTACTCAGCGTGCTGGCTGCTCAGTGCTCGGGGTGCTGGGTGCTCAGTACTCAGGGTGCTGGGTGCTCAGTACTCGTTGTGCTGGGTGCTAAGTGCTCAGGGTGCTGGGTGCTCAGAACTCAGGGTGCTGGGTGCTCAGTACTCAGGGTGCTCAGTGCTTAGTACTCAGCGTGCTGGGTGCTCAGTGCTCAGGGTGCTCGGTGCTCAGTGCTCGGGGTGCTGAGTGCTCAGTGCTCAGGGTGCTGGGTGCTCAGTACTCAGGGTGCTGGGTGCTCAGTACTCAGGGTGCTGGGTGCTCAGTACTCGGGTGCTGGGTGCTCAGTACTCAGGGTGCTGGGTGCTCAGTACTCGGGTGCTGGGTGCTCAGTGTTCAGGGTGCTGGGTGTTCAGTGCTCGGGGTGCTGGGTGCTCAGTGCTCAGTACTCAGGGTGCTGGGTGCTCAGTGCTCGGGGTGCTGGGTGCTCAGTGCTCAGGGTGCTGTGTGCTCAGTGATCGGGGTGCTGGGTGCTCAGTGCACAGTACTCAGGGTGCTGGGTGCTCAGTGCTCGGGGTGCTGGGTGCTCAGTACTCAGGGTGCTGGGTGCTCAGTACTCAGGGTGCTGGGTGCTCAGTGCTCAGGGTGCTGGGTGCTCAGTGCTCGTGGTGCTGGGTGCTCAGTGCTCAGTACTCAGGGTGCTGGGTGATCAGTGCTCGGGCTGCTGGGTGCTCAGTGCTCAGGGTGCTGGGTGCTCAGTGCTCAGGGCGCTGGGTGCTCAGTGCTCGGGGTGCTGGGTGCTCAGTGCTCAGTCCTCAGGGTGATGGGTGCTCAGTGCTCAGGGTGCTGGTTGCTCAGTGCTCAGGGTGCTGGGTACTCAGTGCTCGGGGTGCTGGGTGCTCAGTACTCAGGGTCCTGGGTGCTCAGTACTCGGGTGCTGGGTGCTCAGTGCTCAGGGTGCTGGGTGCTCAGTGCTCAGGGTGCTCGGTGCTCAGTGCTCAGGGTGCTGGGTGCTCAGTACTCAGGGTGCTCGGTGCTCGGGGTGCTGGGTGCTCAGTGCTCGGGGTGCTCGGTGCTCAGTCCTCCGGGTGCTCAGTGCTCAGTACTCAGGGTGCTGGGTGCTCAGTGCTCAGGGTGCTGGGTGCTCAGTACTCAGGGTGCTGGGTGCACGGTGCTCAGTACGCTGGGTGCTCAGTACTCAGGTTGCTGGGTGCTCAGTACTCAGGGTGCTCGGTGCTCAGTACTCAGGGTGCTGGGTGCTCAGTGCTCGGGGTGCTGGGTGCTCAGTACTCAGGGTGCTCGGTGCTCAGTACTCAGCGTGCTGGGTGCTCAGTGCTCAGGGTGCTCGGTGCTCAGTACTCAGGGTGCTCAGTGCTCAGTACTCAGCGTGCTGGGTGCTCAGTGCTCAGGGTGCTCGGTGCTCAGTACTCATGGTGCTCAGTGCTCAGTACTCAGCGTGCTGGGTCCTCAGTGCTCAGGATGCTCTGTGCTCAGTACTCAGGGTGCTCAGTGCTCAGTACTCAGCGTGCTGGGTGCTCAGTGCTCGGGGTGCTGGGTGCTCAGTACTCAGGGTGCTGGGTGCTCAGTACTCGTTGTGCTGGGTGCTAAGTGCTCAGGGTGATGGGTGCTCAGAACTGAGGGTGCTGGGTGCTCAGTACTCAGGGTACTCAGTGCTCAGTACTCAGCGTGCTGGGTGCTCAGTGCTCAGGGTGCTCGGTGCTCAGTACTCAGGGTGCTCAGTGCTCAGTACTCAGCGTGCTGGGTGCTCAGTGTTCAGGGTGCTGGGTGCTCAGTACTCAGGGTGCTGGGTGCTTAGTACTCAGGGTGCTCGGTCCTCAGTGCTCAGGGTGCTGGGTGCTTAGTACTCAGGGAGCAGGGTGCTCAATGCTCAGGGTGCTCAGTGCTCAGTACTCAGGGTGCTCGGTGCTCAGTGATCAGGGTGCTCAGTGCTCAGTACTCAGGGTGCTCAGTGCTCAGTGCTCTGGGTGCTGGGTGCTCAGTGCTCGGGGTGCTGGGTGCTCAGTGCTCAGGGTGCTGGGTGCTCAGTACTCAGGGTGCTCAGTGCTCAGGGTGCTGGGTGCTCAGTGCTCGGGGTAATGGGTACTCAGTGCTCAGTACACAGGGTGCTGGGTGCTCAGTGCTCTGGGTGCTGGGTGCTCAGTACACAGTACTCAGGGTGCTGGGTGCTCAGTGCTCGGGGTGCTGGATGCTCAGTACTCAGGGTGCTGGGTGCTCAGTGCTCGGGGTGCTGGATGCACAGTACTCAGGGTGCTGGGTCCTCAGTGCTCAGGGTGCTGGGTGCTCAGTGCTCGGGGTGCTCAGTACTGAGGGTGCTGTGTGTTCAGTGCTCAGGGTACTGGGTGCTCAGTACTGAGGGTGTTCGGTGCTTAGTACTCAGGGTGCTGGGTGCTCAGTACTCAGGATGCTCATTGCTCAGGGTGCTGGGTGCTCAGTACTCAGGGTGCTCATTGCTCAGGGTGCTGGGTGCTCAGTACTCAGTGTGCTGGGTGCTCAGTGCTCGGGGTGCTGGGTGCTCAGTGCTCAGGGTGCTGGGTGCTCAGTACTCAGGGTGCTGGGTGGTCAGTACTCGGGGTACTGGGTGCTCAGTACTCAGGGTGCTGGGTGCTCAGTACTCAGGGTGCTGGGTGCTCAGTACTCGGGTGCTGGGTGCACAGTGCTCAGGGTGCTGGGTGCTCAGTGCTCGGGGTGCTGGGTGCTCAGTGCTCGGGGTGCTCGGTGCTCAGTGCTCAAGGTGCTGGGTGCTCAGTACTCAGGGTGCTCATTGCTCAAGGTGCTGGGTGCTCAGTACTCAGGGTGCTTGGTGCTCAGTGCTCAGGGTGCTCGGTTCTCGGGGCACTGGGTGCTCAGTGCTTGGGGTGCTCGAAGCTCAGTACTCAGGGTGCTGGGTGCTCAGTGCTCGGGGTGCTCGGTGCTCAGTACTCAGGGTGCTGGGTGCTCAGTGCTCGGGGTGCTGGGTGCTCAGTGCTCAGTACTCAGGGTGCTGGGTGCTCAGTGCTCAGGGTGCTGTCTGCTCAGTGCTCAGGGTGCTGGGTGCTCAGTGCTCATGGTGCTGGGTACTCAGTACTAAGGGTGCTGGGTGCTCAGTGCTCGGGGTGCTATGTGCTCAGTGCTCGCGGTGCTGGGTGCTCAGTGCTCGGGGTGCTATGTGCTCAGTGCTCGCGGTGCTGGGTGCTCAGTGCTCGGGGTGCTCGGTGCTCAATACTCAGGGTGCTGGGTGCTCAGTGCTCGAGGTGCTCAGTAGTCAGGGTGCTGTGTGTTCAGTGCTCAGGGTGCTGGGTGCTCAGTACTCAGGGTGCTCGGTGCTTAGTACTCAGGGTGCTGGGTGCTCAGTACTCCGGGTGCTGGGTGCTCAGTGCTCGGGGTTCTCAGTGCTCAGCGCTCAAGGTGCTGCGTGCTCAGTACTCAGGGTGCTCATTGCTCAGGTTGCTGGGTGCTCAGTGCTCAGGGTGCTCGGTGCTCGGGGCACTGGGTGCTCAGTGCTCAGGGGGCTCAGAGCTCAGTACTCAGGGTGCTGGGTGCTCAGTGCTCGGGGTGCTCGGTGCTCAGTACTCAGTGTGCTGGGTGCTCAGTGCTCGGGGTGCTCGGTGCTCAGTACGTTGGGTGCTCACTACTCAGGGTGCTGGATGCTCAGTGCTCAGGGTGCTGGGTGCTCGGTGCTCAGGGTGCTGGGTGCTCAGTACTCAGGGTGCTGGGTGCTCACTGCTCGGGGTGCTGGGTGCTCAGTACTCAGGGTGCTGGGTGCTCAGTACTCAGGGTGCTGGGTGCTCAGTACTCGGGTGCTGGGTGCTCAGTGCTCAGGGTGCTGGGTGCTCAGTGCTTGGGGTGCTGGGTGCTCAGTGCTCAGTACTCAGGGTGCTGGGTGTTCAGTGCTCGGGGTGCTGGGTGCTCAGTGCTCAGTACTCAGGGTGCTGGGTGCTCAGTGCTCAGGGTGCTGGGTGCTCAGTGCTCAGGGTGCTGGGTGCTCAGTGCTCAGGGTGCTGGGTACTCAGTGCTCAGGGTGCTGGGTGCTCAGTACTCAGGGTGCTCAGTGCTCAGTACTCGGGGTGCTGGGTGCTCAGTGCTCAGGGTGCTCAGTGCTCAGTACTCGGGGTGCTGTGTGCTCAGTGCTCAGGGTGCTCGGTGCTCAGTACTCAGGGTGCTCAGTGCTGAGTACTCAGCGTGCTGGCTGCTCAGTGCTCGGGGTGCTGGGTGCTCAGTACTCAGGGTGCTGGGTGCTCAGTACTCGTTGTGCTGGGTGCTAAGTGCTCAGGGTGCTGGGTGCTCAGAACTCAGGGTGCTGGGTGCTCAGTACTCAGGGTGCTCAGTGCTTAGTACTCAGCGTGCTGGGTGCTCAGTGCTCAGGGTGCTCGGTGCTCAGTGCTCGGGGTGCTGAGTGCTCAGTGCTCAGGGTGCTGGGTGCTCAGTACTCAGGGTGCTGGGTGCTCAGTACTCAGGGTGCTGGGTGCTCAGTACTCGGGTGCTGGGTGCTCAGTACTCAGGGTGCTGGGTGCTCAGTACTCGGGTGCTGGGTGCTCAGTGTTCAGGGTGCTGGGTGCTCAGTGCTCGGGGTGCTGGGTGCTCAGTGCTCAGTACTCAGGGTGCTGGGTGCTCAGTGCTCGGGGTGCTGGGTGCTCAGTGCTCAGGGTGCTGTGTGCTCAGTGATCGGGGTGCTGGGTGCTCAGTGCACAGTACTCAGGGTGCTGGGTGCTCAGTGCTCGGGGTGCTGGGTGCTCAGTACTCAGGGTGCTGGGTGCTCAGTACTCAGGGTGCTGGGTGCTCAGTGCTCAGGGTGCTGGGTGCTCAGTGCTCGTGGTGCTGGGTGCTCAGTGCTCAGTACTCAGGGTGCTGGGTGATCAGTGCTCGGGCTGCTGGGTGCTCAGTGCTCAGGGTGCTGGGTGCTCAGTGCTCAGGGCGCTGGGTGCTCAGTGCTCGGGGTGCTGTGTGCTCAGTGCTCAGTCCTCAGGGTGATGGGTGCTCAGTGCTCAGGGTGCTGGTTGCTCAGTGCTCAGGGTGCTGGGTACTCAGTGCTCGGGGTGCTGGGTGCTCAGTACTCAGGATCCTGGGTGCTCAGTACTCGGGTGCTGGGTGCTCAGTGCTCAGGGTGCTGGGTGCTCAGTGCTCGGGGTGCTGGGTGCTCAGTGCTCAGGGTGCTGGGTGCTCAGTGCTCAGGGCGCTGGGTGCTCAGTGCTCGGGGTGCTGGGTGCTCAGTGCTCAGTCCTCAGGGTGATGGGTGCTCAGTGCTCAGGGTGCTGGGTGCTCAGTGCTCAGGTTGCTGGGTACTCAGTGCTCGGGGTGCTGGGTGCTCAGTACTCAGGGTGCTGGGTGCTCAGTACACATGGTGCTGGGTTCTCAGTGCTCGGGTTGCTGGGTGCTCAGTGCTCGGGGTGCTGGGTGCTCAGTGCTCGGGGTGCTGTGTGTTCAGTGCTCAGGGTGCTGGATGTTCAGTACTCAGGATGCTGGTTGCTCAGTACTCAGGGTTCTCATTGCTCAGGGTGCTGGGTGCTCAGTATTCAGGGTGCTGGGTGCTCAGTACTCAGGGTGCTCAGTGCTCAGTACTCAGGGTGCTCAGTGCTCAGTATTCAGGGTGCTCGGTGCTCAGGGTGCTGTGTGCTCAGTGCTCGGGGTGCTCGGTGCTCAGTACTCAGGGTGCTGGGTGCTCAGTGCTCAGGGTGCTGGGTGCTCAGTGCTCAGGGTGCTGGGTGCTCAGTGCTCAGGGTGCTGGGAGCTCAGTACTCACGGTGCTCGTTGCTCGGGGTGCTGGGTGCTCAGTGCTCGGGGTGCTCGGTGCTCAGTACTCGGGGTGCTCAGTGCTCAGTACTCAGGGTGCTGGGTGCTCAGTGCTCAGGGTGCTGGGTGCTCAGTACTCAGGGTGCTGCGTGCTCGGTGCTCAGGACGCTGGGTGCTCAGTACTCAGGGTGCTGGGTGCTCAGTACTCAGGGTGCTCGGTGCTCAGTACTCAGGGTGCTGGGTGCTCAGTGCTCGGGGTGCTGGGTGCTCAGTTCTCAGTGTGCTCAGTGCTCAGTACTCAGCGTGCTGGGTGCTCAGTGCTCAGGGTGCTCGGTGCTCAGTACTCAGGGTGCTGGGTGCTCAGTACTCAGGGTGCTGGGTGCTCAGTACTCGGGTGCTGGGTGCTCAGTGTTCAGGGTGCTGGGTGCTCAGTGCTCGGGGTGCTGGGTGCTCAGTGCTCAGTACTCAGGGTGCTGGGTGCTCAGTGCTCGGGGTGCTGGGTGCTCAGTGCTCAGTACTCAGGGTGCTGGGTGCTCAGTGCTCGGGGTGCTGGGTGCTCAGTGCTCAGTACTCAGGGTGCTGGGTGAACAGTGCTCGGGCTGCTAGGTGCTCAGTGCTCAGGGTGCTGGGTGCTCAGTGCTCAGGGCGCTGGGTGCTCAGTGCTCGGGGTGCTGGGTGCTCAGTGCTCAGTCCTCAGGGTGATGGGTGCTCAGTGCTCAGGGTGCTGGTTGCTCAGTGCTCAGGGTGCTGGGTACTCAGTGCTCGGGGTGCTGGGTGCTCAGTACTCAGGGTGCTGGGTGCTCAGTACACATGGTGCTGGGTTCTCAGTGCTCGGGTTGCTGGGTGCTCAGTGCTCCGGGTGCTGGGTGCTCAGTGCTCGGGGTGCTGTGTGTTCAGTGCTCAGGGTGCTGGGTGTTCAGTACTCAGGATGCTGGGTGCTCAGTACTCAGGGTTCTCATTGCTCAGGGTGCTGGGTGCTCAGTACTCAGGGTGCTGGGTGCTCAGTACTCAGGGTGCTCAGTGCTCAGTACTCAGGGTGCTCAGTGCTCAGTACTCAGAGTGCTCGGTGCTCAGGGTGCTGGGTGCTCAGTGCTCGGGGTGCTCGGTGCTCAGTACTCAGGGTGCTGGGTGCTCAGTACTCAGGGAGCTGGGTGCTCAGTGCTCAGGGTGCTGGGTGCTCAGTGCTCAGGGTGCTGGGTGCTCAGTACTCAGGGTGCTCGGTGCTCGGGGTGCTGGGTGCTCAGTGCTCGGGGTGCTCGGTGCTCAGTCCTCCGGGTGCTCAGTGCTCAGTACTCAGGGTGCTGGGTGCTCAGTGCTCAGGGTGCTGGGTGCTCAGTACTCAGGGTGCTGGGTGCACGGTGCTCAGTACGCTGGGTGCTCAGTACTCAGGTTGCTGGGTGCTCAGTACTCAGGGTGCTCGGTGCTCAGTACTCAGGGTGCTGGGTGCTCAGTGCTCGGGGTGCTGGGTGCTCAGTACTCAGGGTGCTCGGTGCTCAGTACTCAGCGTGCTGGGTGCTCAGTGCTCAGGGTGCTCGGTGCTCAGTACTCAGGGTGCTCAGTGCTCAGTACTCAGCGTGCTGGGTGCTCAGTGCTCAGGGTGCTCGGTGCTCAGTACTCATGGTGCTCAGTGCTCAGTACTCAGCGTGCTGGGTGCTCAGTGCTCAGGATGCTCTGTGCTCAGTACTCAGGGTGCTCAGTGCTCAGTACTCAGCGTGCTGGGTGCTCAGTGCTCGGGGTGCTGGGTGCTCAGTACTCAGGGTGCTGGGTGCTCAGTACTCGTTGTGCTGGGTGCTAAGTGCTCAGGATGCTGGGTGCTCAGAACTGAGGGTGCTGGGTGCTCAGTACTCAGGGTACTCAGTGCTCAGTACTCAGCGTGCTGGGTGCTCAGTGCTCAGGGTGCTCGGTGCTCAGTACTCAGGGTGCTCAGTGCTCAGTACTCAGCGTGCTGGGTGCTCAGTGTTCAGGGTGCTGGGTGCTCAGTACTCAGGGTGCTGGGTGCTTAGTACTCAGGGTGCTCGGTCCTCAGTGCTCAGGGTGCTGGGTGCTTAGTACTCAGGGAGCAGGGTGCTCAATGCTCAGGGTGCTCAGTGCTCAGTACTCAGGGTGCTCGGTGCTCAGTGATCAGGGTGCTCAGTGCTCAGTACTCAGGGTGCTCAGTGCTCAGTGCTCTGGGTGCTGGGTGCTCAGTGCTCGGGGTGCTGGGTGCTCAGTGCTCAGGGTGCTGGGTGCTCAGTACTCAGGGTGCTCAGTGCTCAGGGTGCTGGGTGCTCAGTGCTCGGGGTAATGGGTACTCAGTGCTCAGTACACAGGGTGCTGGGTGCTCAGTGCTCTGGGTGCTGGGTGCTCAGTACACAGTACTCAGGGTGCTGGGTGCTCAGTGCTCGGGGTGCTGGATGCTCAGTACTCAGGGTGCTGGGTGCTCAGTGCTCGGGGTGCTGGATGCACAGTACTCAGGGTGCTGGGTCCTCAGTGCTCAGGGTGCTGGGTGCTCAGTGCTCGGGGTGCTCAGTACTGAGGGTGATGTGTGTTCAGTGCTCAGGGTACTGGGTGCACAGTACTGAGGGTGTTCGGTGCTTAGTACTCAGGGTGCTGGGTGCTCAGTACTCAGGATGCTCATTGCTCAGGGTGCTGGGTGCTCAGTACTCAGGGTGCTCATTGCTCAGGGTGCTGGGTGCTCAGTACTCAGTGTGCTGGGTGCTCAGTGCTCGGGGTGCTGGGTGCTCAGTGCTCAGGGTGCTGGGTGCTCAGTACTCAGGGTGCTGGGTGGTCAGTACTCGGGGTGCTGGGTGCTCAGTACTCAGGGTGCTGGGTGCTCAGTACTCAGGGTGCTGGGTGCTCAGTACTCGGGTGCTGGGTGCACAGTGCTCAGGGTGCTGGGTGCTCAGTGCTCGGGGTGCTGGGTGCTCAGTGCTCGGGGTGCTCGGTGCTCAGTGCTCAAGGTGCTGGGTGCTCAGTACTCAGGGTGCTCATTGCTCAAGGTGCTGGGTGCTCAGTACTCAGGGTGCTTGGTGCTCAGTGCTCAGGGTGCTCGGTTCTCGGGGCACTGGGTGCTCAGTGCTTGGGGTGCTCGAAGCTCAGTACTCAGGGTGCTGGGTGCTCAGTGCTCGGGGTGCTCGGTGCTCAGTACTCAGGGTGCTGGGTGCTCAGTGCTCGGGGTGCTGGGTGCTCAGTGCTCAGTACTCAGGGTGCTGGGTGCTCAGTGCTCAGGGTGCTGTCTGCTCAGTGCTCAGGGTGCTGGGTGCTCAGTGCTCATGGTGCTGGGTACTCAGTACTAAGGGTGCTGGGTGCTCAGTGCTCGGGGTGCTATGTGCTCAGTGCTCGCGGTGCTGGGTGCTCAGTGCTCGGGGTGCTATGTGCTCAGTGCTCGCGGTGCTGGGTGCTCAGTGCTCGGGGTGCTCGGTGCTCAATACTCAGGGTGCTGGGTGCTCAGTGCTCGAGGTGCTCAGTAGTCAGGGTGCTGTGTGTTCAGTGCTCAGGGTGCTGGGTGCTCAGTACTCAGGGTGCTCGGTGCTTAGTACTCAGGGTGCTGAGTGCTCAGTACTCCGGGTGCTGGGTGCTCAGTGCTCGGGGTTCTCAGTGCTCAGCGCTCAAGGTGCTGCGTGCTCAGTACTCAGGGTGCTCATTGCTCAGGTTGCTGGGTGCTCAGTGCTCAGGGTGCTCGGTGCTCGGGGCACTGGGTGCTCAGTGCTCAGGGGGCTCAGAGCTCAGTACTCAGGGTGCTGGGTGCTCAGTGCTCGGGGTGCTCGGTGCTCAGTACTCAGTGTGCTGGGTGCTCAGTGCTCGGGGTGCTCGGTGCTCAGTACATTGGGTGCTCACTACTCAGGGTGCTGGATGCTCAGTGCTCAGGGTGCTGGGTGCTCGGTGCTCAGGGTGCTGGGTGCTCAGTACTCAGGGTGCTGGGTGCTCACTGCTCGGGGTGCTGGGTGCTCAGTACTCAGGGTGCTGGGTGCTCAGTACTCAGGGTGCTGGGTGCTCAGTACTCGGGTGCTGGGTGCTCAGTGCTCAGGGTGCTGGGTGCTCAGTGCTTGGGGTGCTGGGTGCTCAGTGCTCAGTACTCAGGGTGCTGGGTGTTCAGTGCTCGGGGTGCTGGGTGCTCAGTGCTCAGTACTCAGGGTGCTGGGTGCTCAGTGCTCAGGGTGCTGGGTGCTCAGTGCTCAGGGTGCTGGGTGCTCAGTGCTCAGGGTGCTGGGTACTCAGTGCTCAGGGTGCTGGGTGCTCAGTACTCAGGGTGCTCAGTGCTCAGTACTCGGGGTGCTGGGTGCTCAGTGCTCAGGGTGCTCAGTGCTCAGTACTCGGGGTGCTGTGTGCTCAGTGCTCAGGGTGCTCGGTGCTCAGTACTCAGGGTGCTCAGTGCTGAGTACTCAGCGTGCTGGCTGCTCAGTGCTCGGGGTGCTGGGTGCTCAGTACTCAGGGTGCTGGGTGCTCAGTACTCGTTGTGCTGGGTGCTAAGTGCTCAGGGTGCTGGGTGTTCAGAACTCAGGGTGCTGGGTGCTCAGTACTCAGGGTGCTCAGTGCTTAGTACTCAGCGTGCTGGGTGCTCAGTGCTCAGGGTGCTCGGTGCTCAGTGCTCGGGGTGCTGAGTGCTCAGTGCTCAGGGTGCTGGGTGCTCAGTACTCAGGGTGCTGGGTGCTCAGTACTCAGGGTGCTGGGTGCTCAGTACTCGGGTGCTGGGTGCTCAGTACTCAGGGTGCTGGGTGCTCAGTACTCGGGTGCTGGGTGCTCAGTGTTCAGGGTGCTGGGTGCTCAGTGCTCGGGGTGCTGGGTGCTCAGTGCTCAGTACTCAGGGTGCTGGGTGCTCAGTGCTCGGGGTGCTGGGTGCTCAGTGCTCAGGGTGCTGTGTGCTCAGTGATCGGGGTGCTGGGTGCTCAGTGCACAGTACTCAGGGTGCTGGGTGCTCAGTGCTCGGGGTGCTGGGTGCTCAGTACTCAGGGTGCTGGGTGCTCAGTACTCAGGGTGCTGGGTGCTCAGTGCTCAGGGTGCTGGGTGCTCAGTGCTCGTGGTGCTGGGTGCTCAGTGCTCAGTACTCAGGGTGCTGGGTGATCAGTGCTCGGTCTGCTGGGTGCTCAGTGCTCAGGGTGCTGGGTGCTCAGTGCTCAGGGCGCTGGGTGCTCAGTGCTCGGGGTGCTGGGTGCTCAGTGCTCAGTCCTCAGGGTGATGGGTGCTCAGTGCTCAGGGTGCTGGTTGCTCAGTGCTCAGGGTGCTGGGTACTCAGTGCTCGGTGTGCTGGGTGCTCAGTACTCAGGGTGCTGGGTGCTCAGTACACATGGTGCTGGGTTCTCAGTGCTCGGGTTGCTGGGTGCTCAGTGCTCCGGGTGCTGGGTGCTCAGTGCTCGGGGTGCTGTGTGTTCAGTGCTCAGGGTGCTGGGTGTTCAGTACTCAGGATGCTGGGTGCTCAGTACTCAGGGTTCTCATTGCTCAGGGTGCTGGGTGCTCAGTACTCAGGGTGCTGGGTGCTCAGTACTCAGGGTGCTCAGTGCTCAGTACTCAGGGTGCTCAGTGCTCAGTACTCAGGGTGCTCGGTGCTCAGGGTGCTGGGTGCTCAGTGCTCGGGGTGCTCGGTGCTCAGTACTCAGGGTGCTGGGTGCTCAGTACTCAGGGAGCTGGGTGCTCAGTGCTCAGGGTGCTGGGTGCTCAGTGCTCAGGGTGCTGGGTGCTCAGTACTCAGGGTGCTCGGTGCTCGGGGTGCTGGGTGCTCAGTGCTCGGGGTGCTGGGTGCTCAGTACTCAGGGTGCTGGGTGCTCAGTGCTCAGGGTGCTGGGTGCTCAGTACTCAGGGTGCTGGGTGCACGGTGCTCAGTACGCTGGGTGCTCAGTACTCAGGTTGCTGGGTGCTCAGTACTCAGGGTGCTCGGTGCTCAGTACTCAGGGTGCTGGGTGCTCAGTGCTCGGGGTGCTGGGTGCTCAGTACTCAGGGTGCTCGGTGCTCAGTACTCAGCGTGCTGGGTGCTCAGTGCTCAGGGTGCTGGGTGCTCAGTACTCAGGGTGCTCAGTGCTCAGTACTCAGCGTGCTGGGTGCTCAGTGCTCAGGGTGCTCGGTGCTCAGTACTCAGGGTGCTCAGTGCTCAGTACTCTGCGTGCTGGGTGCTCAGTGCTCAGGGTGCTCGGTGCTCAGTACTCAGGGTGCTCAGTGCTCAGTACTCAGCGTGCTGGGTGCTCAGTGCTCGGGGTGCTGGGTGCTCAGTACTCAGGGTGCTGGGTGCTCAGTACTCGTTGTGCTGGGTGCTAAGTGCTCAGGGTGCTGGGTGCTCAGAACTGAGGGTGCTGGGTGCTCAGTACTCAGGGTACTCAGTGCTCAGTACTCAGCGTGCTGGGTGCTCAGTGCTCAGGGTGCTCGGTGCTCAGTACTCAGGGTGCTCAGTGCTCAGTACTCAGCGTGCTGGGTGCTCAGTGTTCAGGGTGCTGGGTGCTCAGTACTCAGGGTGCTGGGTGATTAGTACTCAGGGTGCTCGGTCCTCAGTGCTCAGGGTGCTGGGTGCTTAGTACTCAGGGAGCAGGGTGCTCAATGCTCAGGGTGCTCAGTGCTCAGTATTCAGGGTGCTCGGTGCTCAGAGATCAGGGTGCTCAGTGCTCAGTACTCAGGGTGCTCAGTGCTCAGTGCTCTGGGTGCTGGGTGCTCAGTGCTCGGGGTGCTGGGTGCTCAGTGCTCAGGGTGCTGGGTGCTCAGTACTCAGGGTGCTCAGTGCTCAGGGTGCTGGGTGCTCAGTGCTCGGGGTAATGGGTACTCAGTGCTCAGTACACAGGGTGCTGGGTGCTCAGTGCTCTGGGTGCTGGGTGCTCAGTACTCAGTACTCAGGGTGCTGGGTGCTCAGTGCTCGGGGTGCTGGATGCTCAGTACTCAGGGTGCTGGGTGCTCAGTGCTCGGGGTGCTGGATGCACAGTACTCAGGGTGCTGGGTCCTCAGTGCTCAGGGTGCTGGGTGCTCAGTGCTCGGGGTGCTCAGTACTGAGGGTGCTGTGTGTTCAGTGCTCAGGGTACTGGGTGCTCAGTACTGAGGGTGTTCGGTGCTTAGTACTCAGGGTGCTGGGTGCTCAGTACTCAGGGTGCTCATTGATCAGGGTGCTGGGTGCTCAGTACACAGGGTGCTCATTGCTCAGGGTGCTGGGTGCTCAGTACTCAGTGTGCTGGGTGCTCAGTGCTCGGGGTGCTCGGTGCTCAGTGCTCAGGGTGCTGGGTGCTCAGTACTCAGGGTGCTCATTGCTCAGGGTGCTGGGTGCTCAGTACTCAGGGTGCTGGGTGCTCAGTACTCAGGGTGCTCAGTGCTCAGTACTCAGGGAACTCAGTGCTCAGTACTCAGGGTACTGGGTGCTCAGTGCTCAGGGTGCTGGGTGCTCAGTGATGAGGGTGGTCAGTACTCAGGGTGCTGTGTGTTCAGTGCTCAGTGTACTGGGTGCTCAGTACTCAGGGTGCTGGGTGCTCAGTGCTCGGGGTGCTGGGTGCTCAGTGCTCAGTACTCAGTGTGCTGGGTGCTCAGTGCTCAGGGTGCTGGGTGCTCAGTGCTCAGGGTGCTGGGTGCTCAGAGCTCACGGTGCTGGGTACTCAGTGCTCGGGGTGCTCAGTGCTCAGTACTCGGGGTGCTGGGTGCTCAGTGCTCAGGGTGCTCAATGCTCAGTACTCGGGGTGATGTGTGCTCAGTGCTCAGGGTGCTCAGAGCTCAGTGCTCGGGGTGCTGGGTGCTCAGTGCTCGGGGCGCTGGGTGCTCAGTGCTCGTGGTGCTGGGTGCTCAGTAGTCGGGGTGCTGCGTGCTCAGTGCTCAGGGTGCTCAGTGCTCAGTACTCAGTGCTCAGGGTGCTCAGTGCTCAGTGCTCAGGGTGCTGGGTGTTCAGTACTCAGGGTGCTGGTTGCTCAGTACTCAGCGTGCTGGGTACTCAGTGCTCAGGGTGCTGGGTGCTCAGTGCTCGGGGTGCTCAGTACTCAGGCTGCTGTGTGTTCAGTGCTCAGGGTACTGGGTGCTCAGTACTCAGGGTGCTCGGTGCTTAGTACTCAGGGTGCTGGGTGCTCAGTACTCCGGTTGCTGGGTGCTCAGTGCTCGGGGTGCTCGGAGCTCAGTACTCAGAGTGCTGGGTGCTCAGTTCTCGGGGTGATCGGTGCTCAGTACTCAGGGTGCTGGGTGCTCAGTGCTCAGGGTGCTCGGTGCTCAGTATGTTGGGTGCTCACTACTCAGGGTGCTGGGTGCTCAGTGCTCAGTGTGCTGGGTGCTCAGTGCTCAGGGTGCTGGGTGATCAGTGCTCATGGTGCTGGGTACTCAGTGCTCGGGGTGCTGGGTGCTCAGTGCTCGGGTTGCTGGGTGCTCAGTGCTCAGTCCTCAGGGTGATGGGTGCTCAGTGCTCAGGGTGCTGGGTGCTCAGTACTCAGGGTGCTGGGTGCTCAGTGCTCGGGGTGCTGGGTGCTCAGTGCTCGGGTTGCTGGGTGCTCAGTGCTCAGTCCTCAGGGTGATGGGTGCTCAGTGCTCAGGGTGCTGGGTGCTCAGTGCTCAGGGTGCTGGGTACTCAGTGCTCGGGGTGCTGGGTGCTCAGTACTCAGGGTGCTGGGTGCTCAGTACACATGGTGCTGGGTTCTCAGTGCTCGGGTTGCTGGGTGCTCAGTGCTCGGGGTGCTGGGTTCTCAGTGCTCGGGGTGCTGTGTGTTCAGTGCTCAGGGTGCTGGGTGTTCAGTACTCAGGATGCTGGGTGCTCAGTACTCAGGGTGCTCAGTGCTCAGTACTCAGGGTGCTCAGTGCTCAGTACTCAGGGTGCTCGGTGCTCGGGGTGCTGTGTGCTCAGTGCTCGGGGTGCTCGGTGCTCAGTACTCAGGGTGCTGGGTGCTCAGTGCTCAGGGTGCTGGGTGCTCAGTGCTCAGGGTGCTGGGAGCTCAGTACTCAGGGTGCTCGGTGCTCGGGGTGCTGGGTGCTCAGTACTCGGGGTGCTCAGTGCTCAGTACTCAGGGTGCTGGGTGCTCAGTGCTCAGGGTGCTGGGTGCTCAGTACTCAGGGTGCTGCGTGCTCGGTGCTCAGGACGCTGGGTGCTCAGTACTCAGGGTGCTCGGTGCTCAGTACTCAGGGTGCTGGGTGCTCAGTGCTCGGGGTGCTGGGTGCTCAGTACTCAGGGTGCTCAGTGCTCAGTACTCAGCGTGCTGGGTGCTCAGTGCTCAGGGTGCTCGGTGCTCAGTACTCAGGGTGCTCAGTGCTCAGTACTCAGCGTGCTGGGTGCTCAGTGCTCAGGGTGCTCGGTGCTCAGTACTCAGGGTGCTCAGTGCTCAGTACTCAGCGTGCTGGGTGCTCATTGCTCGGGGTGCTGGGTGCTCAGTACTCAGGGTGCTGGGTGCTCAGTACTCGTTGTGCTGGGTGCTAAGTGCTCAGGTTGCTGGGTGCTCAGAACTCAGGGTGCTGGGTGCTCAGTACTCAGGGTGCTCAGTGCTTAGTACTCAGCGTGCTGGGTGCTCAGTGCTCAGGGTGCTCGGTGCTCAGTGCTCGGGGTGCTGAGTGCTCAGTGCTCAGGGTGCTGGGTGCTCAGTACTCGGGTGCTGGGTGCTCAGTACTCAGGGTGCTGGGTGCTCAGTACTCGGGTGCTGGGTGCTCAGTGTTCAGGGTGCTGGGTGCTCAGTGCTCGGGGTGCTGGGTGCTCAGTGCTCAGTACTCAGGGTGCTGGGTGCTCAGTGCTCGGGGTGCTGGGTGCTCAGTGCTCAGGGTGATGGGTGCTCAGTGCTCGGGGTGCTGGGTGCTCAGTGCACAGTACTCAGGGTGCTGGGTGCTCAGTGCTCGGGGTGCTGGGTGCTCAGTGCTCAGGGTGCTGGGCGCTCAGTACTCAGGGTGCTGGGTGCTTAGTACTCAGGGTGCTGGGTGCTCAGTGCTCAGGGTGCTGGGTGCTCAGTGCTCGTGGTGCTGGGTGCTCAGTGCTCAGTACTCAGCGTGCTGGGTGCTCAGTGCTCAGGGTGCTCGGTGCTCAGTACTCAGGGTGCTCAGTGCTCAGTACTCAGCCTGCTGGGTGCTCAGTGCTCAGGGTGCTCGGTGCTCAGTACTCAGGGTGCTCAGTGCTCAGTACTCAGCGTGCTGGGTGCTCAGTGCTCAGGGTGCTCGGTGCTCAGTACTCAGGGTGCTCAGTGCTGAGTACTCAGCGTGCTGGGTGCTCAGTGCTCGGGGTGCTGGGTGCTCAGTACTCAGGGTGCTGGGTGCTCAGTACTCGTTGTGCTGGGTGCTAAGTGCTCAGGGTGCTGGGTGCTCAGAACTCAGGGTGCTGGGTGCTCAGTACTCAGGGTGCTCAGTGCTTAGTACTCAGCGTGCTGGGTGCTCAGTGCTCAGGGTGCTCGGTGCTCAGTGCTCGGGGTGCTGAGTGCTCAGTGCTCAGGGTGCTGGGTGCTCAGTACTCAGGGTGCTTGGTGCTCAGTACTCAGGGTGCTGGGTGCTCAGTACTCGGGTGCTTGGTGCTCAGTACTCAGGGTGCTGGGTGCTCAGTACTCGGGTGCTGGGTGCTCAGTGTTCAGGGTGCTGGGTGCTCAGTGCTCGGGGTGCTGGGTGCTCAGTGCTCAGTACTCAGGGTGCTGGGTGCTCAGTGCTCGGGGTGCTGGGTGCTCAGTGCTCAGGGTGCTGGATGCTCAGTGCTCGGGGTGCTGGGTGCTCAGTGCACAGTACTCAGGGTGCTGGGTGCTCAGTGCTCGGGGTGCTGGGCGCTCAGTACTTAGGGTGCTGGGTGCTCAGTACTCAGGGTGCTGGGTGCTCAGTGCAGAGGGTGCTGGGTGCTCAGTGCTCGTGGTGCTGTGTGCTCAGTGCTCAGTACTCAGGGTGCTGGGTGATCAGTGCTCGGGCTGCTGGGTGCTCAGTGCTCAGGGTGCTGGGTGCTCAGTGCTCAGGGTGCTGGGTGCTCTGTGCTCGTGGTGCTGGGTGCTCAGTGCTCAGTAATCAGGGTGTTGGGTGATCAGTGCTCGGGCTGCTGGGTGCTCAGTGCTCAGGGTGCTGGGTGCTCAGTGCTCGTGGTGCTGGGTGCTCAGTGCTCAGTACTCAGGGTGATGGGTGCTCAGTGCTCAGGGTGCTGGTTGCTCAGTGCTCAGGGTGCTGGGTACTCAGTGCTCGGGGTGCTGGGTGCTCAGTACTCAGGGTGCTGGGTGCTCAGTACACATGGTGCTGGGTTCTCAGTGCTCGGGTTGCTGGGTGCTCAGTGCTCCGGGTGCTGGGTGCTCAGTGCTCGGGGTGCTGTGTGTTCAGTGCTCAGGGTGCTGGGTGTTCAGTACTCAGGATGCTGGGTGCTCAGTACTCAGGGTTCTCATTGCTCAGGGTGCTGGTTGCTCAGTACTCAGGGTGCTGGGTGCTCAGTACTCAGGGTGCTCAGTGCTCAGTACTCAGGGTGCTCAGTGCTCAGTACTCAGGGTGCTCGGTGCTCAGGGTGCTGGGTGCTCAGTGCTCGGGGTGCTCGGTGCTCAGTACTCAGGGTGCTGGGTGCTCAGTACTCAGGGAGCTTGGTGCTCAGTGCTCAGGGTGCTGGGTGCTCAGTGCTCAGGGTGCTGGGTGCTCAGTACTCAGGGTGCTCGGTGCTCGGGGTGCTGGGTGCTCGGTGCTCGGGGTGCTCGGTGCTCAGTCCTCCGGGTGCTCAGTGCTCAGTACTCAGGGTGCTGGGTGCTCAGTGCTCAGGGTGCTGGGTGCTCAGTACTCAGGGTGCTAGGTGCACGGTGCTCAGTACGCTGGGTGCTCAGTACTCAGGGTGCTGGGTGCTCAGTACTCAGGGTGCTCGGTGCTCAGTTCTCAGGGTGCTGGGTGCTCAGTGCTCGGGGTGCTGGGTGCTCAGTACTCAGGGTGCTCAGTGCTCAGTACTCAGCGTGCTGGGTGCTCAGTGCTCAGGGTGCTCGGTGCTCAGTACTCAGGGTGCTCAGTGCTCAGTACTCAGCGTGCTGGGTGCTCAGTGCTCAGGGTGCTCGGTGCTCAGTACTCAGGGTGCTCAGTGCTCAGTACTCAGCGTGCTGGGTGCTCAGTGCTCAGGGTGCTCGGTGCTCATTACTCAGGGTGCTCAGTGCTCAGTACTCAGCGTGCTGGGTGCTCAGTGCTCGGGGTGCTGGGTGCTCAGTACTCAGGGTGCTGGGTGCTCAGTACTCGTTGTGCTGGGTGCTAAGTGCGCAGGGTGCTGGGTGCTCAGAACTGAGGGTGCTGGGTGCTCAGTACTCAGGGTGCTCAGTGCTCAGTACTCAGCGTGCTGGGTGCTCAGTGCTCAGGGTGCTCGGTGCTCAGTACTCAGGGTGCTCAGTGCTCAATACTCAGCGTGCTGGGTGCTCAGTGCTCAGGGTGCTGGGTGCTCAGTACTCAGGGTGCTGGGTGCTTAGTACTCAGGGTGCTCGGTCCTCAGTGCTCAGGGTGCTGGGTGCTTAGTACTCAGAGAGCAGGGTGCTCAATGCTCAGGGTGCTCAGTGCTCAGTACTCAGGGTGCTCGGTGCTCAGTGATCAGGGTGCTCAGTGCTCAGTACTCAGGGTGCTCAGTGCTCAGTGCTCTGGGTGCTGGGTGCTCAGTGCTCGGGGTGCTGGGTGCTCAGTGCTCAGGGTGCTGGGTGCTCAGTACTCAGGGTGCTCAGTGCTCAGGGTGCTGGGTGCTCAGTGCTCGGGGTAATGGGTACTCAGTGCTCAGTACAGAGGGTGCTGGGTGCTCAGTGCTCTGGGTGCTGGGTGCTCAGTACTCAGTACTCAGGGTGCTGGGTGCTCAGTGCTCGGGGTGCTGGTTGCTCAGTACTCAGGGTGCTGGGTGCTCAGTGCTC
Source organism: Microtus oregoni (assembly GCF_018167655.1). Lineage (NCBI taxonomy): Eukaryota > Metazoa > Chordata > Mammalia > Rodentia > Cricetidae > Microtus > Microtus oregoni. Next base: position 255,424 of record NW_024543304.1, read on the forward strand.
GGGGTGCTGGATGCACAGTACTCAGGGTGCTGGGTCCTCAGTGCTCAGGGTGCTGGGTGCTCAGTGCTCGGGGTGCTCAGTACTCAGGGTGCTGTGTGTTCAGTGCTCAGGGTACTGGGTGCTCAGTACTGAGGGTGCTCGGTGCTTAGTACTCAGGGTGCTGGGTGCTCAGTACTCAGGGTGCTCATTGCTCAGGGTGCTGGGTGCTCAGTACTCAGGGTGCTCATTGCTCAGGGTGCTGGGTGCTCAGTACTCAGTGTGCTGGGTGCTCAGTGCTCGGGGTGCTCGGTGCTCAGTGCTCAGGGTGCTGGGTGCTCAGTACTCAGGGTGCTCATTGCTCAGGGTGCTGGGTGCTCAGTACTCAGGGTGCTGGGTGCTCAGTACTCAGGGTGCTCAGTGCTCAGTACTCAGGGAGCTCAGTGCTCAGTACTCAGGGTGCTGGGTGCTCAGTGCTCAGGGTGCTGGGTTCTCAGTGCTGAGGGTGCTCAGTACTCAGGGTGCTGTGTGTTCAGTGCTCAGGGTACTGGGTGCTCAGTACTCAGGGTGCTGGGTGCTCAGTGCTCGGGGTGCTGGGTGCTCAGTGCTCAGTACTCAGTGTGCTGGGTGCTCAGTGCTCAGGGTGCTGGGTGCTCAGTGCTCAGGGTGCTGGGTGCTCAGTGCTCACGGTGCTGGGTACTCAGTGCTCGGGGTGCTCAGTGCTCAGTACTCGGGGTGCTGGGTGCTCAGTGCTCAGGGTGCTCAATGCTCAGTACTCGGGGTGCTGTGTGCTCAGTGCTCAGGGTGCTCAGAGCTCAGTGCTCGGGGTGCTGGGTGCTCAGTGCTCGGGGCGCTGGGTGCTCAGTGCTCGTGGTCCTGGGTGCTCAGTACTCGGGGTGCTGCGTGCTCAGTGCTCAGGTTGCTCAGTTCTCAGTACACAGTGCTCAGGGTGCTCAGTGCTCAGTGCTCAGGGTGCTGGGTGTTCAGTACTCAGGGTGCTGGGTGCTCAGTACTCAGGGTGCTGGGTACTCAGTGCTCAGGGTGCTGGGTGCTCAGTGCTCTGGGTGCTCAGTACTCAGGCTGCTGTGTGTTCAGTGCTCAGGGTACTGGGTGCTCAGTACTCAGGGTGCTCGGTGCTTAGTACTCAGGGTGCTGGGTGCTCAGTACTCCGGTTGCTGGGTGCTCAGTGCTCGGGGTGCTCGGAGCTCAGTACTCAGAGTGCTGGGTGCTCAGTTCTCGGGGTGATCGGTGCTCAGTACTCAGGGTGCTGGGTGCTCAGTGCTCGGGGTGCTCGGTGCTCAGTACGTTGGGTGCTCACTACTCAGGGTGCTGGGTGCTCAGTGCTCAGTGTGCTGGGTGCTCAGTGCTCAGGGTGCTGGGTGCTCAGTGCTCAGGGTGCTGGGTGCTCAGTACTCAGGGTGCTGGGTGCTCAGTGCTCGGGGTGCTGGGTGCTCAGTGCTCGGGTTGCTGGGTGCTCAGTGCTCAGTCCTCAGGGTGATGGGTGCTCAGTGCTCAGGGTGCTGGGTGCTCAGTGCTCAGGGTGCTGGGTACTCAGTGCTCGGGGTGCTGGGTGCTCAGTACTCAGGGTGCTGGGTGCTCAGTACACATGGTGCTGGGTTTTCAGTGCTCGGGTTGCTGGGTACTCAGTGCTCGGGGTGCTGGGTTCTCAGTGCTCGGGGTGCTGTGTGTTCAGTGCTCAGGGTGCTGGGTGTTCAGTACTCAGGATGCTGGGTGCTCAGTACTCAGGGTTCTCATTGCTCAGGGTGCTGGGTGCTCAGTACTCAGGGTGCTGGGTGCTCAGTACTCAGGGTGCTCGGTGCTCAGGGTGCTGTGTGCTCAGTGCTCGGGGTGCTCAGTGCTCAGTACTCAGGGTGCTCAGTGCTCAGTACTCAGGGTGCTCGGTGCTCAGGGTGCTGTGTGCTCAGTGCTCGGGGTGCTCGGTGCTCAGTACTCAGGGTGCTGGGTGCTCAGTGCTCAGGGTGCTGGGTGCTCAGTGCTCAGGGTGCTGGGTGCTCAGTGCTCAGGGTGCTGGGAGCTCAGTACTCAGGGTGCTCGGTGCTCGGGGTGCTGGGTGCTCAGTGCTCGGGGTGCTCCGTGCTCAGTACTCGGGGTGCTCAGTGCTCAGTACTCAGGGTGTTGGGTGCTCAGTGCTCAGGGTGCTGGGTGCTCAGTACTCAGGGTGCTGCGTGCTCGGTGCTCAGGACGCTGGGTGCTCAGTACTCAGGGTGCTGGGTGCTCAGTACTCAGGGTGCTCGGTGCTCAGTACTCAGGGTGCTGGGTGCTCAGTGCTCGGGGTGCTGGGTGCTCAGTACTCAGGGTGCTCAGTGCTCAGTACTCAGCGTGCTGGGTGCTCAGTGCTCAGGGTGCTCGGTGCTCAGTACTCAGGGTGCTCAGTGCTCAGTACTCAGCGTGCTGGGTGCTCAGTGCTCAGGGTGCCCGGTGCTCAGTACTCAGGGTGCTCAGTGCTCAGTACTCAGCGTGCTGGGTGCTCAGTGCTCAGGGTGCTCGGTGCTCAGTACTCGGGGTGCTCAGTGCTCAGTACTCAGGGTGTTGGGTGCTCAGTGCTCAGGGTGCTGGGTGCTCAGTACTCAGCGTGCTGGGTGCTCATTGCTCGGGGTGCTGGGTGCTCAGTACTCAGGGTGCTGGGTGCTCAGTACTCGTTGTGCTGGGTGCTAAGTGCTCAGGGTGCTGGGTGCTCAGAACTCAGGGTGCTGGGTGCTCAGTATTCAGGGTGCTCAGTGCTTATTACTCAGCGTGCTGGGTGCTCAGTGCTCAGGCTGCTCGGTGCTCAGTGCTCGGGGTGCTGAGTGCTCAGTGCTCAGGGTGCTGGGTGCTCAGTATTCAGGGTGCTGGGTGCTCAGTACTCAGGGTGCTGGGTGCTCAGTACTCGGGTGCTGGGTGCTCAGTACTCAGGGTGCTGGGTGCTCAGAACTCGGGTGCTGGGTGCTCAGTGTTCAGGGTGCTGGGTGCTCAGTGCTCGGGGTGCTGGGTGCTCAGTGCTCAGTACTCAGGGTGCTGGGTGCTCAGTGCTCGGGGTGCTGGGTGCTCAGTGCTCAGGGTGATGGGTGCTCAGTGCTCGGGGTGCTGGGTGCTCAGTGCACAGTACTCAGGGTGCTGGGTGCTCAGTGCTCGGGGTGCTGGGTGCTCAGTGCTCAGGGTGCTGGGCGCTCAGTACTCAGGGTGCAGGGTGCTCAGTACTCAGGGTGCTGGGTGCTCAGTGCTCAGGGTGCTGGGTGCTCAGTGCTCGTGGTGCTGGGTGCTCAGTGCTCAGTACTCAGGGTGCTGGGTGATCAGTGCTCGGGGTGCTGGGTGCTCAGTGCTCAGGGTGCTGGGTGCTCAGTGCTCAGGGCGCTGGGTGCTCAGTGCTCGGGGTGCTGGGTGCTCAGTGCTCAGTCCTCAGGGTGATGGGTGCTCAGTGCTCAGGGTGCTGGGTGCTCAGTACTCAGGGTGCTGGGTGCACGGTGCTCAGTACGCTGGGTGCTCAGTACTCAGGGTGCTGGGTGCACGGTGCTCAGTACGCTGGGTGCTCAGTACTCAGGGTGCTGGGTGCTCAGTACTCAGGGTGCTGGGTGCTCAGTGCTCAGGGTGCTGGGTGCTCAGTGCTCAGGGTTCTGGGTGCTCAGTACTCAGGGTGCTCGGTGCTCGGGTTGCTGGGTGCTCAGTGCTCGGGGTGCTCGGTGCTCAGTCCTCCGGGTGCTCAGTGCTCAGTACTCAGGGTGCTGGGTGCTCAGTGCTCAGGGTGCTGGGTGCTCAGTACTCAGGGTGCTGGGTGCACGGTGCTCAGTACGCTGGGTGCTCAGTACTCAGGGTGCTGGGTGCACAGTACTCAGGGTGCTCGGTGCTCAGTACTCAGGGTGCTGGGTGCTCAGTGCTCGGGGTGCTGGGTGCTCAGTACTCAGGGTGCTCAGTGCTCAGTACTCAGCGTGCTGGGTGCTCAGTGCTCAGCGTGCTCGGTGTTCAGTACTCAGGGTGCTCAGTGCTCAGTACTCAGCGTGCTGGGTGCTCAGTGCTCAGGGTGCTCGGTGCTCAGTACTCAGGGTGCTCAGTGCTCAGTACTCAGCGTGCTGGGTGCTCAGTGCTCAGGGTGCTCGGTGCTCAGTACTCAGGGTGCTCAGTGCTCAGTACTCAGCGTGCTGGGTGCTCAGTGCTCGGGGTGCTGGGTGCTCAGTACTCAGGGTGCTGGGTGCTCAGTACTCGTTGTGCTGGGTGCTAAGTGCTCAGGGTGCTGGGTGCTCAGAACTGAGGGTGCTGTGTGCTCAGTACTCAGAGTGCACAGTGCTCAGTACTCAGCGTGCTGGGTGCTCAGTGCTCAGGGTGCTCGGTGCTCAGTACTCAGGGTGCTTAGTGCTCAGTACTCAGCGTGCTGGGTGCTCAGTGCTCAGGGTGCTGGGTGCTCAGTACTCAGGGTGCTGGGTGCTTAGTACTCAGGGTGCTCGGTCCTCAGTGCTCAGGGTGCTGGGTGCTCAGTACTCAGGGAGCAGGGTGCTCAGTGCTCAGGGTGCTCAGTGCTCAGTACTCAGGGTGCTCGGTGCTCAGTGATCAGGTTGCTCAGTGCTCAGTACTCAGGGTGCTCAGTGCTCAGTGCTCTGGGTGCTGGGTGCTCAGTGCTCGGGGTGCTGGGTGCTCAGTGCTCAGGGTGCTGGGTGCTCAGTACTCAGGGTGCTCAGTGCTCAGGGTGCTGGGTGCTCAGTGCTCGGGGTGCTGGGTACTCAGTGCTCAGTACACAGGGTGCTGGGTGCTCAGTGCTCTGGGTGCTGGGTGCTCAGTACTCAGTACTCAGGGTGCTGGGTGCTCAGTGCTCGGGGTGCTGGATGCTCAGTACTCAGGGTGCTGGGTGCTCAGTGCTCAGGGTGCTGGATGCACAGTACTCAGGGTGCTGGGTCCTCAGTGCTCAGGGTGCTGGGTGCTCAGTGCTCGGGGTGCTCAGTACTCAGGGTGCTTTGTGTTCAGTGCTCAGGGTACTGGGTGCTCAGTACTGAGGGTGCTCGGTGCTTAGTACTCAGGGTGCTGGGTGCTCAGTACTCAGGGTGCTCATTGCTCAGGGTGCTGCGTGCTCAGTACTCAGGGTGCTCATTGCTCAGGGTGCTGGGTGCTCAGTACTCAGTGTGCTGGGTGCTCAGTGCTCGGGGTGCTCGGTGCTCAGTGCTCAGGGTGCTGGGTGCTCAGTACTCAGGGTGCTCATTGCTCAGGGTGCTGGGTGCTCAGTACTCAGGGTGCTGGGTGCTCAGTACTCAGGGTGCTCAGTGCTCAGTACTCAGGGAGCTCAGTGCTCAGTACTCAGGGTGCTGGGTGCTCAGTGCTCAGGGTGCTGGGTGCTCAGTGCTGAGGGTGCTCAGTACTCAGGGTGCTGTGTGTTCAGTGCTCAGGGTACTGGGTGCTCAGTACTCAGGGTGCTGGGTGCTCAGTGCTCGGGGTGCTGGGTGCTCAGTGCTCAGTACTCAGTGTGCTGGGTGCTCAGTGCTCATGGTGCTGGGTGCTCAGTGCTCAGGGTGCTGGGTGCTCAGTGCTCACGGTGCTGGGTACTCAGTGCTCGGGGTGCTCAGTGCTCAGTACTCGCGGTGCTGGGTGCTCAGTGCTCAGGGTGCTCAATGCTCAGTACTCGGGGTGCTGTGTGCTCAGTGCTCAGGGTGCTCAGTGCTCAGTGCTCGGGGTGCTGGGTGCTCAGTGCTCGGGGCGCTGGGTGCTCAGTGCTCGTGGTGCTGGGTGCTCAGTACTCGGGGTGCTGCGTGCTCAGTGCTCAGGTTGCTCAGTGCTCAGTACTCAGTGCTCAGGGTGCTCAGTGCTCAGTGCTCAGGGTGCTGGGTGTTCAGTACTCAGGGTGCTGGGTGCTCAGTACTCAGGGTGCTGGGTACTCAGTGCTCAGGGTGCTGGGTGCTCAGTGCTCGGGGTGCTCAGTACTCAGGCTGCTGTGTGTTCAGTGCTCAGGGTACTGGGTGCTCAGTACTCAGGGTGCTCGGTGCTTAGTACTCAGGGTGCTGGGTGCTCAGTACTCCGGTTGCTGGGTGCTCAGTGCTCGGGGTGCTCGGAGCTCAGTACTCAGAGTGCTGGGTGCTCAGTTCTCGGGGTGATCGGTGCTCAGTACTCAGGGTGCTGGGTGCTCAGTGCTCGGGGTGCTCGGTGCTCAGTACGTTGGGTGCTCACTACTCAGGGTGCTGGGTGCTCAGTGCTCAGTGTGCTGGGTGCTCAGTGCTCAGGGTGCTGGGTGCTCAGTGCTCAGGGTGCTGGGTGCTCAGTACTCAGGGTGCTGGGTGCTCAGTGCTCGGGGTGCTGGGTGCTCAGTGCTCAGGGTGCTGGGTGCTCAGTGCTCAGGGTGCTGGATGCACAGTACTCAGGGTGCTGGGTCCTCAGTGCTCAGGGTGCTGGGTGCTCAGTGCTCGGGGTGCTCAGTACTCAGGGTGCTTTGTGTTCAGTGCTCAGGGTACTGGGTGCTCAGTACTGAGGGTGCTCGGTGCTTAGTACTCAGGGTGCTGGGTGCTCAGTACTCAGGGTGCTCATTGCTCAGGGTGCTGCGTGCTCAGTACTCAGGGTGCTCATTGCTCAGGGTGCTGGGTGCTCAGTACTCAGTGTGCTGGGTGCTCGGTGCTCGGGGTGCTCGGTGCTCAGTGCTCAGGGTGCTGGGTGCTCAGTACTCAGGGTGCTCATTGCTCAGGGTGCTGGGTGCTCAGTACTCAGGGTGCTGGGTGCTCAGTACTCAGGGTGCTCAGTGCTCAGTACTCAGGGAGCTCAGTGCTCAGTACTCAGGGTGCTGGGTGCTCAGTGCTCAGGGTGCTCATTGCTCAGGGTGCTGCGTGCTCAGTACTCAGGGTGCTCATTGCTCAGGGTGCTCAGTGCTCAGTACTCAGCGTGCTGGGTGCTCAGTGCTCAGGGTGCTCGGTGCTCAGTACTCAGGGTGCTCAGTGCTCAGTACTCAGCGTGCTGGGTGCTCAGTGCTCAGGGTGCTGGGTGCTCAGTACTCAGGGTGCTCATTGCTCAGGGTGCTCAGTGCTCAGTACTCAGCGTGCTGGGTGCTCAGTGCTCAGGGTGCTCGGTGCTCAGTACTCAGGGTGCTCAGTGCTCAGTACTCAGCGTGCTGGGTGCTCAGTGCTCGGGGTGCTGGGTGCTCAGTACTCAGGGTGCTGGGTGCTCAGTACTCGTTGTGCTGGGTGCTAAGTGCTCAGGGTGCTGGGTGCTCAGAACTGAGGGTGCTGTGTGCTCAGTACTCAGAGTGCACAGTGCTCAGTACTCAGCGTGCTGGGTGCTCAGTGCTCAGGGTGCTCGGTGCTCAGTACTCAGGGTGCTTAGTGCTCAGTACTCAGCGTGCTGGGTGCTCAGTGCTCAGGGTGCTGGGTGCTCAGTACTCAGGGTGCTGGGTGCTTAGTACTCAGGGTGCTCGGTCCTCAGTGCTCAGGGTGCTGGGTGCTCAGTACTCAGGGAGCAGGGTGCTCAGTGCTCAGGGTGCTCAGTGCTCAGTACTCAGGGTGCTCGGTGCTCAGTGATCAGGTTGCTCAGTGCTCAGTACTCAGGGTGCTCAGTGCTCAGTGCTCTGGGTGCTGGGTGCTCAGTGCTCGGGGTGCTGGGTGCTCAGTGCTCAGGGTGCTGGGTGCTCAGTACTCAGGGTGCTCAGTGCTCAGGGTGCTGGGTGCTCAGTGCTCGGGGTGCTGGGTACTCAGTGCTCAGTACACAGGGTGCTGGGTGCTCAGTGCTCTGGGTGCTGGGTGCTCAGTACTCAGTACTCAGGGTGCTGGGTGCTCAGTGCTCGGGGTGCTGGATGCTCAGTACTCAGGGTGCTGGGTGCTCAGTGCTCAGGGTGCTGGATGCACAGTACTCAGGGTGCTGGGTCCTCAGTGCTCAGGGTGCTGGGTGCTCAGTGCTCGGGGTGCTCAGTACTCAGGGTGCTTTGTGTTCAGTGCTCAGGGTACTGGGTGCTCAGTACTGAGGGTGCTCGGTGCTTAGTACTCAGGGTGCTGGGTGCTCAGTACTCAGGGTGCTCATTGCTCAGGGTGCTGCGTGCTCAGTACTCAGGGTGCTCATTGCTCAGGGTGCTGGGTGCTCAGTACTCAGTGTGCTGGGTGCTCAGTGCTCGGGGTGCTCGGTGCTCAGTGCTCAGGGTGCTGGGTGCTCAGTACTCAGGGTGCTCATTGCTCAGGGTGCTGGGTGCTCAGTACTCAGGGTGCTGGGTGCTCAGTACTCAGGGTGCTCAGTGCTCAGTACTCAGGGAGCTCAGTGCTCAGTACTCAGGGTGCTGGGTGCTCAGTGCTCAGGGTGCTGGGTGCTCAGTGCTGAGGGTGCTCAGTACTCAGGGTGCTGTGTGTTCAGTGCTCAGGGTACTGGGTGCTCAGTACTCAGGGTGCTGGGTGCTCAGTGCTCGGGGTGCTGGGTGCTCAGTGCTCAGTACTCAGTGTGCTGGGTGCTCAGTGCTCATGGTGCTGGGTGCTCAGTGCTCAGGGTGCTGGGTGCTCAGTGCTCACGGTGCTGGGTACTCAGTGCTCGGGGTGCTCAGTGCTCAGTACTCGCGGTGCTGGGTGCTCAGTGCTCAGGGTGCTCAATGCTCAGTACTCGGGGTGCTGTGTGCTCAGTGCTCAGGGTGCTCAGTGCTCAGTGCTCGGGGTGCTGGGTGCTCAGTGCTCGGGGCGCTGGGTGCTCAGTGCTCGTGGTGCTGGGTGCTCAGTACTCGGGGTGCTGCGTGCTCAGTGCTCAGGGTGCTCAGTGCTCAGTACTCAGTGCTCAGGGTGCTCAGTGCTCAGTGCTCAGGGTGCTGGGTGTTCAGTACTCAGGGTGCTGGGTGCTCAGTACTCAGGGTGCTGGGTACTCAGTGCTCAGGGTGCTGGGTGCTCAGTGCTCGGGGTGCTCAGTACTCAGGCTGCTGTGTGTTCAGTGCTCAGGGTACTGGGTGCTCAGTACTCAGGGTGCTCGGTGCTTAGTACTCAGGGTGCTGGGTGCTCAGTACTCCGGTTGCTGGGTGCTCAGTGCTCGGGGTGCTCGGAGCTCAGTACTCAGAGTGCTGGGTGCTCAGTTCTCGGGGTGATCGGTGCTCAGTACTCAGGGTGCTGGGTGCTCAGTGCTCGGGGTGCTCGGTGCTCAGTACGTTGGGTGCTCACTACTCAGGGTGCTGGGTGCTCAGTGCTCAGTGTGCTGGGTGCTCAGTGCTCAGGGTGCTGGGTGCTCAGTGCTCAGGGTGCTGGGTGCTCAGTACTCAGGGTGCTGGGTGCTCAGTGCTCGGGGTGCTGGGTGCTCAGTGCTCAGGGTGCTGGGTGCTCAGTGCTCAGGGTGCTGGATGCACAGTACTCAGGGTGCTGGGTCCTCAGTGCTCAGGGTGCTGGGTGCTCAGTGCTCGGGGTGCTCAGTACTCAGGGTGCTTTGTGTTCAGTGCTCAGGGTACTGGGTGCTCAGTACTGAGGGTGCTCGGTGCTTAGTACTCAGGGTGCTGGGTGCTCAGTACTCAGGGTGCTCATTGCTCAGGGTGCTGCGTGCTCAGTACTCAGGGTGCTCATTGCTCAGGGTGCTGGGTGCTCAGTACTCAGTGTGCTGGGTGCTCGGTGCTCGGGGTGCTCGGTGCTCAGTGCTCAGGGTGCTGGGTGCTCAGTACTCAGGGTGCTCATTGCTCAGGGTGCTGGGTGCTCAGTACTCAGGGTGCTGGGTGCTCAGTACTCAGGGTGCTCAGTGCTCAGTACTCAGGGAGCTCAGTGCTCAGTACTCAGGGTGCTGGGTGCTCAGTGCTCAGGGTGCTCATTGCTCAGGGTGCTGCGTGCTCAGTACTCAGGGTGCTCATTGCTCAGGGTGCTCAGTGCTCAGTACTCAGCGTGCTGGGTGCTCAGTGCTCAGGGTGCTCGGTGCTCAGTACTCAGGGTGCTCAGTGCTCAGTACTCAGCGTGCTGGGTGCTCAGTGCTCGGGGTGCTGGGTGCTCAGTACTCAGGGTGCTCATTGCTCAGGGTGCTCAGTGCTCAGTACTCAGCGTGCTGGGTGCTCAGTGCTCAGGGTGCTCGGTGCTCAGTACTCAGGGTGCTCAGTGCTCAGTACTCAGCGTGCTGGGTGCTCAGTGCTCGGGGTGCTGGGTGCTCAGTACTCAGGGTGCTGGGTGCTCAGTACTCGTTGTGCTGGGTGCTAAGTGCTCAGGGTGCTGGGTGCTCAGAACTGAGGGTGCTGTGTGCTCAGTACTCAGAGTGCACAGTGCTCAGTACTCAGCGTGCTGGGTGCTCAGTGCTCAGGGTGCTCGGTGCTCAGTACTCAGGGTGCTTAGTGCTCAGTACTCAGCGTGCTGGGAGCTCAGTGCTCAGGGTGCTGGGTGCTCAGTACTCAGGGTGCTGGGTGCTTAGTACTCAGGGTGCTCGGTCCTCAGTGCTCAGGGTGCTGGGTGCTCAGTACTCAGGGAGCAGGGTGCTCAGTGCTCAGGGTGCTCAGTGCTCAGTACTCAGGGTGCTCGGTGCTCAGTGATCAGGTTGCTCAGTGCTCAGTACTCAGGGTGCTCAGTGCTCAGTGCTCTGGGTGCTGGGTGCTCAGTGCTCGGGGTGCTGGGTGCTCAGTGCTCAGGGTGCTGGGTGCTCAGTACTCAGGGTGCTCAGTGCTCAGGGTGCTGGGTGCTCAGTGCTCGGGGTGCTGGGTACTCAGTGCTCAGTACACAGGGTGCTGGGTGCTCAGTGCTCTGGGTGCTGGGTGCTCAGTACTCAGTACTCAGGGTGCTGGGTGCTCAGTGCTCGGGGTGCTGGATGCTCAGTACTCAGGGTGCTGGGTGCTCAGTGCTCAGGGTGCTGGATGCACAGTACTCAGGGTGCTGGGTCCTCAGTGCTCAGGGTGCTGGGTGCTCAGTGCTCGGGGTGCTCAGTACTCAGGGTGCTTTGTGTTCAGTGCTCAGGGTACTGGGTGCTCAGTACTGAGGGTGCTCGGTGCTTAGTACTCAGGGTGCTGGGTGCTCAGTACTCAGGGTGCTCATTGCTCAGGGTGCTGCGTGCTCAGTACTCAGGGTGCTCATTGCTCAGGGTGCTGGGTGCTCAGTACTCAGTGTGCTGGGTGCTCAGTGCTCGGGGTGCTCGGTGCTCAGTGCTCAGGGTGCTGGGTGCTCAGTACTCAGGGTGCTCATTGCTCAGGGTGCTGGGTGCTCAGTACTCAGGGTGCTGGGTGCTCAGTACTCAGGGTGCTCAGTGCTCAGTACTCAGGGAGCTCAGTGCTCAGTACTCAGGGTGCTGGGTGCTCAGTGCTCAGGGTGCTGGGTGCTCAGTGCTGAGGGTGCTCAGTACTCAGGGTGCTGTGTGTTCAGTGCTCAGGGTACTGGGTGCTCAGTACTCAGGGTGCTGGGTGCTCAGTGCTCGGGGTGCTGGGTGCTCAGTGCTCAGTACTCAGTGTGCTGGGTGCTCAGTGCTCATGGTGCTGGGTGCTCAGTGCTCAGGGTGCTGGGTGCTCAGTGCTCACGGTGCTGGGTACTCAGTGCTCGGGGTGCTCAGTGCTCAGTACTCGCGGTGCTGGGTGCTCAGTGCTCAGGGTGCTCAATGCTCAGTACTCGGGGTGCTGTGTGCTCAGTGCTCAGGGTGCTCAGTGCTCAGTGCTCGGGGTGCTGGGTGCTCAGTGCTCGGGGCGCTGGGTGCTCAGTGCTCGTGGTGCTGGGTGCTCAGTACTCGGGGTGCTGCGTGCTCAGTGCTCAGGGTGCTCAGTGCTCAGTACTCAGTGCTCAGGGTGCTCAGTGCTCAGTGCTCAGGGTGCTGGGTGTTCAGTACTCAGGGTGCTGGGTGCTCAGTACTCAGGGTGCTGGGTACTCAGTGCTCAGGGTGCTGGGTGCTCAGTGCTCGGGGTGCTCAGTACTCAGGCTGCTGTGTGTTCAGTGCTCAGGGTACTGGGTGCTCAGTACTCAGGGTGCTCGGTGCTTAGTACTCAGGGTGCTGGGTGCTCAGTACTCCGGTTGCTGGGTGCTCAGTGCTCGGGGTGCTCGGAGCTCAGTACTCAGAGTGCTGGGTGCTCAGTTCTCGGGGTGATCGGTGCTCAGTACTCAGGGTGCTGGGTGCTCAGTGCTCGGGGTGCTCGGTGCTCAGTACGTTGGGTGCTCACTACTCAGGGTGCTGGGTGCTCAGTGCTCAGTGTGCTGGGTGCTCAGTGCTCAGGGTGCTGGGTGCTCAGTGCTCAGGGTGCTGGGTGCTCAGTACTCAGGGTGCTGGGTGCTCAGTGCTCGGGGTGCTGGGTGCTCAGTGCTCAGGGTGCTGGGTGCTCAGTGCTCAGGGTGCTGGATGCACAGTACTCAGGGTGCTGGGTCCTCAGTGCTCAGGGTGCTGGGTGCTCAGTGCTCGGGGTGCTCAGTACTCAGGGTGCTTTGTGTTCAGTGCTCAGGGTACTGGGTGCTCAGTACTGAGGGTGCTCGGTGCTTAGTACTCAGGGTGCTGGGTGCTCAGTACTCAGGGTGCTCATTGCTCAGGGTGCTGCGTGCTCAGTACTCAGGGTGCTCATTGCTCAGGGTGCTGGGTGCTCAGTACTCAGTGTGCTGGGTGCTCGGTGCTCGGGGTGCTCGGTGCTCAGTGCTCAGGGTGCTGGGTGCTCAGTACTCAGGGTGCTCATTGCTCAGGGTGCTGGGTGCTCAGTACTCAGGGTGCTGGGTGCTCAGTACTCAGGGTGCTCAGTGCTCAGTACTCAGGGAGCTCAGTGCTCAGTACTCAGGGTGCTGGGTGCTCAGTGCTCAGGGTGCTCATTGCTCAGGGTGCTGCGTGCTCAGTACTCAGGGTGCTCATTGCTCAGGGTGCTCAGTGCTCAGTACTCAGCGTGCTGGGTGCTCAGTGCTCAGGGTGCTCGGTGCTCAGTACTCAGGGTGCTCAGTGCTCAGTACTCAGCGTGCTGGGTGCTCAGTGCTCGGGGTGCTGGGTGCTCAGTACTCAGGGTGCTCATTGCTCAGGGTGCTCAGTGCTCAGTACTCAGCGTGCTGGGTGCTCAGTGCTCAGGGTGCTCGGTGCTCAGTACTCAGGGTGCTCAGTGCTCAGTACTCAGCGTGCTGGGTGCTCAGTGCTCGGGGTGCTGGGTGCTCAGTACTCAGGGTGCTGGGTGCTCAGTACTCGTTGTGCTGGGTGCTAAGTGCTCAGGGTGCTGGGTGCTCAGAACTGAGGGTGCTGTGTGCTCAGTACTCAGAGTGCACAGTGCTCAGTACTCAGCGTGCTGGGTGCTCAGTGCTCAGGGTGCTCGGTGCTCAGTACTCAGGGTGCTTAGTGCTCAGTACTCAGCGTGCTGGGAGCTCAGTGCTCAGGGTGCTGGGTGCTCAGTACTCAGGGTGCTGGGTGCTTAGTACTCAGGGTGCTCGGTCCTCAGTGCTCAGGGTGCTGGGTGCTCAGTACTCAGGGAGCAGGGTGCTCAGTGCTCAGGGTGCTCAGTGCTCAGTACTCAGGGTGCTCGGTGCTCAGTGATCAGGTTGCTCAGTGCTCAGTACTCAGGGTGCTCAGTGCTCAGTGCTCTGGGTGCTGGGTGCTCAGTGCTCGGGGTGCTGGGTGCTCAGTGCTCAGGGTGCTGGGTGCTCAGTACTCAGGGTGCTCAGTGCTCAGGGTGCTGGGTGCTCAGTGCTCGGGGTGCTGGGTACTCAGTGCTCAGTACACAGGGTGCTGGGTGCTCAGTGCTCTGGGTGCTGGGTGCTCAGTACTCAGTACTCAGGGTGCTGGGTGCTCAGTGCTCGGGGTGCTGGATGCTCAGTACTCAGGGTGCTGGGTGCTCAGTGCTCAGGGTGCTGGATGCACAGTACTCAGGGTGCTGGGTCCTCAGTGCTCAGGGTGCTGGGTGCTCAGTGCTCGGGGTGCTCAGTACTCAGGGTGCTTTGTGTTCAGTGCTCAGGGTACTGGGTGCTCAGTACTGAGGGTGCTCGGTGCTTAGTACTCAGGGTGCTGGGTGCTCAGTACTCAGGGTGCTCATTGCTCAGGGTGCTGCGTGCTCAGTACTCAGGGTGCTCATTGCTCAGGGTGCTGGGTGCTCAGTACTCAGTGTGCTGGGTGCTCAGTGCTCGGGGTGCTCGGTGCTCAGTGCTCAGGGTGCTGGGTGCTCAGTACTCAGGGTGCTCATTGCTCAGGGTGCTGGGTGCTCAGTACTCAGGGTGCTGGGTGCTCAGTACTCAGGGTGCTCAGTGCTCAGTACTCAGGGAGCTCAGTGCTCAGTACTCAGGGTGCTGGGTGCTCAGTGCTCAGGGTGCTGGGTGCTCAGTGCTGAGGGTGCTCAGTACTCAGGGTGCTGTGTGTTCAGTGCTCAGGGTACTGGGTGCTCAGTACTCAGGGTGCTGGGTGCTCAGTGCTCGGGGTGCTGGGTGCTCAGTGCTCAGTACTCAGTGTGCTGGGTGCTCAGTGCTCATGGTGCTGGGTGCTCAGTGCTCAGGGTGCTGGGTGCTCAGTGCTCACGGTGCTGGGTACTCAGTGCTCGGGGTGCTCAGTGCTCAGTACTCGCGGTGCTGGGTGCTCAGTGCTCAGGGTGCTCAATGCTCAGTACTCGGGGTGCTGTGTGCTCAGTGCTCAGGGTGCTCAGTGCTCAGTGCTCGGGGTGCTGGGTGCTCAGTGCTCGGGGCGCTGGGTGCTCAGTGCTCGTGGTGCTGGGTGCTCAGTACTCGGGGTGCTGCGTGCTCAGTGCTCAGGGTGCTCAGTGCTCAGTACTCAGTGCTCAGGGTGCTCAGTGCTCAGTGCTCAGGGTGCTGGGTGTTCAGTACTCAGGGTGCTGGGTGCTCAGTACTCAGGGTGCTGGGTACTCAGTGCTCAGGGTGCTGGGTGCTCAGTGCTCGGGGTGCTCAGTACTCAGGCTGCTGTGTGTTCAGTGCTCAGGGTACTGGGTGCTCAGTACTCAGGGTGCTCGGTGCTTAGTACTCAGGGTGCTGGGTGCTCAGTACTCCGGTTGCTGGGTGCTCAGTGCTCGGGGTGCTCGGAGCTCAGTACTCAGAGTGCTGGGTGCTCAGTTCTCGGGGTGATCGGTGCTCAGTACTCAGGGTGCTGGGTGCTCAGTGCTCGGGGTGCTCGGTGCTCAGTACGTTGGGTGCTCACTACTCAGGGTGCTGGGTGCTCAGTGCTCAGTGTGCTGGGTGCTCAGTGCTCAGGGTGCTGGGTGCTCAGTGCTCAGGGTGCTGGGTGCTCAGTACTCAGGGTGCTGGGTGCTCAGTGCTCGGGGTGCTGGGTGCTCAGTGCTCAGGGTGCTGGGTGCTCAGTGCTCAGGGTGCTGGATGCACAGTACTCAGGGTGCTGGGTCCTCAGTGCTCAGGGTGCTGGGTGCTCAGTGCTCGGGGTGCTCAGTACTCAGGGTGCTTTGTGTTCAGTGCTCAGGGTACTGGGTGCTCAGTACTGAGGGTGCTCGGTGCTTAGTACTCAGGGTGCTGGGTGCTCAGTACTCAGGGTGCTCATTGCTCAGGGTGCTGCGTGCTCAGTACTCAGGGTGCTCATTGCTCAGGGTGCTGGGTGCTCAGTACTCAGTGTGCTGGGTGCTCGGTGCTCGGGGTGCTCGGTGCTCAGTGCTCAGGGTGCTGGGTGCTCAGTACTCAGGGTGCTCATTGCTCAGGGTGCTGGGTGCTCAGTACTCAGGGTGCTGGGTGCTCAGTACTCAGGGTGCTCAGTGCTCAGTACTCAGGGAGCTCAGTGCTCAGTACTCAGGGTGCTGGGTGCTCAGTGCTCAGGGTGCTGGGTGCTCAGTGCTGAGGGTGCTCAGTACTCAGGGTGCTGTGTGTTCAGTGCTCAGGGTACTGGGTGCTCAGTACTCAGGGTGCTGGGTGCTCAGTGCTCGGGGTGCTCGGTGCTCAGTGCTCAGTACTCAGTGTGCTGGGTGCTCAGTGCTCATGGTGCTGGGTGCTCAGTGCTCAGGGTGCTGGGTGCTCAGTGCTCACGGTGCTGGGTACTCAGTGCTCGGGGTGCTCAGTGCTCAGTACTCGCGGTGCTGGGTGCTCAGTGCTCAGGGTGCTCAATGCTCAGTACTCGGGGTGCTGTGTGCTCAGTGCTCAGGGTGCTCAGTGCTCAGTGCTCGGGGTGCTGGGTGCTCAGTGCTCGGGGCGCTGGGTGCTCAGTGCTCGTGGTGCTGGGTGCTCAGTACTCGGGGTGCTGCGTGCTCAGTGCTCAGGGTGCTCAGTGCTCAGTACTCAGTGCTCAGGGTGCTCAGTGCTCAGTGCTCAGGGTGCTGGGTGTTCAGTACTCAGGGTGCTGGTTGCTCAGTACTCAGGGTGCTGGGTACTCAGTGCTCAGGGTGCTGGGTGCTCAGTGCTCGGGGTGCTCAGTACTCAGGCTGCTGTGTGTTCAGTGCTCAGGGTACTGGGTGCTCAGTACTCAGGGTGCTCGGTGCTTAGTACTCAGGGTGCTGGGTGCTCAGTACTCCGGTTGCTGGGTGCTCAGTGCTCGGGGTGCTCGGAGCTCAGTACTCAGAGTGCTGGGTGCTCAGTTCTCGGGGTGATCGGTGCTCAGTACTCAGGGTGCTGGGTGCTCAGTGCTCGGGGTGCTCGGTGCTCAGTACGTTGGGTGCTCACTACTCAGGGTGCTGGGTGCTCAGTGCTCAGTGTGCTGGGTGCTCAGTGCTCAGGGTGCTGGGTGCTCAGTGCTCAGGGTGCTGGGTGCTCAGTACTCAGGGTGCTGGGTGCTCAGTGCTCGGGGTGCTGGGTGCTCAGTGCTCAGGGTGCTGGGTGCTCAGTACTCAGGGTGCTGGGTGCTCAGTACTCAGGGTGCTGGGTGCTCAGTACTCGGGTGCTGGGTGCTCAGTGCTCAGGGTGCTGGGTGCTCAGTGCTCGGGGTGCTGGGTGCTCAGTGCTCAGTACTCAGGGTGCTGGGTGCTCAGTGCTCGGGGTGCTGGGTGCTCAGTGCTCAGGGTGCTGGGTGCTCAGTGCTCGGGGTGCTGGGTGCTCAGTGCTCAGTACTCAGGGTGCTGGGTACTCAGTGCTCGGGGTGCTGGGTGCTCAGTGCTCAGGGTGCTGGGCGCTCAGTACTCAGGGTGCTGGGTGCTCAGTACTCAGGGTGCTGGGTGCTCAGTACTCGGGTGCTGGGTGCTCAGTGCTCAGGGTGCTGGGTGCTCAGTGCTCGGGGTGCTGGGTGCTCAGTGCTCAGTACTCAGGGTGCTGGGTGCTCAGTGCTCGGGGTGCTGGGTGCTCAGTGCTCAGGGTGCTGGGTGCTCAGTGCTCAGGGCGCTGGGTGCTCAGTGCTCATGGTGCTGGGTGCTCAGTGCTCAGTCCTCAGGGTGATGGGTGCACAGTGCTCAGGGTGCTGGGTGCTCAGTGCTCAGGGTGCTGGGTACTCAGTGCTCGGGGTGCTGGGTGCTCAGTACTCAGGGTGCTGGGTGCTCAGTACACATGGTGCTGGGTTCTCAGTGCTCGGGTTGCTGGGTGCTCAGTGCTCGGGGTGCTGGGTGCTCAGTGCTCGGGGTGCTGTGTGTTCAGTGCTCAGGGTGCTGGGTGTTCAGTACTCAGGGTGCTGGGTGCTCAGTACTCAGGGTTCTCATTGCTCAGGGTGCTGGGTGCTCAGTACTCAGGGTGCTCAGTGCTCAGTACTCAGGGTGCTCAGTGCTCAGTACTCAGGGTGCTCGGTGCTCAGGGTGCTGGGTGCTCAGTGCTCGGGGTGCTCGGTGCTCAGTACTCAGGGTGCTGTGTGCTCAGTGCTCAGGGTGCTGGGTGCTCAGTGCTCAGGGTGCTGGGTGCTCAGTGCTCAGGATGCTGGGTGCTCAGTACTCAGGGTGCTCGGTGCTCGGGGTGCTGGGTGCTCAGTGCTTGGGGTGCTCGGTGCTGAGTACTCGGGGTGCTCAGTGCTCAGTACTCAGGGTGCTGGGTGCTCAGTGCTCAGGGTGCTGGGTGCTCAGTACTCAGGGTGCTGGGTGCTCAGTGCTCAGTACGCTGGGTGCTCAGTACTCAGGGTGCTGGGTGCTCAGTACTCAGGGTAATCGGTTCTCAGTACTCAGGGTGCTGGGTGCTCAGTGCTCGGGGTGCTGGGTGCTCAGTACTCAGGGTGCTCAGTGCTCAGTACTCAGCGTGCTGGGTGCTCAGTGCTCAGGGTGCTCGGTGCTCAGTACTCAGGGTGCTCAGTGCTCAGTACTCAGCGTGCTGGGTGCTCAGTGCTCAGGGTGCTCGGTGCTCAGTACTCAGGGTGCTCAGTGCTCAGTACTCAGCGTGCTGGGTGCTCAGTGCTCAGGGTGCTCGGTGCTCAGTACTTAGGGTGCTCAGTGCTCAGTACTCAGCGTGCTGGGTGCTCAGTGCTCAGGGTGCTCGGTGCTCAGTACTCAGGGTGTTCATTGCTCAGTACTCAGCGTGCTGGGTGCTCAGTGCTCGGGGTGCTGGGTGCTCAGTACTCAGGGTGCTGGGTGCTCAGTACTCGTTTTGCTGGGTGCTAAGTGCTCAGGGTGCTGGGTGCTCAGAACTCAGGGTGCTGGGTGCTCAGTACTCAGGGTGCTCAGTGCTCAGTACTCAGCGTGCTGGGTGCTCAGTGCTCAGGGTGCTGAGTGCTCAGTACTCAGGGTGCTGGGTGCTTAGTACTCAGTGTGCTCGGTCCTCAGTGCTCAGGGTGCTGGGTGCTCAGTACTCAGGGAGCAGGGTGCTCAGTGCTCAGGGTGCTCAGTGTTCAGTACTCAGGGTGCTCTGTGCTCAGTGCTCAGGGTGCTCAGTGCTCAGTACTCAGGGTGCTCAGTGCTCAGTGCTCTGGGTGCTGGGTGCTCAGTGCTCGGGGTGCTGGGTGCTCAGTGCTCAGGGTGCTGGGTGCTCAGTACTCAGGGTGCTCAGTGCTCAGGGTGCTGGGTGCTCAGTGCTCGTTGTGCTGGGTACTCAGTGCTCAGTACACAGGGTGCTGGGTGCTCAGTGCTCTGGGTGCTGGGTGCTCAGTACTCAGTACTCAGGGTGCTGGGTGCTCAGTGCTCGGGGTGCTGGATGCTCAGTACTCAGGGTGCTGGGTGCTCAGTGCTCGGGGTGCTGGATGCACAGTACTCAGTGTGCTGGGTCCTCAGTGCTCAGGGTGCTCAGTACTCAGGGTGCTGTGTGTTCAGTGCTCAGGGTACTGTGTGCTCAGTACTGAGGTTGCTCGGTGCTTAGTACTCAGAGTGCTGGGTGCTCAGTACTCAGGGTGCTCATTGCTCAGGGTGCTGGGTGCTCAGTACTCAGGGTGCTCATTGCTCAGGGTGCTGGGTGCTCAGTACTCAGGGTGCTGGGTGCTCAGTGCTCGGGGTGCTCGGTGCTCAGTGCTCAGGGTGCTGGGTCCTCAGTACTCAGGGTGCTCATTGCTCAGGGTGCTGGGTGCTCAGTACTCAGGGTGCTGGGTGCTCAGTACTCAGGGTGCTCAGTGCTCAGTACTCAGGGAGCTCAGTGCTCAGTACTCAGGGTGCTCAGTGCTCAAGGTGCTGGGTGCTCACTGCTCGGGGTGCTGGGTGCTCAGTGCTCAGGTTGCTGGGTGCTCAGTGCTCAGGGTGCTCGGTGCTCAGTGCTCTGGGTGCTGGGTGCTCAGTACTCAGGGTGCTCAGTGCTCAGTACTCAGGGTGCTCAGTGCTCAGTACTCAGGGTGCTCAGTGCTCAGGGTGCTGGGTGCTCAGTGCTCGGGGTGCTGGGTGCTCAGTCCTCAGGGTGCTGGGTGCTCAGTGCTCAGGGTGGTCGGTGCTCAGTGCTCAGGGTGCTGGGTGCTAAGTACTCAGGGTGCTGGGTGCTCAGTGCTCGGGGTGCTGGGTGCTCAGTACTCAGTCAGGGTGCTCAGTGCTCAGTACTCGGGGTGCTGGGTGCTCAGTACTCAGGGTGCTGGGTGCTTAGTACTCAGGGTGCTCAGTGCTCAGTACACAGGGTGCTGGGTCCTCAGTGCTCGGGGTGCTGGGTGCTCAGTGCTCAGTACTCAGGGTGCTGGGTGCTCAGTGCTCGGGGTGCTGGGTGCTCAGTACTCAGCGTGCTGGGTGCTCAGTACTCAGGGTGCTGGGTGCTCAGTGCTCAGGATGCTGGGTGCTCAGTGCTCAGGGTGCTGGGTGCTCAGTGATCGGGGTGCTGGGTGCTCAGTACTCAGGGTGCTCAGTGCTCAGTACTCAGTGCTCGGGGTCCTGGGTGCTCCGTGCTCGGGGTGCTGGGTGCTCAGTGCTGAGGGTGGTGCTGTGTGCTCAGTACTCAGGGTGCTGGGTGCTCAGTGCTCAGGGTGCTGGGTGCTCAGTACTAAGGGTGCTGGGTGCTCAGTACTCAGGGTGCTCGGTGCTCAGTACTCAGGGTGCTGAGTGCTCAGTGCTCAGGGTGCTGGGTACTCAGTACTCAGGGTGCTGGGTGCTCAGTGCTCAGGGTGATCGGTGCTCAGTACTCAGGATGCTCAGTACTCAGGGTGCTGGGTGCTCAGTGCTCGGGGTGCTGGGTGCTCAGTACTCGGGGTGCTGGATGCTCTGTACTCAGGGTGCTGGGTGCTCAGTGCTCGGTGTCCTGGGTGCTCAGTGCTCAGGGTGATCGGTGCTCAGTACTCAGGGTGCTGGGTGCTCAGTGCTCAGGGTGCTGGGTGCTCAGTCCTCAGGGTGCTCAGTGCTCAGGGTGCTGGGTGCTCAGTGCTCGGGGTGCTGGGTGCTCAGTGCTCAGGGTGCTGGGTGCTCAGTACTAAGGGTGTTGGGTGCTCAGTACTCAGGGTGCTCGGTGCTCAGTACTCAGGGTGCTGATTGCTCAGTGCTCAGGGTGCTGGGTACTCAGTACTCAGGATGCTGGGTGCTCAGTGCTCAGGGTGATCGGTGCTCAGTACTCAGGATGCTCAGTACTCAGGGTGCTGGGTGCTCAGTGCTCGGGGTGCTGGGTGCTCAGTACTCGGGGTGCTGGATGCTCTGTACTCAGGGTGCTGGGTGCTCAGT
This sequence comes from Microtus oregoni, assembly GCF_018167655.1. Classification (NCBI taxonomy): domain Eukaryota; kingdom Metazoa; phylum Chordata; class Mammalia; order Rodentia; family Cricetidae; genus Microtus; species Microtus oregoni. The sequence continues at coordinate 276,104 of NW_024543304.1, forward strand.
GCTCAGGGTGCTGGGTGCTCAGTGCTCAGTACTCAGGGTGCTGGGTGCTCAGTGCTCGGGGTGCTGGGTGCTCAGTACTCAGCATGCTCCGTGCTCAGTACTCAGGGTGCTGGGTGCTCAGTGCTCAGGGTGCTGGGTGCTCAGTGATCAGGGTACTTGGTGCTCAGTGATCGGGGTGCTGGGTGCTCAGTACTCAGGGTGCTCAGTGCTCGGGGAGCTAGGTGCTCAGTACTCAGGGTGCTGGGTGCTCAGTACTCAGTGCTCGGGGTCCTGGGTGCTCCGTGCTCGGGGTGCTGGGCGCTCAGTGCTCTGGGTGTTTAGTGCTCAGTACTCAGGGTGCTGGGTGCTCAGTACTCAGGGTGCTGGGTGCTCAGTGCGCGGGGTGCTGGGTGCTCAGTACTCAGGGTGCTGGGGGCTCAGTACTCAGGGTGCTGGGTGCTCAGTACTCAGGGTGCTCGGTTCTCAGTACTGAGGGTGCTGGGTGCTCATTCTCGGGGTGCTGGGTGCTCAGTGCTCAGGGTGCTGGGTGCTCAGTACTCAGGGTGCTGGTGGCTCAGTACTCAAGGTGCTGGGTGCTCAGTACTCAGGGTGATCTGTTCTCAGTACTCAGGTTGCAGGGTGCTCAGAGCTCGGGGTGCTGGGTGCTCAGTACTCGGGGTGTTCAGTGCTCAGTGCTCAGGGTGTTGGGTGCTCAGTACTCAGGGTGCTGGGTGTTCAGTGCTCGGGGTGCGCGGTGCTCAGTACTCGTTGTGCTGGGTGCTCAGTGCTGAGAGTGGTGCTGGGTGCTCAGTACTCAGGGTGCTGGGTGCTCAGTGCTCAGGGTGCTGGGTGCTCAGTACTAAGGGTGCTGGGTGCTCAGTACTCAGGGTGCTGGGTGCTCAGTACTCAGGGTGCTGGGTGCTCAGTGCTCAGGGTGCTGGGTACTCAGTACTCAGTGTGCTGGGTGCTCAGTACTCACTGTGCTGGGTGCTCAGTGCTCAGGGTGCTGGGTGCTCAGTGCTCATGGTGCTGGGTGCTCAGTACTCAGGGTGCTGGGTGCTCAGTGCTCAGGGTGATCGGTGCTCAGTACTCAGGGTGCTCAGTACTCAGGGTGCTGGGTGCTCAGTGCTCGGGGTGCTGGGTGCTCAGTACTCGGGGTGCTGTGTGCTCTGTACTCAGGGTGCTGGGTGCTCAGTGCTCGGGGTCCTGGGTGCTCAGTCTCAGGGTGCTGGATTCTCAGTGCTCAGGGTGCTGGGTGCGCAGTCCTCAGGGTGCTCAGTGCTCAGAGTGCTGGGTGCTCAGTGCTCGGGGTGCTCGGTGCTCAGTACTCAGGGTGCTGAGTGCTCAGTACACAGGGTGCTGGGTCCTCAGTGCTCGGGGTGCTGGGTGCTCAGTGCTCAGTACTCAGGGTGCTGGGTGCTCAGTGCTCGGGGTGCTGGGTGCTCAGTACTCAGCGTGCTGGGTGCTCAGTACTCAGGGTGCTGGGTGCTCAGTGCTCAGGATGCTGGGTGCTCAGTGCTCAGGGTGCTGGGTGCTCAGTGATCGGGGTGCTGGGTGCTCAGTACTCAGGGTGCTCAGTGCTCAGTACTCAGTGCTCGGGGTCCTGGGTGCTCCGTGCTCGGGGTGCTGGGTGCTCAGTGCTCTGGGTGCTTAGTGCTCAGTACTCAGGGTGCTGGGTGCTCAGTACTCAGGGTGCTGGGTGCTCATTCTCGGGGTGCTGGGTGCTCAGTGCTCGGGGTGCTGGGTGCTCAGTACTCAGGGTGCTGGGGGCTCAGTACTCAGGGTGCTGGGTGCTCAGTACTCAGGGTGCTCGGTTCTCAGTACTCAGGGTGTTGGGTGCTCATTCTCGGGGTGCTGAGTGCTCAGTGCTCGGGGTGCTGGGTGCTCAGTACTCAGGGTGCTGGGGGCTCAGTACTCAGGGTGCTGGGTGCTCAGTACTCAGGGTGATCTGTTCTCAGTACTCAGGTTGCTGGGTGCTCAGTGCTCGGGGTGCTGGGTGCTCAGTACTCGGGGTGCTCAGTGCTCAGTACTCAGGGTGCTGGGAGCTCAGTACTCAGGGTGCTGGGTGTTCAGTGCTCGGGGTGCTCGGTGCTCAGTACTCGGGGTGCTGGGTGCGCAGTACTCGGGGTGCTGGGTGCTCAGTGCTCTGGGTGCTGGGTGCTCAGTGCTCAGGGTGCTGGGTGCTCAGTGCTGAGGGTGGTGCTGTGTGCTCAGTACTCAGTGTGCTGGGTGCTCAGTGCTCAGGGTGCTGGGTGCTCAGTACTAAGGGTGCTGGGTGCTCAGTACTCAGGGTGCTCGGTGCTCAGTACTCAGGGTGCTGAGTGCTCAGTGCTCAGGGTGCTGGGTACTCAGTACTCAGGGTGCTGGGTGCTCAGTGCTCAGGGTGATCGGTGCTCAGTACTCAGGATGCTCAGTACTCAGGGTGCTGGCTGCTCAGTGCTCGGGGTGCTGGGTGCTCAGTACTCGGGGTGCTGGATGCTCTGTACTCAGGGTGCTGGGTGCTCAGTGCTCGGTGTCCTGGGTGCTCAGTGCTCAGGGTGATCGGTGCTCAGTACTCAGGGTGCTGGGTGCTCAGTGCTCAGGGTGCTGGGTGCTCAGTCCTCAGGGTGCTCAGTGCTCAGGGTGCTGGGTGCTCAGTGCTCGGGGTGCTGGGTGCTCAGTGCTCAGGGTGCTGGGTGCTCAGTACTAAGGGTGCTGGGTGCTCAGTACTCAGGGTGCTCGGTGCTCAGTACTCAGGGTGCTGATTGCTCAGTGCTCAGGGTGCTGGGTACTCAGTACTCAGGATGCTGGGTGCTCAGTGCTCAGGGTGATCGGTGCTCAGTACTCAGGATGCTCAGTACTCAGGGTGCTGGGTGCTCAGTGCTCGGGGTGCTGGGTGCTCAGTACTCGGGGTGCTGGATGCTCTGTACTCAGGGTGCTGGGTGCTCAGTGCTCAGGGTGCTGGGTGCTCAGTGCTCAGTACTCAGGGTGCTGGGTGCTCAGTGCTCGGGGTGCTGGGTGCTCAGTACTCAGCATGCTCCGTGCTCAGTACTCAGGGTGCTGGGTGCTCAGTGCTCAGGGTGCTGGGTGCTCAGTGATCAGGGTACTTGGTGCTCAGTGATCGGGGTGCTGGGTGCTCAGTACTCAGGGTGCTCAGTGCTCGGGGAGCTAGGTGCTCAGTACTCAGGGTGCTGGGTGCTCAGTACTCAGTGCTCGGGGTCCTGGGTGCTCCGTGCTCGGGGTGCTGGGCGCTCAGTGCTCTGGGTGTTTAGTGCTCAGTACTCAGGGTGCTGGGTGCTCAGTACTCAGGGTGCTGGGTGCTCAGTGCGCGGGGTGCTGGGTGCTCAGTACTCAGGGTGCTGGGGGCTCAGTACTCAGGGTGCTGGATGCTCAGTACTCAGGGTGCTCGGTTCTCAGTACTGAGGGTGCTGGGTGCTCATTCTCGGGGTGCTGGGTGCTCAGTGCTCGGGGTGCTGGGTGCTCAGTACTCAGGGTGCTGGTGGCTCAGTACTCAGGGTGCTGGGTGCTCAGTACTCAGGGTGATCTGTTCTCAGTACTCAGGTTGCAGGGTGCTCAGAGCTCGGGGTGCTGGGTGCTCAGTACTCGGGGTGTTCAGTGCTCAGTGCTCAGGGTGTTGGGTGCTCAGTACTCAGGGTGCTGGGTGTTCAGTGCTCGGGGTGCTCGGTGCTCAGTACTCGTTGTGCTGGGTGCTCAGTGCTGAGAGTGGTGCTGGGTGCTCAGTACTCAGGGTGCTGGGTGCTCAGTGCTCAGGGTGCTGGGTGCTCAGTACTAAGGGTGCTGGGTGCTCAGTACTCAGGGTGCTGGGTGCTCAGTACTCAGGGTGCTGGGTGCTCAGTGCTCAGGGTGCTGGGTACTCAGTACTCAGTGTGCTGGGTGCTCAGTACTCACTGTGCTGGGTGCTCAGTGCTCAGGGTGCTGGGTGCTCAGTGCTCATGGTGCTGGGTGCTCAGTACTCAGGGTGCTGGGTGCTCAGTGCTCAGGGTGATCGGTGCTCAGTACTCAGGGTGCTCAGTACTCAGGGTGCTGGGTGCTCAGTGCTCGGGGTGCTGGGTGCTCAGTACTCGGGGTGCTGTGTGCTCTGTACTCAGGGTGCTGGGTGCTCAGTGCTCGGGGTCCTGGGTGCTCAGTCTCAGGGTGCTGGATTCTCAGTGCTCAGGGTGCTGGGTGCGCAGTCCTCAGGGTGCTCAGTGCTCAGAGTGCTGGGTGCTCAGTGCTCGGGGTGCTCGGTGCTCAGTACTCAGGGTGCTGAGTGCTCAGTACTCAGGATGCTGGGTGCTCATTACTCATGGTGCTGGGTGCTCAGTACTCAGGGGGCTGGCTGCTCAGTGCTCAGGGTGCTGGGTGCTCAGTGCTCAGGGTGCTGGGTGCTCAGTACTAAGGGTGCTGGGTGCTCAGTACTCAGGGTGCTGGGTGCTCAGTACTCAGGGTGCTGGGTGCTCAGTGCTCAGGGTGCTGGGTACTCAGTACTCAGTGTGCTGGGTGCTCAGTACTCACTGTGCTGGGTGCTCAGTGCTCAGGGTGCTGGGTGCTCAGTGCTCATGGTGCTGGGTGCTCAGTACTCAGGGTGCTGGGTGCTCAGTGCTCAGGGTGATCGGTGCTCAGTACTCAGGGTGCTCAGTACTCAGGGTGCTGGGTGCTCAGTGCTCGGGGTAATGGGTGCTCAGTGCTCAGTGCTCAGGGTGTTGGGTGCTCAATGCTCAGTGCTCAGGGTGCTGGGTGCTCAGTACTCAGGGTGCTGGGTGCTCAGTACTCAGGGTGCTGGGTGCTGAGTGCTCAGGGTGCTGGGTGGTCAGTACTCTGGGTGTTGGGTGCTCAGTACTCAGGGTGCTGGGTGCTCAGTGCTCGGGGTGCTGGGTGCTCAGTGCTCGGGGTGCTGTGTGCTCAGTGCTCAGGGTGCTGGGTGCTCAGTACTCAAGGTGCTGGGTGCTCAGTGCTCAGGGTGCTGGGTGCTCAGTCCTCGGGGTGCTCCGTGCTCAGTGCTCAGGGTGCTGGGTGTTCAGTGCTCGGGGTGCTCGGTGCTCAGTACTCGGGGTGCTGGGTGCTCAGTGCTGAGAGTGGTGCTGGGTGCTCAGTACTCAGGGTGCTGGGTGCTCAGTGCTCAGGGTGCTGGGTGCTCAGTACTCAGGGTGCTGGGTGCTCAGTGCTCAGGGTGCTGGGTGCTCAGTTCTCAGGGTGCTCAGTGCTCAGTACTCGGGGTGCTGGGTGCTCAGTACTCAGGGTGCTGGGTGCTTAGTACTCAGGGTGCTCAGTGCTCAGTACACAGGGTGCTGGGTCCTCAGTGCTCGGGGTGCTGGGTGCTCAGTGCTCAGTACTCAGGGTGCTGGGTGCTCAGTGCTCGGGGTGCTGGGTGCTCAGTACTCAGCGTGCTGGGTGCTCAGTACTCAGGGTGCTGGGTGCTCAGTGCTCAGGATGCTGGGTGCTCAGTGCTCAGGGTGCTGGTAGCTCAGTGATCGGGGTGCTGGGTGCTCAGTACTCAGGGTGCTCAGTGCTCAGTACTCAGTGCTCGGGGTCCTGGGTGCTCCGTGCTCGGGGTGCTGGGTGCTCAGTGCTCTGGGTGCTTAGTGCTCAGTACTCAGGGTGCTGGGTGCTCAGTACTCAGGGTGCTGGGTGCTCATTCTCGGGGTGCTGGGTGCTCAGTGCTCGGGGTGCTGGGTGCTCAGTACTCAGGGTGCTGGGGGCTCAGTACTCAGGGTGCTGGGTGCTCAGTACTCAGGGTGCTCGGTTCTCAGTACTCAGGGTGTTGGGTGCTCATTCTCGGGGTGCTGAGTGCTCAGTGCTCGGGGTGCTGGGTGCTCAGTACTCAGGGTGCTGGGGGCTCAGTACTCAGGGTGCTGGGTGCTCAGTACTCAGGGTGATCTGTTCTCAGTACTCAGGTTGCTGGGTGCTCAGTGCTCGGGGTGCTGGGTGCTCAGTACTCGGGGTGCTCAGTGCTCAGTACTCAGGGTGCTGGGAGCTCAGTACTCAGGGTGCTGGGTGTTCAGTACTCGGGGTGCTCGGTGCTCAGTACTCGGGGTGCTGGGTGCGCAGTACTCGGGGTGCTGGGTGCTCAGTGCTCGGGGTGCTGGGTGCTCAGTGCTCGGGGTGCTGGGTGCTCAGTGCTGAGGGTGGTGCTGTGTGCTCAGTACTCAGGGTGCTGGGTGCTCAGTGCTCAGGGTGCTGGGTGCTCAGTACTAAGGGTGCTGGGTGCTCAGTACTCCGGGTGCTCGGTGCTCAGTACTCAGGGTGCTGAGTGCTCAGTGCTCAGGGTGCTGGGTACTCAGTACTCAGGGTGCTGGGTGCTCAGTGCTCAGGGTGATCGGTGCTCAGTACTCAGGATGCTCAGTACTCAGGGTGCTGGGTGCTCAGGCTCGGGGTGCTGGGTGCTCAGTACTCGGGGTGCTGGATGCTCTGTACTCAGGGTGCTGGGTGCTCAGTGCTCGGGGTCCTGGGTGCTCAGTGCTCAGGGTGATCGGTGCTCAGAACTCAGGGTGCTGGGTGCTCAGTGCTCAGGGTGCTGGGTGCTCAGTCCTCAGGGTGCTCAGTGCTCAGGGTGCTGGGTGCTCAGTGCTCGGGGTGCTGGGTGCTCAGTGCTCAGGGTGCTGGGTGCTCAGTACTAAGGGTGCTGGGTGCTCAGTACTCAGGGTGCTCGGTGCTCAGTACTCAGGGTGCTGATTGCTCAGTGCTCAGGGTGCTGGGTACTCAGTACTCAGGGTGCTGGGTGCTCAGTGCTCAGGGTGATCGGTGCTCAGTACTCAGGATGCTCAGTACTCAGGGTGCTGGGTGCTCAGTGCTCGGGGTGCTGGGTGCTCAGTACTCGGGGTGCTGGATGCTCTGTACTCAGGGTGCTGGGTGCTCAGTGCTCAGGGTGCTGGGTGCTCAGTGCTCAGTACTCAGGGTGCTGGGTGCTCAGTGCTCGGGGTGCTGGGTGCTCAGTACTCAGCATGCTCCGTGCTCAGTACTCAGGGTGCTGGGTGCTCAGTGCTCAGGGTGCTGGGTGCTCAGTGATCAGGGTGCTTGGTGCTCAGTGATCGGGGTGCTGGGTGCTCAGTACTCAGGGTGCCATGTGCTCGGGGAGCTAGGTGCTCAGTACTCAGGGTGCTGGGTGCTCAGTACTCAGTGCTCGGGGTCCTGGGTGCTCCGTGCTCGGGGTGCTGGGCGCTCAGTGCTCTGGGTGTTTAGTGTTCAGTACTCAGGGTGCTGGGTGCTCATTCTCGGGGTGCTGGGTGCTCAGTGCTCGGGGTGCTGGGTGCTCAGTACTCAGGGTGCTGGTGGCTCAGTACTCAGGGTGCTGGGTGCTCAGTACTCAGGGTGATCTGTTCTCAGTACTCAGGTTGCAGGGTGCTCAGTGCTCGGGGTGCTGGGTGCTCAGTACTCGGGGTGTTCAGTGCTCAGTGCTCAGGGTGTTGGGTGCTCAGTACTCAGGGTGCTGGGTGTTCAGTGCTCGGGGTGCTCGGTGCTCAGTACTCGGGGTGCTGGGTGCTCAGTGCTGAGAGTGGTGCTGGGTGCTCAGTACTCAGGGTGCTGGGTGCTCAGTGCTCAGGGTGCTGGGTGCTCAGTACTAAGGGTGCTGGGTGCTCAGTACTCAGGGTGCTGGGTGCTCAGTACTCAGGGTGCTGGGTGCTCAGTGCTCAGGGTGCTGGGTACTCAGTACTCAGTGTGCTGGGTGCTCAGTACTCACTGTGCTGGGTGCTCAGTGCTCAGGGTGCTGGGTGCTCAGTGCTCATGGTGCTGGGTGCTCAGTACTCAGGGTGCTGGGTGCTCAGTGCTCAGGGTGATCGGTGCTCAGTACTCGGGGTGCTGTGTGCTCTGTACTCAGGGTGCTGGGTGCTCAGTGCTCGGGGTCCTGGGTGCTCAGTCTCAGGGTGCTGGATTCTCAGTGCTCAGGGTGCTGGGTGCGCAGTCCTCAGGGTGCTCAGTGCTCAGAGTGCTGGGTGCTCAGTGCTCGGGGTGCTCGGTGCTCAGTACTCAGGGTGCTGAGTGCTCAGTACTCAGGATGCTGGGTGCTCAGTACTCATGGTGCTGGGTGCTCAGTACTCAGGGGGCTGGCTGCTCAGTGCTCAGGGTGCTGGGTGCTCAGTGCTCAGGGTGCTGGGTGCTCAGTACTAAGGGTGCTGGGTGCTCAGTACTCAGGGTGCTGGGTGCTCAGTACTCAGGGTGCTGGGTGCTCAGTGCTCAGGGTGCTGGGTACTCAGTACTCAGTGTGCTGGGTGCTCAGTACTCACTGTGCTGGGTGCTCAGTGCTCAGGGTGCTGGGTGCTCAGTGCTCATGGTGCTGGGTGCTCAGTACTCAGGGTGCTGGGTGCTCAGTGCTCAGGGTGATCGGTGCTCAGTACTCAGGGTGCTCAGTACTCAGGGTGCTGGGTGCTCAGTGCTCGGGGTAATGGGTGCTCAGTGCTCAGTGCTCAGGGTGTTGGGTGCTCAATGCTCAGTGCTCAGGGTGCTGGGTGCTCAGTACTCAGGGTGCTGGGTGCTCAGTACTCAGGGTGCTGGGTGCTGAGTGCTCAGGGTGCTGGGTGGTCAGTACTCTGGGTGTTGGGTGCTCAGTACTCAGGGTGCTGGGTGCTCAGTGCTCGGGGTGCTGGGTGCTCAGTGCTCGGGGTGCTGTGTGCTCAGTGCTCAGGGTGCTGGGTGCTCAGTACTCAAGGTGCTGGGTGCTCAGTGCTCAGGGTGCTGGGTGCTCAGTCCTCGGGGTGCTCCGTGCTCAGTGCTCAGGGTGCTGGGTGTTCAGTGCTCGGGGTGCTCGGTGCTCAGTACTCGGGGTGCTGGGTGCTCAGTGCTGAGAGTGGTGCTGGGTGCTCAGTACTCAGGGTGCTGGGTGCTCAGTGCTCAGGGTGCTGGGTGCTCAGTACTCAGGGTGCTGGGTGCTCAGTGCTCAGGGTGCTGGGTGCTCAGTTCTCAGGGTGCTCAGTGCTCAGTACTCGGGGTGCTGGGTGCTCAGTACTCAGGGTGCTGGGTGCTTAGTACTCAGGGTGCTCAGTGCTCAGTACACAGGGTGCTGGGTCCTCAGTGCTCGGGGTGCTGGGTGCTCAGTGCTCAGTACTCAGGGTGCTGGGTGCTCAGTGCTCGGGGTGCTGGGTGCTCAGTACTCAGCGTGCTGGGTGCTCAGTACTCAGGGTGCTGGGTGCTCAGTGCTCAGGATGCTGGGTGCTCAGTGCTCAGGGTGCTGGTAGCTCAGTGATCGGGGTGCTGGGTGCTCAGTACTCAGGGTGCTCAGTGCTCAGTACTCAGTGCTCGGGGTCCTGGGTGCTCCGTGCTCGGGGTGCTGGGTGCTCAGTGCTCTGGGTGCTTAGTGCTCAGTACTCAGGGTGCTGGGTGCTCAGTACTCAGGGTGCTGGGTGCTCATTCTCGGGGTGCTGGGTGCTCAGTGCTCGGGGTGCTGGGTGCTCAGTACTCAGGGTGCTGGGGGCTCAGTACTCAGGGTGCTGGGTGCTCAGTACTCAGGGTGCTCGGTTCTCAGTACTCAGGGTGTTGGGTGCTCATTCTCGGGGTGCTGAGTGCTCAGTGCTCGGGGTGCTGGGTGCTCAGTACTCAGGGTGCTGGGGGCTCAGTACTCAGGGTGCTGGGTGCTCAGTACTCAGGGTGATCTGTTCTCAGTACTCAGGTTGCTGGGTGCTCAGTGCTCGGGGTGCTGGGTGCTCAGTACTCGGGGTGCTCAGTGCTCAGTACTCAGGGTGCTGGGAGCTCAGTACTCAGGGTGCTGGGTGTTCAGTACTCGGGGTGCTCGGTGCTCTGTACTCGGGGTGCTGGGTGCGCAGTACTCGGGGTGCTGGGTGCTCAGTGCTCGGGGTGCTGGGTGCTCAGTGCTCGGGGTGCTGGGTGCTCAGTGCTGAGGGTGGTGCTGTGTGCTCAGTACTCAGGGTGCTGGGTGCTCAGTGCTCAGGGTGCTGGGTGCTCATTACTAAGGGTGCTGGGTGCTCAGTACTCAGGGTGCTCGGTGCTCAGTACTCAGGGTGCTGAGTGCTCAGTGCTCAGGGTGCTGGGTACTCAGTACTCAGGGTGCTGGGTGCTCAGTGCTCAGGGTGATCGGTGCTCAGTACTCAGGATGCTCAGTACTCAGGGTGCTGGGTGCTCAGTGCTCGGGGTGCTGGGTGCTCAGTACTCGGGGTGCTGGATGCTCTGTACTCAGGGTGCTGGGTACTCAGTGCTCGGGGTCCTGTGTGCTCAGTGCTCAGGGTGATCGGTGCTCAGTACTCAGGGTGCTGGGTGCTCAGTGCTCAGGGTGCTGGGTGCTCAGTCCTCAGGGTGCTCAGTGCTCAGGGTGCTGGGTGCTCAGTGCTCGGGGTGCTGGGTGCTCAGTGCTCAGGGTGCTGGGTGCTCAGTACTAAGGGTGCTGGGTGCTCAGTACTCAGGGTGCTCGGTGCTCAGTACTCAGGGTGCTGATTGCTCAGTGCTCAGGGTGCTGGGTACTCAGTACTCAGGGTGCTGGGTGCTCAGTGCTCAGGGTGATCGGTGCTCAGTACTCAGGATGCTCAGTACTCAGGGTGCTGGGTGCTCAGTGCTCGGGGTGCTGGGTGCTCAGTACTCGGGGTGCTGGATGCTCTGTACTCAGGGTGCTGGGTGCTCAGTGCTCAGGGTGCTGGGTGCTCAGTGCTCAGTACTCAGGGTGCTGGGTGCTCAGTGCTCGGGGTGCTGGGTGCTCAGTACTCAGCATGCTCCGTGCTCAGTACTCAGGGTGCTGGGTGCTCAGTGCTCAGGGTGCTGGGTGCTCAGTGATCAGGGTGCTTGGTGCTCAGTGATCGGGGTGCTGGGTGCTCAGTACTCAGGGTGCCATGTGCTCGGGGAGCTAGGTGCTCAGTACTCAGGGTGCTGGGTGCTCAGTACTCAGTTCTCGGGGTCCTGGGTGCTCCGTGCTCGGGGTGCTGGGCGCTCAGTGCTCTGGGTGTTTAGTGCTCAGTACTCAGGGTGCTGGGTGCTCATTCTCGGGGTGCTGGGTGCTCAGTGCTCGGGGTGCTGGGTGCTCAGTACTCAGGGTGCTGGTGGCTCAGTACTCAGGGTGCTGGGTGCTCAGTACTCAGGGTGATCTGTTCTCAGTACTCAGGTTGCAGGGTGCTCAGTGCTCGGGGTGCTGGGTGCTCAGTACTCGGGGTGTTCAGTGCTCAGTGCTCAGGGTGTTGGGTGCTCAGTACTCAGGGTGCTGGGTGTTCAGTGCTCGGCGTGCTCGGTGCTCAGTACTCGGGGTGCTGGGTGCTCAGTGCTGAGAGTGGTGCTGGGTGCTCAGTACTCAGGGTGCTGGGTGCTCAGTGCTCAGGGTGCTGGGTGCTCAGTACTAAGGGTGCTGGGTGCTCAGTACTCAGGGTGCTGGGTGCTCAGTACTCAGGGTGCTGGGTGCTCAGTGCTCAGGGTGCTGGGTACTCAGTACTCAGTGTGCTGGGTGCTCAGTACTCACTGTGCTGGGTGCTCAGTGCTCAGGGTGCTGGGTGCTCAGTGCTCATGGTGCTGGGTGCTCAGTACTCAGGGTGCTGGGTGCTCAGTGCTCAGGGTGATCGGTGCTCAGTACTCAATGTGCTCAGTACTCAGGGTGCTGGGTGCTCAGTGCTCAGGGTGCTGGGTGCTCAGTACTCGGGGTGCTGTGTGCTCTGTACTCAGGGTGCTGGGTGCTCAGTGCTCGGGGTCCTGGGTGCTCAGTCTCAGGGTGCTGGATTCTCAGTGCTCAGGGTGCTGGGTGCGCAGTCCTCAGGGTGCTCAGTGCTCAGAGTGCTGGGTGCTCAGTGCTCGGGGTGCTCGGTGCTCAGTACTCAGGGTGCTGAGTGCTCAGTACTCAGGATGCTGGGTGCTCAGTACTCATGGTGCTGGGTGCTCAGTACTCAGGGGGCTGGCTGCTCAGTGCTCAGGGTGCTGGGTGCTCAGTGCTCAGGGTGCTGGGTGCTCAGTACTAAGGGTGCTGGGTGCTCAGTACTCAGGGTGCTGGGTGCTCAGTACTCAGGGTGCTGGGTGCTCAGTGCTCAGGGTGCTGGGTACTCAGTACTCAGTGTGCTGGGTGCTCAGTACTCACTGTGCTGGGTGCTCAGTGCTCAGGGTGCTGGGTGCTCAGTGCTCATGGTGCTGGGTGCTCAGTACTCAGGGTGCTGGGTGCTCAGTGCTCAGGGTGATCGGTGCTCAGTACTCAGGGTGCTCAGTACTCAGGGTGCTGGGTGCTCAGTGCTCGGGGTAATGGGTGCTCAGTGCTCAGTGCTCAGGGTGTTGGGTGCTCAATGCTCAGTGCTCAGGGTGCTGGGTGCTCAGTACTCAGGGTGCTGGGTGCTCAGTACTCAGGGTGCTGGGTGCTGAGTGCTCAGGGTGCTGGGTGGTCAGTACTCTGGGTGCTGGGTGCTCAGTACTCGGGGTGCTGTGTGCTCTGTACTCAGGGTGCTGGGTGCTCAGTGCTCGGGGTCCTGGGTGCTCAGTCTCAGGGTGCTGGATTCTCAGTGCTCAGGGTGCTGGGTGCGCAGTCCTCAGGGTGCTCAGTGCTCAGAGTGCTGGGTGCTCAGTGCTCGGGGTGCTCGGTGCTCAGTACTCAGGGTGCTGAGTGCTCAGTACTCAGGATGCTGGGTGCTCAGTACTCATGGTGCTGGGTGCTCAGTACTCAGGGGGCTGGCTGCTCAGTGCTCAGGGTGCTGGGTGCTCAGTGCTCAGGGTGCTGGGTGCTCAGTACTAAGGGTGCTGGGTGCTCAGTACTCAGGGTGCTGGGTGCTCAGTACTCAGGGTGCTGGGTGCTCAGTGCTCAGGGTGCTGGGTACTCAGTACTCAGTGTGCTGGGTGCTCAGTACTCACTGTGCTGGGTGCTCAGTGCTCAGGGTGCTGGGTGCTCAGTGCTCATGGTGATGGGTGCTCAGTACTCAGGGTGCTGGGTGCTCAGTGCTCAGGGTGATCGGTGCTCAGTACTCAGGGTGCTCAGTACTCAGGGTGCTGGGTGCTCAGTGCTCGGGGTAATGGGTGCTCAGTGCTCAGTGCTCAGGGTGTTGGGTGCTCAATGCTCAGTGCTCAGGGTGCTGGGTGCTCAGTACTCAGGGTGCTGGGTGCTCAGTACTCAGGGTGCTGGGTGCTGAGTGCTCAGGGTGCTGGGTGGTCAGTACTCTGGGTGTTGGGTGCTCAGTACTCAGGGTGCTGGGTGCTCAGTGCTCGGGGTGCTGGGTGCTCAGTGCTCGGGGTGCTGTGTGCTCAGTGCTCAGGGTGCTGGGTGCTCAGTACTCAAGGTGCTGGGTGCTCAGTGCTCAGGGTGCTGGGTGCTCAGTCCTCGGGGTGCTCCGTGCTCAGTGCTCAGGGTGCTGGGTGTTCAGTGCTCGGGGTGCTCGGTGCTCAGTACTCGGGGTGCTGGGTGCTCAGTGCTGAGAGTGGTGCTGGGTGCTCAGTACTCAGGGTGCTGGGTGCTCAGTGCTCAGGGTGCTGGGTGCTCAGTACTCAGGGTGCTGGGTGCTCAGTGCTCAGGGTGCTGGGTGCTCAGTTCTCAGGGTGCTCAGTGCTCAGTACTCGGGGTGCTGGGTGCTCAGTACTCAGGGTGCTGGGTGCTTAGTACTCAGGGTGCTCAGTGCTCAGTACACAGGGTGCTGGGTCCTCAGTGCTCGGGGTGCTGGGTGCTCAGTGCTCAGTACTCAGGGTGCTGGGTGCTCAGTGCTCGGGGTGCTGGGTGCTCAGTACTCAGCGTGCTGGGTGCTCAGTACTCAGGGTGCTGGGTGCTCAGTGCTCAGGATGCTGGGTGCTCAGTGCTCAGGGTGCTGGTAGCTCAGTGATCGGGGTGCTGGGTGCTCAGTACTCAGGGTGCTCAGTGCTCAGTACTCAGTGCTCGGGGTCCTGGGTGCTCCATGCTCGGGGTGCTGGGTGCTCAGTGCTCTGGGTGCTTAGTGCTCAGTACTCAGGGTGCTGGGTGCTCAGTACTCAGGGTGCTGGGTGCTCATTCTCGGGGTGCTGGGTGCTCAGTACTCAGGGTGCTGGGGGCTCAGTACTCAGGGTGCTGGGTGCTCAGTACTCAGGGTGCTCGGTTCTCAGTACTCAGGGTGTTGGGTGCTCATTCTCGGGGTGCTGAGTGCTCAGTGCTCGGGGTGCTGGGTGCTCAGTACTCAGGGTGCTGGGGGCTCAGTACTCAGGGTGCTGGGTGCTCAGTACTCAGGGTGATCTGTTCTCAGTACTCAGGTTGCTGGGTGCTCAGTGCTCGGGGTGCTGGGTGCTCAGTACTCGGGGTGCTCAGTGCTCAGTACTCAGGGTGCTGGGAGCTCAGTACTCAGGGTGCTGGGTGTTCAGTACTCGGGGTGCTCGGTGCTCAGTACTCGGGGTGCTGGGTGCGCAGTACTCGGGGTGCTGGGTGCTCAGTGCTCGGGGTGCTGGGTGCTCAGTGCTCGGGGTGCTGGGTGCTCAGTGCTGAGGGTGGTGCTGTGTGCTCAGTACTCAGGGTGCTGGGTGCTCAGTGCTCAGGGTGCTGGGTGCTCAGTACTAAGGGTGCTGGGTGCTCAGTACTCAGGGTGCTCGGTGCTCAGTACTCAGGGTGCTGAGTGCTCAGTGCTCAGGGTGCTGGGTACTCAGTACTCAGGGTGCTGGGTGCTCAGTGCTCAGGGTGATCGGTGCTCAGTACTCAGGATGCTCAGTACTCAGGGTGCTGGGTGCTCAGTGCTCGGGGTGCTGGGTGCTCAGTACTCGGGGTGCTGGATGCTCTGTACTCAGGGTGCTGGGTGCTCAGTGCTCGGGGTCCTGGGTGCTCAGTGCTCAGGGTGATCGGTGCTCAGTACTCAGGGTGCTGGGTGCTCAGTGCTCAGGGTGCTGGGTGCTCAGTCCTCAGGGTGCTCAGTGCTCAGGGTGCTGGGTGCTCAGTGCTCGGGGTGCTGGGTGCTCAGTGCTCAGGGTGCTGGGTGCTCAGTACTAAGGGTGCTGGGTGCTCAGTACTCAGGGTGCTCGGTGCTCAGTACTCAGGGTGCTGATTGCTCAGTGCTCAGGGTGCTGGGTACTCAGTACTCAGGGTGCTGGGTGCTCAGTGCTCAGGGTGATCGGTGCTCAGTACTCAGGATGCTCAGTACTCAGGGTGCTGGGTGCTCAGTGCTCGGGGTGCTGGGTGCTCAGTACTCGGGGTGCTGGATGCTCTGTACTCAGGGTGCTGGGTGCTCAGTGCTCAGGGTGCTGGGTGCTCAGTGCTCAGTACTCAGGGTGCTGGGTGCTCAGTGCTCGGGGTGCTGGGTGCTCAGTACTCAGCATGCTCCGTGCTCAGTACTCAGGGTGCTGGGTGCTCAGTGCTCAGGGTGCTGGGTGCTCAGTGATCAGGGTGCTTGGTGCTCAGTGATCGGGGTGCTGGGTGCTCAGTACTCAGGGTGCCATGTGCTCGGGGAGCTAGGTGCTCAGTACTCAGGGTGCTGGGTGCTCAGTACTCAGTTCTCGGGGTCCTGGGTGCTCCGTGCTCGGGGTGCTGGGCGCTCAGTGCTCTGGGTGTTTAGTGCTCAGTACTCAGGGTGCTGGGTGCTCATTCTCGGGGTGCTGGGTGCTCAGTGCTCGGGGTGCTGGGTGCTCAGTACTCAGGGTGCTGGTGGCTCAGTACTCAGGGTGCTGGGTGCTCAGTACTCAGGGTGATCTGTTCTCAGTACTCAGGTTGCAGGGTGCTCAGTGCTCGGGGTGCTGGGTGCTCAGTACTCGGGGTGTTCAGTGCTCAGTGCTCAGGGTGTTGGGTGCTCAGTACTCAGGGTGCTGGGTGTTCAGTGCTCGGCGTGCTCGGTGCTCAGTACTCGGGGTGCTGGGTGCTCAGTGCTGAGAGTGGTGCTGGGTGCTCAGTACTCAGGGTGCTGGGTGCTCAGTGCTCAGGGTGCTGGGTGCTCAGTACTAAGGGTGCTGGGTGCTCAGTACTCAGGGTGCTGGGTGCTCAGTACTCAGGGTGCTGGGTGCTCAGTGCTCAGGGTGCTGGGTACTCAGTACTCAGTGTGCTGGGTGCTCAGTACTCACTGTGCTGGGTGCTCAGTGCTCAGGGTGCTGGGTGCTCAGTGCTCATGGTGCTGGGTGCTCAGTACTCAGGGTGCTGGGTGCTCAGTGCTCAGGGTGATCGGTGCTCAGTACTCAATGTGCTCAGTACTCAGGGTGCTGGGTGCTCAGTGCTCAGGGTGCTGGGTGCTCAGTACTCGGGGTGCTGTGTGCTCTGTACTCAGGGTGCTGGGTGCTCAGTGCTCGGGGTCCTGGGTGCTCAGTCTCAAGGTGCTGGATTCTCAGTGCTCAGGGTGCTGGGTGCGCAGTCCTCAGGGTGCTCAGTGCTCAGAGTGCTGGGTGCTCAGTGCTCGGGGTGCTCGGTGCTCAGTACTCAGGGTGCTGAGTGCTCAGTACTCAGGATGCTGGGTGCTCAGTACTCATGGTGCTGGGTGCTCAGTACTCAGGGGGCTGGCTGCTCAGTGCTCAGGGTGCTGGGTGCTCAGTGCTCAGGGTGCTGGGTGCTCAGTACTAAGGGTGCTGGGTGCTCAGTACTCAGGGTGCTGGGTGCTCAGTACTCAGGGTGCTGGGTGCTCAGTGCTCAGGGTGCTGGGTACTCAGTACTCAGTGTGCTGGGTGCTCAGTACTCACTGTGCTGGGTGCTCAGTGCTCAGGGTGCTGGGTGCTCAGTGCTCATGGTGCTGGGTGCTCAGTACTCAGGGTGCTGGGTGCTCAGTGCTCAGGGTGATCGGTGCTCAGTACTCAGGGTGCTCAGTACTCAGGGTGCTGGGTGCTCAGTGCTCGGGGTAATGGGTGCTCAGTGCTCAGTGCTCAGGGTGTTGGGTGCTCAATGCTCAGTGCTCAGGGTGCTGGGTGCTCAGTACTCAGGGTGCTGGGTGCTCAGTACTCAGGGTGCTGGGTGCTGAGTGCTCAGGGTGCTGGGTGGTCAGTACTCTGGGTGCTGGGTGCTCAGTACTCGGGGTGCTGTGTGCTCTGTACTCAGGGTGCTGGGTGCTCAGTGCTCGGGGTCCTGGGTGCTCAGTCTCAGGGTGCTGGATTCTCAGTGCTCAGGGTGCTGGGTGCGCAGTCCTCAGGGTGCTCAGTGCTCAGAGTGCTGGGTGCTCAGTGCTCGGGGTGCTCGGTGCTCAGTACTCAGGGTGCTGAGTGCTCAGTACTCAGGATGCTGGGTGCTCAGTACTCATGGTGCTGGGTGCTCAGTACTCAGGGGGCTGGCTGCTCAGTGCTCAGGGTGCTGGGTGCTCAGTGCTCAGGGTGCTGGGTGCTCAGTACTAAGGGTGCTGGGTGCTCAGTACTCAGGGTGCTGGGTGCTCAGTACTCAGGGTGCTGGGTGCTCAGTGCTCAGGGTGCTGGGTACTCAGTACTCAGTGTGCTGGGTGCTCAGTACTCACTGTGCTGGGTGCTCAGTGCTCAGGGTGCTGGGTGCTCAGTGCTCATGGTGATGGGTGCTCAGTACTCAGGGTGCTGGGTGCTCAGTGCTCAGGGTGATCGGTGCTCAGTACTCAGGGTGCTCAGTACTCAGGGTGCTGGGTGCTCAGTGCTCGGGGTAATGGGTGCTCAGTGCTCAGTGCTCAGGGTGTTGGGTGCTCAATGCTCAGTGCTCAGGGTGCTGGGTGCTCAGTACTCAGGGTGCTGGGTGCTCAGTACTCAGGGTGCTGGGTGCTGAGTGCTCAGGGTGCTGGGTGGTCAGTACTCTGGGTGTTGGGTGCTCAGTACTCAGGGTGCTGGGTGCTCAGTGCTCGGGGTGCTGGGTGCTCAGTGCTCGGGGTGCTGTGTGCTCAGTGCTCAGGGTGCTGGGTGCTCAGTACTCAAGGTGCTGGGTGCTCAGTGCTCAGGGTGCTGGGTGCTCAGTCCTCGGGGTGCTCCGTGCTCAGTGCTCAGGGTGCTGGGTGTTCAGTGCTCGGGGTGCTCGGTGCTCAGTACTCGGGGTGCTGGGTGCTCAGTGCTGAGAGTGGTGCTGGGTGCTCAGTACTCAGGGTGCTGGGTGCTCAGTGCTCAGGGTGCTGGGTGCTCAGTACTCAGGGTGCTGGGTGCTCAGTGCTCAGGGTGCTGGGTGCTCAGTTCTCAGGGTGCTCAGTGCTCAGTACTCGGGGTGCTGGGTGCTCAGTACTCAGGGTGCTGGGTGCTTAGTACTCAGGGTGCTCAGTGCTCAGTACACAGGGTGCTGGGTCCTCAGTGCTCGGGGTGCTGGGTGCTCAGTGCTCAGTACTCAGGGTGCTGGGTGCTCAGTGCTCGGGGTGCTGGGTGCTCAGTACTCAGCGTGCTGGGTGCTCAGTACTCAGGGTGCTGGGTGCTCAGTGCTCAGGATGCTGGGTGCTCAGTGCTCAGGGTGCTGGTAGCTCAGTGATCGGGGTGCTGGGTGCTCAGTACTCAGGGTGCTCAGTGCTCAGTACTCAGTGCTCGGGGTCCTGGGTGCTCCATGCTCGGGGTGCTGGGTGCTCAGTGCTCTGGGTGCTTAGTGCTCAGTACTCAGGGTGCTGGGTGCTCAGTACTCAGGGTGCTGGGTGCTCATTCTCGGGGTGCTGGGTGCTCAGTACTCAGGGTGCTGGGGGCTCAGTACTCAGGGTGCTGGGTGCTCAGTACTCAGGGTGCTCGGTTCTCAGTACTCAGGGTGTTGGGTGCTCATTCTCGGGGTGCTGAGTGCTCAGTGCTCGGGGTGCTGGGTGCTCAGTACTCAGGGTGCTGGGGGCTCAGTACTCAGGGTGCTGGGTGCTCAGTACTCAGGGTGATCTGTTCTCAGTACTCAGGTTGCTGGGTGCTCAGTGCTCGGGGTGCTGGGTGCTCAGTACTCGGGGTGCTCAGTGCTCAGTACTCAGGGTGCTGGGAGCTCAGTACTCAGGGTGCTGGGTGTTCAGTACTCGGGGTGCTCGGTGCTCAGTACTCGGGGTGCTGGGTGCGCAGTACTCGGGGTGCTGGGTGCTCAGTGCTCGGGGTGCTGGGTGCTCAGTGCTCGGGGTGCTGGGTGCTCAGTGCTGAGGGTGGTGCTGTGTGCTCAGTACTCAGGGTGCTGGGTGCTCAGTGCTCAGGGTGCTGGGTGCTCAGTACTAAGGGTGCTGGGTGCTCAGTACTCAGGGTGCTCGGTGCTCAGTACTCAGGGTGCTGAGTGCTCAGTGCTCAGGGTGCTGGGTACTCAGTACTCAGGGTGCTGGGTGCTCAGTGCTCAGGGTGATCGGTGCTCAGTACTCAGGATGCTCAGTACTCAGGGTGCTGGGTGCTCAGTGCTCGGGGTGCTGGGTGCTCAGTACTCGGGGTGCTGGATGCTCTGTACTCAGGGTGCTGGGTGCTCAGTGCTCGGGGTCCTGGGTGCTCAGTGCTCAGGGTGATCGGTGCTCAGTACTCAGGGTGCTGGGTGCTCAGTGCTCAGGGTGCTGGGTGCTCAGTCCTCAGGGTGCTCAGTGCTCAGGGTGCTGGGTGCTCAGTGCTCGGGGTGCTGGGTGCTCAGTGCTCAGGGTGCTGGGTGCTCAGTACTAAGGGTGCTGGGTGCTCAGTACTCAGGGTGCTCGGTGCTCAGTACTCAGGGTGCTGATTGCTCAGTGCTCAGGGTGCTGGGTACTCAGTACTCAGGGTGCTGGGTGCTCAGTGCTCAGGGTGATCGGTGCTCAGTACTCAGGATGCTCAGTACTCAGGGTGCTGGGTGCTCAGTGCTCGGGGTGCTGGGTGCTCAGTACTCGGGGTGCTGGATGCTCTGTACTCAGGGTGCTGGGTGCTCAGTGCTCAGGGTGCTGGGTGCTCAGTGCTCAGTACTCAGGGTGCTGGGTGCTCAGTGCTCGGGGTGCTGGGTGCTCAGTACTCAGCATGCTCCGTGCTCAGTACTCAGGGTGCTGGGTGCTCAGTGCTCAGGGTGCTGGGTGCTCAGTGATCAGGGTGCTTGGTGCTCAGTGATCGGGGTGCTGGGTGCTCAGTACTCAGGGTGCCATGTGCTCGGGGAGCTAGGTGCTCAGTACTCAGGGTGCTGGGTGCTCAGTACTCAGTGCTCGGGGTCCTGGGTGCTCCGTGCTCGGGGTGCTGGGCGCTCAGTGCTCTGGGTGTTTAGTGCTCAGTACTCAGGGTGCTGGGTGCTCATTCTCGGGGTGCTGGGTGCTCAGTGCTCGGGGTGCTGGGTGCTCAGTACTCAGGGTGCTGGTGGCTCAGTACTCAGGGTGCTGGGTGCTCAGTACTCAGGGTGATCTGTTCTCAGTACTCAGGTTGCAGGGTGCTCAGTGCTCGGGGTGCTGGGTGCTCAGTACTCGGGGTGTTCAGTGCTCAGTGCTCAGGGTGTTGGGTGCTCAGTACTCAGGGTGCTGGGTGTTCAGTGCTCGGGGTGCTCGGTGCTCAGTACTCGGGGTGCTGGGTACTCAGTGCTGAGAGTGGTGCTGGGTGCTCAGTACTCAGGGTGCTGGGTGCTCAGTGCTCAGGGTGCTGGGTGCTCAGTACTAAGGGTGCTGGGTGCTCAGTACTCAGGGTGCTGGGTGCTCAGTACTCAGGGTGCTGGGTGCTCAGTGCTCAGGGTGCTGGGTACTCAGTACTCAGTGTGCTGGGTGCTCAGTACTCACTGTGCTGGGTGCTCAGTGCTCAGGGTGCTGGGTGCTCAGTGCTCATGGTGCTGGGTGCTCAGTACTCAGGGTGCTGGGTGCTCAGTGCTCAGGGTGATCGGTGCTCAGTACTCAGGGTGCTCAGTACTCAGGGTGCTGGGTGCTCAGTGCTCAGGGTGCTGGGTGCTCAGTACTCGGGGTGCTGTGTGCTCTGTACTCAGGGTGCTGGGTGCTCAGTGCTCGGGGTCCTGGGTGCTCAGTCTCAGGGTGCTGGATTCTCAGTGCTCAGGGTGCTGGGTGCGCATTCCTCAGGGTGCTCAGTGCTCAGAGTGCTGGGTGCTCAGTGCTCGGGGTGCTCGGTGCTCAGTACTCAGGGTGCTGAGTGCTCAGTACTCAGGATGCTGGGTGCTCAGTACTCATGGTGCTGGGTGCTCAGTACTCAGGGGGCTGGCTGCTCAGTGCTCAGGGTGCTGGGTGCTCAGTGCTCAGGGTGCTGGGTGCTCAGTACTAAGGGTGCTGGGTGCTCAGTACTCAGGGTGCTGGGTGCTCAGTACTCAGGGTGCTGGGTGCTCAGTGCTCAGGGTGCTGGGTACTCAGTACTCAGTGTGCTGGGTGCTCAGTACTCACTGTGCTGGGTGCTCAGTGCTCAGGGTGCTGGGTGCTCAGTGCTCATGGTGCTGGGTGCTCAGTACTCAGGGTGCTGGGTGCTCAGTGCTCAGGGTAATCGGTGCTCAGTACTCAGTGTGCTCAGTACTCAGGGTGCTGGGTGCTCAGTGCTCGGGGTAATGGGTGCTCAGTGCTCAGTGCTCAGGGTGTTGGGTGCTCAGTGCTCAGTGCTCAGGGTGCTGGGTGCTCAGTACTCAGGGTGCTGGGTGCTCAGTACTCAGGGTGCTGGGTGCTGAGTGCTCAGGGTGCTGGGTGGTCAGTACTCTGGGTGTTGGGTGCTCAGTACTCAGGGTGCTGGGTGCTCAGTGCTCGGGGTGCTGGGTGCTCAGTGCTCGGGGTGCTGTGTGCTCAGTGCTCAGGGTGCTGGGTGCTCAGTACTCAAGGTGCTGGGTGCTCAGTGCTCAGGGTGCTGGGTGCTCAGTCCTCGGGGTGCTCCGTGCTCAGTGCTCAGGGTGCTGGGTGTTCAGTGCTCGGGGTGCTCGGTGCTCAGTACTCGGGGTGCTGGGTGCTCAGTGCTGAGAGTGGTGCTGGGTGCTCAGTACTCAGGGTGCTGGGTGCTCAGTGCTCAGGGTGCTGGGTGCTCAGTACTAAGGGTGCTGGGTGCTCAGTTCTCAGGGTGCTGGGTGCTCAGTACTCAGAGTGCTGGGTGCTCAGTGCTCAGGGTGCTGGGTGCTCAGTTCTCAGGGTGCTCAGTGCTCAGTACTCGGGGTGCTGGGTGCTCAGTACTCAGGGTGCTGGGTGCTTAGTACTCAGGGTGCTCAGTGCTCAGTACACAGGGTGCTGGGTCCTCAGTGCTCGGGGTGCTGGGTGCTCAGTGCTCAGTACTCAGGGTGCTGGGTGCTCAGTGCTCGGGGTGCTGGGTGCTCAGTACTCAGCGTGCTGGGTGCTCAGTACTCAGGGTGCTGGGTGCTCAGTGCTCAGGATGCTGGGTGCTCAGTGCTCAGGGTGCTGGGAGCTCAGTGATCAGGGTGCTGGGTGCTCAGTACTCAGGGTGCTCAGTGCTCAGTACTCAGTGCTCGGGGTCCTGGGTGCTCCATGCTCGGGGTGCTGGGTGCTCAGTGCTCTGGGTGCTTAGTGCTCAGTACTCAGGGTGCTGGGTGCTCAGTACTCAGGGTGCTGGGTGCTCATTCTCGGGGTGCTGGGTGCTCAGTGCTCGGGGTGCTGGGTGCTCAGTACTCAGGGTGCTGGGGGCTCAGTACTCAGGGTGCTGGGTGCTCAGTACTCAGGGTGCTCGGTTCTCAGTACTCAGGGTGTTGGGTGCTCATTCTCAGGGTGCTGAGTGCTCAGTGCTCGTCGTGCTGGGTGCTCAGTACTCAGGGTGCTGGGGGCTCAGTACTCAGGGTGCTGGGTGCTCAGTACTCAGGGTGATCTGTTCTCAGTACTCAGGTTGCTGGGTGCTCAGTGCTCGGGGTGCTGGGTGCTCAGTACTCGGGGTTCTCAGTGCTCAGTACTCAGGTTGCTGGGAGCTCAGTACTCAGGGTGCTGGGTGTTCAGTGCTCGGGGTGCTCGGTGCTCAGTACTCAGGGTGCTGGGTGCGCAGTACTCGGGGTGCTGGGTGCTCAGTGCTCTGGGTGCTGGGTGCTCAGTGCTCGGGGTGCTGGGTGCTCAGTGCTGAGGGTGGTGCTGGGTGCTCAGTACTCAGGGTGCTGGGTGCTGAGTGCTCAGGGTGCTGGGTGCTCAGTACTAAGGGTGCTGGGTGCTCAGTACTCAGGGTGCTCGGTGCTCAGTACTCAGGGTGCTGAGTGCTCAGTGCTCAGGGTGCTGGGTACTCAGTACTCAGGGTGCTGGGTGCTCAGTGCTCAGGCTGATCGGTGCTCAGTACTCAGGATGCTCAGTACTCAGGGTGCTGGGTGCTCAGTGCTCGGGGTGCTGGGTGCTCAGTACTCGGGGTGCTGGATGCTCTGTACTCAGGGTGCTGGGTGCTCAGTGCTCGGGGTCCTGGGTGCTCAGTGCTCAGGGTGATCGGTGCTCAGTACTCAGGGTGCTGGGTGCTCAGTGCTCAGGGTGCTGGGTGCTCAGTCCGCAGGGTGCTCAGTGCTCAGGGTGCTGGGTGCTCAGTGCTCGGGGTGCTCGGTGCTCAGTACTCAGGGTGCTGAGTGCTCAGTACTCAGGGTGCTGGGTGCTCAGTACTCAGGGTGCTGGGTGCTCAGTACTCAGGGGGCTGGGTGCTCAGTGCTCAGGGTGCTGGGTGCTCAGTGCTCAGGGTGCTAGGTGCTCAGTGCTCGGGGTGCTGGGTGCTCAGTGCTCGGGGTGCTGGGTGCTCAGTGATCAGTGCTCAGGGTGTTGGGTGCTCAGTGCTCAGTGCTCAGGGTGCTGGGTGCTCAGTACTCAGGGTGCTGGGTGCTCAGTACTCAGGGTGCTGGGTGCTCAGTGCTCAGGGTGCTGGGTGCTCAGTCCTCTGGGTGTTGGGTGCTCAGTACTCAGGGTGCTGGGTGCTCAGTGCTCGGGGTGCTGGGTGCTCAGTGCTCGGGGTGCTGGGTGCTCAGTGCTCAGTGAGCTGGGTGCTTAGTATTCAGGGTGCTGGGTGCTCAGTGCTCGGGGTGCTCGGTGCTCAGTACTCAAGGTGCTGGGTGCTCAGTGCTCAGGGTGCTGGGTGCTCAGTCCTCGGGGTGCTCCGTGCTCAGTGCTCAGGGTGCTGGGTGCTCAGTACTCAGGGTGCTCAGTGCTCAGTACTCAGGATTCTCAGTGCTCAGTGCTCAGGGTGCTGGGTGCTCAGTTCTCAGTGTGCTCAGTGCTCAGCACTCGGGGTGCTGGGTGCTCAGTGCTCAGGGTGCTCAGTGCTCAGCACTCGGGGTGCTGGGTGCTCAGTGCTCAGGGTGCTCAGTGCTCAGTGCTCGGGGAGCTGGGTGCTCAGTGCTCGGAGTTCTGCGTGCTCAGTACTCGGGGTGCTGGGTGCTCAGTGCTCAGGGTGCTGGGTGCTCAGTGCTCAGGGTGCTGGGTGCTCAGTACTCAGGGTGCTCAGTGCTCAGTACTCGGAGTGCTTGGTGCTCAGTACTCAGGGTGCTCAGTGCTCAGTACTCGGGGTGCTGGGTGCTCAGTGCTCAGGGTGCTCAGTGCTCAGTGCTCGTGGTGCTGGGTGCTCAGTGCTCGGGGCGCTGGGTGCTCAGTGCTCGGGGTGCTGGGTGCTCAGTACTCAGGGTGCTGGGTGCTCAGTGCTCAGGGTGCTGGGTGCTCAGTACTAAGGGTGCTGGGTGCTCAGTTCTCAGGGTGCTGGGTGCTCAGTACTCAGGGTGCTGGGTGCTCAGTGCTCAGGGTGCTGGGTGCTCAGTTCTCAGGGTGCTCAGTGCTCAGTACTCGGGGTGCTGGGTGCTCAGTACTCAGGGTGCTGGGTGCTTAGTACTCAGGGTGCTCAGTGCTCAGTACACAGGGTGCTGGGTCCTCAGTGCTCGGGGTGCTGGGTGCTCAGTGCTCAGTACTCAGGGTGCTGGGTGCTCAGTGCTCGGGGTGCTGGGTGCTCAGTACTCAGCGTGCTGGGTGCTCAGTACTCAGGGTGCTGGGTGCTCAGTGCTCAGGATGCTGGGTGCTCAGTGCTCAGGGTGCTGGGAGCTCAGTGATCAGGGTGCTGGGTGCTCAGTACTCAGGGTGCTCAGTGCTCAGTACTCAGTGCTCGGGGTCCTGGGTGCTCCGTGCTCGGGGTGCTGGGTGCTCAGTGCTCTGGGTGCTTAGTGCTCAGTACTCAGGGTGCTGGGTGCTCAGTACTCAGGGTGCTGGGTGCTCATTCTCGGGGTGCTGGGTGCTCAGTGCTCGGGGTGCTGGGTGCTCAGTACTCAGGGTGCTGGGGGCTCAGTACTCAGGGTGCTGGGTGCTCAGTACTCAGGGTGCTCGGTTCTCAGTACTCAGGGTGTTGGGTGCTCATTCTCAGGGTGCTGAGTGCTCAGTGCTCGTCGTGCTGGGTGCTCAGTACTCAGGGTGCTGGGGGCTCAGTACTCAGGGTGCTGGGTGCTCAGTACTCAGGGTGATCTGTTCTCAGTACTCAGGTTGCTGGGTGCTCAGTGCTCGGGGTGCTGGGTGCTCAGTACTCGGGGTGCTCAGTGCTCAGTACTCAGGTTGCTGGGAGCTCAGTACTCAGGGTGCTGGGTGTTCAGTGCTCGGGGTGCTCGGTGCTCAGTACTCAGGGTGCTGGGTGCGCAGTACTCGGGGTGCTGGGTGCTCAGTGCTCTGGGTGCTGGGTGCTCAGTGCTCGGGGTGCTGGGTGCTCAGTGCTGAGGGTGGTGCTGGGTGCTCAGTACTCAGGGTGCTGGGTGCTCAGTGCTCAGGGTGCTGGGTGCTCAGTACTAAGGGTGCTGGGTGCTCAGTACTCAGGGTGCTCGGTGCTCAGTACTCAGGGTGCTGAGTGCTCAGTGCTCAGGGTGCTGGGTACTCAGTACTCAGGGTGCTGGGTGCTCAGTGCTCAGGGTGATCGGTGCTCAGTACTCAGGATGCTCAGTACTCAGGGTGCTGGGTGCTCAGTGCTCGGGGTGCTGGGTGCTCAGTACTCGGGGTGCTGGATGCTCTGTACTCAGGGTGCTGGGTGCTCAGTGCTCGGGGTCCTGGGTGCTCAGTGCTCAGGGTGATCGGTGCTCAGTACTCAGGGTGCTGGGTGCTCAGTGCTCAGGGTGCTGGGTGCTCAGTCCGCAGGGTGCTCAGTGCTCAGGGTGCTGGGTGCTCAGTGCTCGGGGTGCTCGGTGCTCAGTACTCAGGGTGCTGAGTGCTCAGTACTCAGGGTGCTGGGTGCTCAGTACTCAGGGTGCTGGGTGCTCAGTACTCAGGGGGCTGGGTGCTCAGTGCTCAGGGTGCTGGGTGCTCAGTGCTCAGGGTGCTAGGTGCTCAGTGCTCGGGGTGCTGGGTGCTCAGTGCTCGGGGTGCTGGGTGCTCAGTGATCAGTGCTCAGGGTGTTGGGTGCTCAGTGCTCAGTGCTCAGGGTGCTGGGTGCTCAGTACTCAGGGTGCTGGGTGCTCAGTACTCAGGGTGCTGGGTGCTCAGTGCTCAGGGTGCTGGGTGCTCAGTCCTCTGGGTGTTGGGTGCTCAGTACTCAGGGTGCTGGGTGCTCAGTGCTCGGGGTGCTGGGTGCTCAGTGCTCGGGGTGCTGGGTGCTCAGTGCTCAGTGAGCTGGGTGCTTAGTATTCAGGGTGCTGGGTGCTCAGTGCTCGGGGTGCTCGGTGCTCAGTACTCAAGGTGCTGGGTGCTCAGTGCTCAGGGTGCTGGGTGCTCAGTCCTCGGGGTGCTCCGTGCTCAGTGCTCAGGGTGCTGGGTGCTCAGTACTCAGGGTGCTCAGTGCTCAGTACTCAGGATTCTCAGTGCTCAGTGCTCAGGGTGCTGGGTGCTCAGTTCTCAGTGTGCTCAGTGCTCAGCACTCGGGGTGCTGGGTGCTCAGTGCTCAGGGTGCTCAGTGCTCAGCACTCGGGGTGCTGGGTGCTCAGTGCTCAGGGTGCTCAGTGCTCAGTGCTCGGGGAGCTGGGTGCTCAGTGCTCGGAGTTCTGCGTGCTCAGTACTCGGGGTGCTGGGTGCTCAGTGCTCAGGGTGCTGGGTGCTCAGTGCTCAGGGTGCTGGGTGCTCAGTACTCAGGGTGCTCAGTGCTCAGTACTCGGAGTGCTTGGTGCTCAGTACTCAGGGTGCTCAGTGCTCAGTACTCGGGGTGCTGGGTGCTCAGTGCTCAGGGTGCTCAGTGCTCAGTGCTCGTGGTGCTGGGTGCTCAGTGCTCGGGGCGCTGGGTGCTCAGTGCTCGGGGTGCTGGGTGCTCAGTGCTCTGGGTGCTGGGTGCTCAGTGCTCGGGGCGCTGGGTGCTCAGTGCTCGGGGTGCTGGGTGCTCAGTACTCGGGGTGCTGGGTGCTCAGTGCTCAGGGTGCTCAGTGCTCAGTACTCAGTGCTCAGGGTGCTCAGTGCTCAGTGCTCAGGGTCCTGGGTGTTCAGTACTCAGGGTGCTGGGTGCTCAGTGCTCTGGGTGCTTAGTGCTCAGTACTCAGGGTGCTGGGTGCTCAGTACTCAGGGTGCTGGGTGCTCATTCTCGGGGTGCTGGGTGCTCAGTGCTCGGGGTGCTGGGTGCTCAGTACTCAGGGTGCTGGGGGCTCAGTACTCAGGGTGCTGGGTGCTCAGTACTCAGGGTGCTCGGTTCTCAGTACTCAGGGTGTTGGGTGCTCATTCTCAGGGTGCTGAGTGCTCAGTGCTCGTCGTGCTGGGTGCTCAGTACTCAGGGTGCTGGGGGCTCAGTACTCAGGGTGCTGGGTGCTCAGTACTCAGGGTGATCTGTTCTCAGTACTCAGGTTGCTGGGTGCTCAGTGCTCGGGGTGCTGGGTGCTCAGTACTCGGGGTGCTCAGTGCTCAGTACTCAGGTTGCTGGGAGCTCAGTACTCAGGGTGCTGGGTGTTCAGTGCTCGGGGTGCTCGGTGCTCAGTACTCAGGGTGCTGGGTGCGCAGTACTCGGGGTGCTGGGTGCTCAGTGCTCTGGGTGCTGGGTGCTCAGTGCTCGGGGTGCTGGGTGCTCAGTGCTCAGTGAGCTGGGTGCTTAGTATTCAGGGTGCTGGGTGCTCAGTGCTAGGGGTGCTCGGTGCTCAGTACTCAAGGTGCTGGGTGCTCAGTGCTCAGGGTGCTGGGTGCTCAGTCCTCGGGGTGCTCCGTGCTCAGTGCTCAGGGTGCTGGGTGCTCAGTACTCAGGGTGGTCAGTGCTCAGTACTCAGGATTCTCAGTGCTCAGTGCTCAGGGTGCTGGGTGCTCAGTTCTCAGTGTGCTCAGTGCTCAGCACTCGGGGTGCTGGGTGCTCAGTGCTCAGGGTGCTCAGTGCTCAGCACTCGGGGTGCTGGGTGCTCAGTGCTCAGGGTGCTCAGTGCTCAGTGCTCGGGGAGCTGGGTGCTCAGTGCTCGGAGTTCTGCGTGCTCAGTACTCGGGGTGCTGGGTGCTCAGTGCTCAGGGTGCTGGGTGCTCAGTGCTCAGGGTGCTGGGTGCTCAGTACTCAGGGTGCTCAGTGCTCAGTACTCGGAGTGCTTGGTGCTCAGTACTCAGAGTGCTCAGTGCTCAGTACTCGGGGTGCTGGGTGCTCAGTGCTCAGGGTGCTCAGTGCTCAGTGCTCGTGGTGCTGGGTGCTCAGTGCTCGGGGCGCTGGGTGCTCAGTGCTCGGGGTGCTGGGTGCTCAGTGCTCTGGGTGCTGGGTGCTCAGTGCTCGGGGCGCTGGGTGCTCAGTGCTCGGGGTGCTGGGTGCTCAGTACTCGGGGTGCTGGGTGCTCAGTGCTCAGGGTGCTCAGTGCTCAGTACTCAGTGCTCAGGGTGCTCAGTGCTCAGTGCTCAGGGTCCTGGGTGTTCAGTACTCAGGGTGCTGGGTGCTCAGTACTCAGGGTGCTGGGTGCTCAGTACTCTGGGTGTTGGGTGCTCAGTACACAGGGTGCTGGGTGCTCCGTGCTCGGGGTGCTGGGTGCTCATTGCTCAGGGTGCTGGGTGCTCAGTGCTCAGGGTGCTGTGTGCTCAGTACTAAGGGTGCTGGGTGCTCAGTACTCAGGGTGCTGGGTGCTCAGTGATCGGGGTGCTGGGTGCTCAGTACTCAGGGTGCTCAGTGCTCGGGGAGCTCTGTGCTCAGTACTCAGGGTGCTGGGTGCTCAGTACTCAGTGCTCGGGGTCCTGGGTGCTCCGTGCTCGGGGTGCTGGGTGCTCAGTGCTCTGGGTGCTCAGTGCTCAGTGCTCGGGGAGCTGGGTGCTCAGTGCTCGGAGTTCTGCGTGCTCAGTACTCGGGGTGCTGGGTGCTCAGTGCTCAGGGTGCTGGGTGCTCAGTGCTCAGGGTGCTGGGTGCTCAGTACTCAGGGTGCTCAGTGCTCAGTACTCGGAGTGCTTGGTGCTCAGTGCTCAGGGTGCTCAGTGCTCAGTCCTCGGGGTGCTGGGTGCTCAGTGCTCGGGGCGCTGGGTGCTCAGTGCTCTGGGTGCTTAGTGCTCAGTACTCAGGGTGCTGGGTGCTCAGTGCTCAGTGCTCAGGGTGCTGGTTGTTCAGTACTCAGGGTGCTGGGTGCTCAGTACTCAGGGTGCTGGGTGCTCAGTGCTCAGGGTGCTGGGTGCTCAGTACTCAGGGTGCTGGGTGCTCAGTACTCAGGGTGCTGGGTGCTGAGTGCTCAGGGTGCTGGGTGCTCAGTACTATGGGTGTTGGGTGCTCAGTACTCAGGGTGCTGGGTGCTCAGTGCTCGGGGTGCTGGGTGCTCAGTGCTCGGGGTGCTGTGTGCTCAGTGCTCAGGGTGCTGGGTGCTCAGTACTCAAGGTGCTGGGTGCTCAGTGCTCAGGGTGCTGGGTGCTCAGTCCTAGGGGTGCTCCGTGCTCAGTGCTCAGGGTGCTGGGTGTTCAGTGCTCGGGGTGCTCGGTGCTCAGTACTCGGGGTGCTGGGTGCTCAGTGCTGAGAGTGGTGCTGGGTGCTCAGTACTCAGGGTGCTGGGTGCTCAGTGCTCAGGGTGCTGGGTGCTCAGTACTAAGGGTGCTGGGTGCTCAGTACTCAGGGTGCTGGGTGCTCAGTACTCAGGGTGCTGGGTGCTCAGTGCTCAGGGTGCTGGGTGCTCAGTTCTCAGGGTGCTCAGTGCTCAGTACACAGGGTGCTGGGTCCTCAGTGCTCGGGGTGCTGGGTGCTCAGTGCTAAGTACTCAGGGTGCTGGGTGCTCAGTGCTCGGGGTGCTGGGTGCTCAGTACTCAGCGTGCTGGGTGCTCAGTACTCAGGGTGCTGGGTGCTCAGTGCTCAGGATGCTGGGTGCTCAGTGCTCAGGGTGCTGGGAGCTCAGAGATCGGGGTGCTGGGTGCTCAGTACTCAGGGTGCTCAGTGCTCAGTACTCAGTGCTCGGGGTCCTGGGTGCTCCGTGCTCGGGGTGCTTAGTGCTCAGTACTCAGGGTGCTGGGTGCTCAGTACTCAGGGTGCTGGGTGCTCATTCTCGGGGTGCTGGGTGCTCAGTGCTCGGGGTGCTGGGTGCTCAGTACTCAGGGTGCTGGGGGCTCAGTACTCAGGGTGCTGTGTGCTCAGTACTCAGGTTGCTCGGTTCTCAGTACTCAGGGTGTTGGGTGCTCGTTCTCAGGGTGCTGAGTGCTCAGTGCTCGGGGTGCTGGGTGATCAGTACTCAGGGTGCTGTGTGCTCAGTACTCAGGGTGCTCGGTTCTCAGTACTCAGGGTGTTGGGTGCTCATTCTCAGGGTGCTGAGTGCTCAGTACTCAGGGTGCTGGGGGCTCAGTACTCAGGGTGCTGGGTGCTCAGTACTCAGGGTTATCTGTTCTCAGTACTCAGGTTGCTGGGTGCTCAGTGCTCGGGGTGCTGGGTGCTCAGTACTCGGGGTGCTCAGTGCTCAGTACTCAGGTTGCTGGGAGCTCAGTACTCAGGGTGCTGGGTGTTCAGTGCTCGGGGTGCTCGGTGCTCAGTACTCGGGGTGCTGGGTGCTCAGTGCTCTGGGTGCTGGGTGCTCAGTGCTCGGGGTGCTGGGTGCTCAGTGCTGAGGGTGGTGCTGGGTGCTCAGTACTCAGGGTGCTGGGTGCTCAGTGCTCAGGGTGCTGGGTGCTCAGTACTAAGGGTGCTGGGTGCTCAGTACTCAGGGTGCTCGGTGCTCAGTACTCAGGGTGCTGAGTGCTCAGTGCTCAGGGTGCTGGGTACTCAGTACTCAGGGTGCTGGGTGCTCAGTGCTCAGGGTGATCGGTGCTCAGTACTCAGGATGCTCAGTACTCAGGGTGCTGGGTGCTCAGTGCTCGGGGTGCTGGGTGCTCAGTACTCGGGGTGCTGGATGCTCTGTACTCAGGGTGCTGGGTGCTCAGTGCTCGGGGTCCTGGGTGCTCAGTGCTCAGGGTGATCGGTGCTCAGTACTCAGGGTGCTGGGTGCTCAGTGCTCAGGGTGCTGGGTGCTCAGTCCTCAGGGTGCTCAGTGCTCAGTACTCAGGGTGCTGGGTGCTCAGTACTCAGGGTGCTGGGTGCTCAGTACTCAGGGGGCTGGGTGCTCAGTGCTCAGGGTGCTGGGTGCTCAGTGCTCAGGGTGCTAGGTGCTCAGTGCTCGGGGTGCTGGGTGCTCAGTGCTCGGGGTGCTGGGTTCTCAGTGATCAGTGCTCAGGGTGTTGGGTGCTCAGTGCTCAGTGCTCAGGGTGCTGGGTGCTCAGTACTCAGGGTGCTGGGTGCTCAGTACTCAGGGTGCTGGGTGCTCAGTGCTCAGGGTGCTGGGTGCTCAGTACTCTGGGTGTTGGGTGCTCAGTACTCAGGGTGCTGGGTGCTCAGTGCTCGGGGTGCTGGGTGCTCAGTGCTCGGGGTGCTGGGTGCTCAGTGCTCAGGGAGCTGGGTGCTTAGTATTCAGGGTGCTGGGTGCTCAGTGCTCGGGGTGCTCGGTGCTCAGTACTCAAGGTGCTGGGTGCTCAGTGCTCAGGGTGCTGGGTGCTCAGTCCTCGGGGTGCTCCGTGCTCAGTGCTCAGGGTGCTGGGTGCTCAGTACTCAGGGTGCTCGGTGCTCAGTACTCAGGATTCTCAGTGCTCAGTGCTCAGGGTGCTGGGTGCTCAGTTCTCAGGGTGCTCAGTGCTCAGCACTCGGGGTGCTGGGTGCTCAGTGCTCAGGGTGCTCAGTGCTTAGCACTCGGGGTGCTGGGTGCTCAGTGCTCAGGGTGCTCAGTGCTCAGTGCTCGGGGAGCTGGGTGCTCAGTGCTCGGAGTTCTGCGTGCTCAGTACTCGGGGTGCTGGGTGCTCAGTGCTCAGTGTGCTGGGTGCTCAGTGCACAGGGTGCTGGGTGCTCAGTACTCAGGGTGCTCAGTGCTCAGTACTCGGAGTGCTTGGTGCTCAGTACTCAGGGTGCTCAGTGCTCAGTACTCGGGGTGCTGGGTGCTCAGTGCTCAGGGTGCTCAGTGCTCAGTGCTCGTGGCGCTGGGTGCTCAGTGCTCGGGGCGCTGGGTGCTCAGTGCTCGGGGTGCTGGGTGCTCAGTGCTCTGGGTGCTGGGTGCTCAGTGCTCGGGGCGCTGGGTGCTCAGTGCTCGGGTTGCTGGGTGCTCAGTACTCGGGGTGCTGGGTGCTCAGTGCTCAGGGTGCTCAGTGCTCAGTACTCAGTGCTCAGGGTGCTCAGTGCTCAGGGTCCTGGGTGTTCAGTACTCAGGGTGCTGGGTGCTCAGTACTCAGGGTGTTGGGTGCTCAGTACACAGGGTGCTGGGTGCTCCGTGCTCGGGGTGCTGGGTGCTCATTGCTCAGGGTGCTGGGTGCTCAGTGCTCAGGGTGCTGTGTGCTCAGTACTAAGGGTGCTGGGTGCTCAGTACTCAGGGTGCTGGGTGCTCAGTGATCGGGGTGCTGGGTGCTCAGTACTCAGGGTGCTCAGTGCTCGGGGAGCTCTGTGCTCAGTACTCAGGGTGCTGGGTGCTCAGTACTCAGTGCTCGGGGTCCTGGGTGCTCCGTGCTCGGGGTGCTGGGTGCTCAGTGCTCTGGGTGCTCAGTGCTCAGTGCTCGGGGAGCTGGGTGCTCAGTGCTCGGAGTTCTGCGTGCTCAGTACTCGGGGTGCTGTGTGCTCAGTGCTCAGGGTGCTGGGTGCTCAGTGCTCAGGGTGCTGGGTGCTCAGTACTCAGGGTGCTCAGTGCTCAGTACTCGGAGTGCTTGGTGCTCAGTGCTCAGGGTGCTCAGTGCTCAGTGCTCGGGCTGCTGGGTGCTCAGTGCTCGGGGCGCTGGGTGCTCAGTGCTCTGGGTGCTTAGTGCTCAGTACTCAGGGTGCTGGGTGCTCAGTGCTCAGTGCTCAGGGTGCTGGTTGTTCAGTACTCAGGGTGCTGGGTGCTCAGTACTCAGGGTGCTGGGTGCTCAGTGCTCAGGGTGCTGGGTGCTCAGTACTCTGGGTGTTGGGTGCTCAGTACACAGTGTGCTGGGTGCTCAGTGATCGGGGTGCTGGGTGCTCAGTACTCAGGTTGCTCAGTGCTCGGGGAGCTCTGTGCTCAGTACTCAGGGTGCTGGGTGCTCAGTACTCAGTGCTCGGGGTCCTGGGTGCTCCGTGCTCAGGGTGCTGGGTGCTCAGTGCTCTGGGTGCTTAGTGCTCAGTACTCAGGGTGCTGGGTGCTCAGTACTCAGGGTGCTGGGGGCTCAGTACTCAGGGTGCTGGGTGCTCATTCTCGGGGTGCTGGGTGCTCAGTGCTCGGGGTGCTTGGTGCTCAGTACTCAGGGTGCTGGGGGCTCAGTACTCAGGGTGCTGGGTGCTCAGTACTCAGGGTGCACGGTTCTCAGTATTCAGGGTGCTGGGTGCTCATTCTCGGGGTGCTGGGTGCTCAGTGCTCAGGGTGCTGGGTGCTCAGTACTCAGGGTGCTGGGGGCTCAGTACTCAGGGTGCTGGGTGCTCAGTACTCAGGGTGATCTGTTCTCAGTACTCAGGTTGCTGGGTGCTCAGTGCTCGGGGTGATGGGTGCTCAGTACTCGGGGTGCTCAGTGCTCAGTACTCAGGGTGCTGGGTGCTCAGTACTCAGGGTGCTGGGTGCTCAGTGCTCGGGGTGCTTGGTGCTCTGTACTCGGGGTGCTGGGTACTCAGTACTCGGGGTGCTGGGTGCTAAGTGCTGAGGGTGGTGCTGGGTGCTCAGTACTCAGGGTGCTGGGTGCTCAGTGCTCAGGGTGCTGGGTGCTCAGTACTAAGGTTGCTGGGTGCTCAGTACTCAGGGTGCTCGGTGCTCAGTGCTCAGGGTGCTGGGTACTCAGTACTCAGGGTGCTGGGTACTCAGTACTCAGGGTGCTGTTTGCTCAGTGCTCAGGGTGCTTGGTGCTCAGTGCTCAGGGTGCTGGGTGCTCAGTACTCAGGGTGCTGGGTGCTCAGTGCTCAGGGTGATCGGTGCTCCGTACTCAGGGTGCTCAGTACTCAGGGTGCTGGCTGCTCAGTGCTCGCTGTGCTGGGTGCTCAGTACTCGGGGAGCTGGGGGCTCAGTGCTCAGGGTGCTGGGTGCTCAGTGCTCGGCGTGCTCGGTGCTCAGTACTCAGGGTGCTGAGTGCTCAGTACTCAGGTTGCTTTGTGCTCAGTTCTCATGGTGCTGGGTGCTCAGTACTCAGGGGGCTGGGTGCTCAGTGCTCAGGGTGCTGGATGCTCAGTGCTCAGGGTGCTGGGTGCTCAGTGCTCGGGGTGCTAGGTGCTCAGTGCTCGGGGTGCTGGGTGCTCAGTGCTCAGTGCTCAGTTTGTTGGGTGCTCAGTGCTCAGTGCTCAGGGTGCTGGGTGCTCAGTACTCAGGGTCCTGGGTGCTCAGTACTCAGGGTGCTGGGTGCTCAGTGCTCAGGGTGCTGGGTGCTCAGGACTCTGGGTGTTGGGTGCTCAGTACTCAGGGTGCTGGGTGCTCAGTGCTCGGGGTGCTGGGTGCTCAGTGCTCGGGTTGCTGGGTGCGCAGTATTCAGGGTGCTGGGTGCTCAGTATTCAGGGTGCTGGGTGCTCAGTGCTCGGGGTGCTCGGTGCTCAGTACTCAAGGTGCTGGGTGCTCAGTGCTCAGGGTGCTGGGCGCTCAGTCCTCGGGGTGCTCCGTGCTCAGTGCTCAGAGTGCTGGGTGCTCAGTACTCAGGGTGCTCGGTGCTCAGTACTCAGGGTTCTCAGTGCTCAGGGTGCTGGGTGCTCAGTACTCAGGGTGCTCAGTGCTCAGTACTCGGGGTGCGGGTGCTCAGTACTCAGGGTGCTCAGTGCTCAGTGCTCGGGGTGCTGGATGCTCAGTGCTCGGGGCGCTGGGTGCTCAGTGCTCGAGGTGCTGGTTGCTCAGTACTCAGGGTGCTGTGTGCTCAGTGCTCAGTACTCAGCGTGCTGGGTGCTCACTGCTCAGAGTGTTGGGTGCTCAGTGCTCAGGGTGCTCTGTGCTCAGTACTCAGGGTGCTGGGTGCTCAGTGCTCGGGGTGCTGCGTGCTCAGTGCTCAGGGTGCTGGGTGCTCTGTGCTCAGGGTGCTGGGTGCTCAGTACTCAGGGTGCTGGGTGCTCAGTGCTCGGGGTGCTCGGTGCTCAGTACTCAAGGTGCTGGGTGCTCAGTGCTCAGGGTGCCGGATGCTCAGTCCTCGGGGTGCTCCGTGCTCAGTGATCAGGGTGCTGGGTGCTCAGTACTCAGGGTGCTCGGTGCTCAGTACTCAGGGTTCTCAGTGCTCATTACTCAGGGTGCTGGGTGCTCAGTGCTCAGGGTGCTGGGTGCTCAGTACTCAGGGTGCTCAGTGCTCAGTACTCGGAGTGCTTGGTGCTCAGTACTCAGGGTTGCTCAGTGCTCAGTGCTCGGGGTGCTGGGTGCTCAGTGCTCGGGGCGCTGGGTGCTCAGTGATCGGGGTGCTGGGTGCTCAGTACTCAGGGTGCTCAGTGCTCGGGGAGCTCGGTGCTCAGTACTCAGGTTGCTGGGTGCTCAGTACTCAGTGCTCGGGGTCCTGGGTGCTCCGTGCTCGGGGTGCTGGGCGCTCAGTGTTCTGGGTGTTTAGTGCTCAGTACTCAGGGTGCTGGGTGCTCAGTACTCAGGGTGCTGCGTGCTCATTCTCGGGGTGCTGGGTGCTCAGTGCTCAGTGCTCAGTTTGTTGGGTGCTCAGTGCTCAGTGCTCAGGGTGCTGGGTGCTCAGTACTCAGGGTCCTGGGTGCTCAGTACTCAGGGTGCTGGGTGCTCAGTGCTCAGGGTGCTGGGTGCTCAGGACTCTGGGTGTTGGGTGCTCAGTACTCAGGGTGCTGGGTGCTCAGTGCTCGGGGTGCTGGGTGCTCAGTGCTCGGGGTGCTGGGTGCTCAGTACTCAGGGTGCTGGGTGCTCAGTATTCAGGGTGCTGGGTGCTCAGTGCTCGGGGTGCTCGGTGCTCAGTACTCAAGGTGCTGGGTGCTCAGTGCTCAGGGTGCTGGGCGCTCAGTCCTCGGGGTGCTCCGTGCTCAGTGCTCAGAGTGCTGGGTGCTCAGTACTCAGGGTGCTCGGTGCTCAGTACTCAGGGTTCTCAGTGCTCAGGGTGCTGGGTGCTCAGTACTCAGGGTGCTCAGTGCTCAGTACTCGGGGTGCTGGGTGCTCAGTACTCAGGGTGCTCAGTGCTCAGTACTCAGGGTGCTGGGTGCTCAGTGCTCAGTGTGCTCAGTGCTCAGTGCTCGGGGTGCTGGATGCTCAGTGCTCGGGGCGCTGGGTGCTCAGTGCTCGAGGTGCTGGTTGCTCAGTACTCAGGGTGCTGTGTGCTCAGTGCTCAGTACTCAGCGTGCTGGGTGCTCACTGCTCAGAGTGTTGGGTGCTCAGTGCTCAGGGTGCTCTGTGCTCAGTACTCAGGGTGCTGGGTGCTCAGTGCTCGGGGTGCTGCGTGCTCAGTGCTCAGGGTGCTGGGTGCTCTGTGCTCAGGGTGCTGGGTGCTCAGTACTCAGGGTGCTGGGTGCTCAGTGCTCGGGGTGCTCGGTGCTCAGTACTCAAGGTGCTGGGTGCTCAGTGCTCAGGGTGCCGGGTGCTCAGTCCTCGGGGTGCTCCGTGCTCAGTGATCAGGGTGCTGGGTGCTCAGTACTCAGGGTGCTCGGTGCTCAGTACTCAGGGTTCTCAGTGCTCATTACTCAGGGTGCTGGGTGCTCAGTGCTCAGGGTGCTGGGTGCTCAGTACTCAGGGTGCTCAGTGCTCAGTACTCGGAGTGCTTGGTGCTCAGTACTCATGGTTGCTCAGTGCTCAGTGCTCGGGGTGCTGGGTGCTCAGTGCTCGGGGCACTGGGTGCTCAGTGATCGGGGTGCTCAGTGCTCGGGGAGCTCGGTGCTCAGTACTCAGGTTGCTGGGTGCTCAGTACTCAGTGCTCGGGGTCCTGGGTGCTCCGTGCTCGGGGTGCTGGTCGCTCAGTGTTCTGGGTGTTTAGTGCTCAGTGCTCGGGGTGCTGGGTGCTCAGTACTCAGGGTGCTGGGGGCTCAGTACTCAGGGTTCTGGGTGCTCAGTACTCAGGGTGCTCGGTTCTCAGTACTGAGGGTGCTGGGTGCTCATTCTCGGGGTGCTGGGTGCTCAGTGCTCGGGGTGCTGGGTGCTCAGTACTCAGGGTGCTGGTGGCTCAGTACTCAGGGTGCTGGGTGCTCAGTACTCAGGGTGCTCGGTGCTCAGTACTCAGGGTTCTCAGTGCTCAGGGTGCTGGGTGCTCAGTACTCAGCGTGCTCAGTGCTCAGTACTCGGGGTGCGGGTGCTCAGTACTCAGGGTGCTCAGTGCTCAGTGCTCGGGGTGCTGGATGCTCAGTGCTCGGGGCGCTGGGTGCTCAGTGCTCGAGGTGCTGGTTGCTCAGTACTCAGGGTGCTGTGTGCTCAGTGCTCAGTACTCAGCGTGCTGGGTGCTCACTGCTCAGAGTGTTGGGTGCTCAGTGCTCAGGGTGCTCTGTGCTCAGTACTCAGGGTGCTGGGTGCTCAGTGCTCGGGGTGCTGCGTGCTCAGTCCTCAGGGTGCTGGGTGCTCTGTGCTCAGGGTGCTGGGTGCTCAGTACTCAGGGTGCTGGGTGCTCAGTGCTCGGGGTGCTCGGTGCTCAGTACTCAAGGTGCTGGGTGCTCAGTGCTCAGGGTGCCGGGTGCTCAGTCCTCGGGGTGCTCCGTGCTCAGTGATCAGGGTGCTGGGTGCTCAGTACTCAGGGTGCTCGGTGCTCAGTACTCAGGTTTCTCAGTGCTCATTACTCAGGGTGCTGGGTGCTCAGTGCTCAGGGTGCTGGGTGCTCAGTACTCAGGGTGCTCAGTGCTCAGTACTCGGAGTGCTTGGTGCTCAGTACTCAGGGTTGCTCAGTGCTCAGTGCTCGGGGTGCTGGGTGCTCAGTGCTCGGGGCGCTGGGTGCTCAGTGATCGGGGTGCTGGGTGCTCAGTACTCAGGGTGCTCAGTGCTCGGGGAGCTCGGTGCTCAGTACTCAGGTTGCTGGGTGCTCAGTACTCAGTGCTCGGGGTCCTGGGTGCTCCGTGCTCGGGGTGCTGGGCGCTCAGTGTTCTGGGTGTTTAGTGCTCAGTACTCAGGGTGCTGGGTGCTCAGTACTCAGGGTGCTGCGTGCTCATTCTCGGGGTGCTGGGTGCTCAGTGCTCAGTGCTCAGTTTGTTGGGTGCTCAGTGCTCAGTGCTCAGGGTGCTGGGTGCTCAGTACTCAGGGTCCTGGGTGCTCAGTACTCAGGGTGCTGGGTGCTCAGTGCTCAGGGTGCTGGGTGCTCAGGACTCTGGGTGTTGGGTGCTCAGTACTCAGGGTGCTGGGTGCTCAGTGCTCGGGGTGCTGGGTGCTCAGTGCTCGGGGTGCTGGGTGCTCAGTACTCAGGGTGCTGGGTGCTCAGTATTCAGGGTGCTGGGTGCTCAGTGCTCGGGGTGCTCGGTGCTCAGTACTCAAGGTGCTGGGTGCTCAGTGCTCAGGGTGCTGGGCGCTCAGTCCTCGGGGTGCTCCGTGCTCAGTGCTCAGAGTGCTGGGTGCTCAGTACTCAGGGTGCTCGGTGCTCAGTACTCAGGGTTCTCAGTGCTCAGGGTGCTGGGTGCTCAGTACTCAGGGTGCTCAGTGCTCAGTACTCGGGGTGCTGGGTGCTCAGTACTCAGGGTGCTCAGTGCTCAGTACTCAGGGTGCTGGGTGCTCAGTGCTCAGTGTGCTCAGTGCTCAGGGCTCGGGGTGCTGGATGCTCAGTGCTCGGGGCGCTGGGTGCTCAGAGCTCGAGGTGCTGGTTGCTCAGTACTCAGGGTGCTGTGTGCTCAGTGCTCAGTACTCAGCGTGCTGGGTGCTCACTGCTCAGAGTGTTGGGTGCTCAGTGCTCAGGGTGCTCTGTGCTCAGTACTCAGGGTGCTGGGTGCTCAGTGCTCGGGGTGCTGCGTGCTCAGTGCTCAGGGTGCTGGGTGCTCTGTGCTCAGGGTGCTGGGTGCTCAGTACTCAGGGTGCTGGGTGCTCAGTGCTCGGGGTGCTCGGTGCTCAGTACTCAAGGTGCTGGGTGCTCAGTGCTCAGGGTGCCGGGTGCTCAGTCCTCGGGGTGCTCCGTGCTCAGTGATCAGGGTGCTGGGTGCTCAGTACTCAGGGTGCTCGGTGCTCAGTACTCAGGGTTCTCAGTGCTCATTACTCAGGGTGCTGGGTGCTCAGTGCTCAGGGTGCTGGGTGCTCAGTACTCAGGGTGCTCAGTGCTCAGTACTCGGAGTGCTTGGTGCTCAGTACTCATGGTTGATCAGTGCTCAGTGCTCGGGGTGCTGGGTGCTCAGTGCTCGGGGCGCTGGGTGCTCAGTGATCGGGGTGCTCAGTGCTCGGGGAGCTCGGTGCTCAGTACTCAGGTTGCTGGGTGCTCAGTACTCAGTGCTCGGGGTCCTGGGTGCTCCGTGCTCGGGGTGCTGGTCGCTCAGTGTTCTGGGTGTTTAGTGCTCAGTACTCAGGGTGCTGGGTGCTCAGTACTCAGGGTGCTGCGTGCTCATTCTCGGGGTGCTGGGTGCTCAGTGCTCGGGGTGCTGGGTGCTCAGTACTCAGGGTGCTGGGGGCTCAGTACTCAGGGTTCTGGGTGCTCAGTACTCAGGGTGCTCGGTTCTCAGTACTGAGGGTGCTGGGTGCTCATTCTCGGGGTGCTGGGTGCTCAGTGCTCGGGGTGCTGGGTGCTCAGTACTCAGGGTGCTGGGTGCTCAGTACTCAGGGTGATCTGTTCTCAGTACTCAGGTTGCAGGGTGCTCAGTGCTCGGGGTGCTGGGTGCTCAGTACTCGGGTTGCTCAGTGCTCAGTGCTCAGGGTGCTGGGTGCTCAGTACTCAGGGTGCTGGGTTTTCAGTGCTCGGGGTGCTCGGTGCTCAGTACTCGGGGTGCTGGGTGCTCAGTACTCGGGGAGCTGGAGGCTCAGTACTCAGGGTGATCTGTTCTCAGTACTCAGGTTGCTGGGTGCTCAGTGCTCGGGGTGATGGGTGCTCAGTACTCGGGGTGCTCAGTGCTCAGTACTCAGGGTGCTGGGTGCTCAGTACTCAGGGTGCTGGGTGCTCAGTGCTCGGGGTGCTTGGTGCTCTGTACTCGGGGTGCTGGGTACTCAGTACTCGGTGTGCTGGGTGCTAAGTGCTGAGGGTGGTGCTGGGTGCTCAGTACTCAGGGTGCTGGGTGCTCAGTGCTCAGGGTGCTGGGTGCTCAGTACTAAGGTTGCTGGGTGCTCAGTACTCAGGGTGCTCGGTGCTCAGTGCTCAGGGTGCTGGGTACTCAGTACTCAGGGTGCTGGGTACTCAGTACTCAGGGTGCTGTTTGCTCAGTGCTCAGGGTGCTTGGTGCTCAGTGCTCAGGGTGCTGGGTGCTCAGTACTCAGGGTGCTGGGTGCTCAGTGCTCAGGGTGATCGGTGCTCCGTACTCAGGGTGCTCAGTACTCAGGGTGCTGGCTGCTCAGTGCTCGCTGTGCTGGGTGCTCAGTACTCGGGGAGCTGGGGGCTCAGTGCTCAGGGTGCTGGGTGCTCAGTGCTCGGCGTGCTCGGTGCTCAGTACTCAGGGTGCTGAGTGCTCAGTACTCAGGTTGCTTTGTGCTCAGTTCTCATGGTGCTGGGTGCTCAGTACTCAGGGGGCTGGGTGCTCAGTGCTCAGGGTGCTGGATGCTCAGTGCTCAGGGTGCTGGGTGCTCAGTGCTCGGGGTGCTAGGTGCTCAGTGCTCGGGGTGCTGGGAGCTCAGTGCTCAGTGCTCAGTTTGTTGGGTGCTCAGTGCTCAGTGCTCAGGGTGCTGGGTGCTCAGTACTCAGGGTCCTGGGTGCTCAGTACTCAGGGTGCTGGGTGCTCAGTGCTCAGGGTGCTGGGTGCTCAGGACTCTGGGTGTTGGGTGCTCAGTACTCAGGTTGCTGGGTGCTCAGTGCTCGGGGTGCTGGGTGCTCAGTGCTCGGGTTGCTGGGTGCTCAGTACTCAGGGTGCTGGGTGCTCAGTATTCAGGGTGCTGGGTGCTCAGTGCTCGGGGTGCTCGGTGCTCAGTACTCAAGGTGCTGGGTGCTCAGTGCTCAGGGTGCTGGGCGCTCAGTCCTCGGGGTGCTCCGTGCTCAGTGCTCAGAGTGCTGGGTGCTCAGTACTCAGGGTGCTCGGTGCTCAGTACTCAGGGTTCTCAGTGCTCAGGGTGCTGGGTGCTCAGTACTCAGGGTGCTCAGTGCTCAGTACTCGGGGTGCGGGTGCTCAGTACTCAGGGTGCTCAGTGCTCAGTGCTCGGGGTGCTGGATGCTCAGTGCTCGGGGCGCTGGGTGCTCAGTGCTCGAGGTGCTGGTTGCTCAGTACTCAGGGTGCTGTGTGCTCAGTGCTCAGTACTCAGCGTGCTGGGTGCTCACTGCTCAGAGTGTTGGGTGCTCAGTGCTCAGGGTGCTCTGTGCTCAGTACTCAGGGTGCTAGGTGCTCAGTGCTCGGGGTGCTGCGTGCTCAGTGCTCAGGGTGCTGGGTGCTCTGTGCTCAGGGTGCTGGGTGCTCAGTACTCAGGGTGCTGGGTGCTCAGTGCTCGGGGTGCTCGGTGCTCAGTACTCAAGGTGCTGGGTGCTCAGTGCTCAGGGTGCCGGGTGCTCAGTCCTCGGGGTGCTCCGTGCTCAGTGATCAGGGTGCTGGGTGCTCAGTACTCAGGGTGCTCGGTGCTCAGTACTCAGGGTTCTCAGTGCTCATTACTCAGGGTGCTGGGTGCTCAGTGCTCAGGGTGCTGGGTGCTCAGTACTCAGGGTGCTCAGTGCTCAGTACTCGGAGTGCTTGGTGCTCAGTACTCAGGGTTGCTCAGTGCTCAGTGCTCGGGGTGCTGGGTGCTCAGTGCTCGGGGCGCTGGGTGCTCAGTGATCGGGGTGCTGGGTGCTCAGTACTCAGGGTGCTCCGTGCTCGGGGTGCTGGGCGCTCAGTGTTCTGGGTGTTTAGTGCTCAGTACTCAGGGTGCTGGGTGCTCAGTACTCAGGGTGCTGCGTGCTCATTCTCGGGGTGCTGGGTGCTCAGTGCTCAGTGCTCAGTTTGTTGGGTGCTCAGTGCTCAGTGCTCAGGGTGCTGGGTGCTCAGTACTCAGGGTCCTGGGTGCTCAGTACTCAGGGTGCTGGGTGCTCAGTGCTCAGTGTGCTGGGTGCTCAGGACTCTGGGTGTTGGGTGCTCAGTACTCAGGGTGCTGGGTGCTCAGTGCTCGGGGTGCTGGGTGCTCAGTGCTCGGGGTGCTGGGTGCTCAGTACTCAGGGTGCTGGGTGCTCAGTATTCAGGGTGCTGGGTGCTCAGTGCTCGGGGTGCTCGGTGCTCAGTACTCAAGGTGCTGGGTGCTCAGTGCTCAGGGTGCTGGGCGCTCAGTCCTCGGGGTGCTCCGTGCTCAGTGCTCAGAGTGCTGGGTGCTCAGTACTCAGGGTGCTCGGTGCTCAGTACTCAGGGTTCTCAGTGCTCAGGGTGCTGGGTGCTCAGTACTCAGGGTGCTCAGTGCTCAGTACTCGGGGTGCTGGGTGCTCAGTACTCAGGGTGCTCAGTGCTCAGTACTCAGGGTGCTGGGTGCTCAGTGCTCAGTGTGCTCAGTGCTCAGTGCTCGGGGTGCTGGATGCTCAGTGCTCGGGGCTCTGGGTGCTCAGTGCTCGAGGTGCTGGTTGCTCAGTACTCAGGGTGCTGTGTGCTCAGTGCTCAGTACTCAGCGTGCTGGGTGCTCACTGCTCAGAGTGTTGGGTGCTCAGTGCTCAGGGTGCTCTGTGCTCAGTACTCAGGGTGCTGGGTGCTCAGTGCTCGCGGTGCTGCGTGCTCAGTGCTCAGGGTGCTGGGTGCTCTGTGCTCAGGGTGCTGGGTGCTCAGTACTCAGGGTGCTGGGTGCTCAGTGCTCGGGGTGCTCGGTGCTCAGTACTCAAGGTGCTGGGTGCTCAGTGCTCAGGGTGCCGGGTGCTCAGTCCTCGGGGTGCTCCGTGCTCAGTGATCAGGGTGCTGGGTGCTCAGTACTCAGGGTGCTCGGTGCTCAGTACTCAGGGTTCTCAGTGCTCATTACTCAGGGTGCTGGGTGCTCAGTGCTCAGGGTGCTGGGTGCTCAGTACTCAGGGTGCTCAGTGCTCAGTACTCGGAGTGCTTGGTGCTCAGTACTCATGGTTGCTCAGTGCTCAGTGCTCGGGGTGCTGGGTGCTCAGTGCTCGGGGCGCTGGGTGCTCAGTGATCGGGGTGCTCAGTGCTCGGGGAGCTCGGTGCTCA
Organism: Microtus oregoni; assembly: GCF_018167655.1. Classification (NCBI taxonomy): domain Eukaryota; kingdom Metazoa; phylum Chordata; class Mammalia; order Rodentia; family Cricetidae; genus Microtus; species Microtus oregoni. The sequence continues at coordinate 319,016 of NW_024543304.1, forward strand.
GTACTCAGGTTGCTGGGTGCTCAGTACTCAGTGCTCGGGGTCCTGGGTGCTCCGTGCTCGGGGTGCTGGTCGCTCAGTGTTATGGTTGTTTAGTGCTCAGTACTCAGGGTGCTGGGTGCTCAGTACTCAGGGTGCTGCGTGCTCATTCTCGGGGTGCTGGGTGCTCAGTGCTCGGGGTGCTGGGTGCTCAGTACTCAGGGTGCTGGGGGCTCAGTACTCAGGGTTCTGGGTGCTCAGTACTCAGGGTGCTCGGTTCTCAGTACTGAGGGTGCTGGGTGCTCATTCTCGGGGTGCTGGGTGCTCAGTGCTCGGGGTGCTGGGTGCTCAGTACTCAGGGTGCTGGTGGCTCAGTACTCAGGGTGCTGGGTGCTCAGTACTCAGGGTGATCTGTTCTCAGTACTCAGGTTGCAGGGTGCTCAGTGCTCGGGGTGCTGGGTGCTCAGTACTCGGGGTGCTCAGTGCTCAGTGCTCAGGGTGCTGGGTGCTCAGTACTCAGGGTGCTGGGTTTTCAGTGCTCGGGGTGCTCGGTGCTCAGTACTCGGGGTGCTGGGTGCTCAGTACTCGGGGTGCTGGGTGCTCAGTGCTCAGGGTGCTGGGTGCTCAGTGCTCGGGGTGCTGGGTGCTCAGTGCTGAGGGTGGTGCTGGGTGCTCAGTACTCAGGGTGCTGGGTGCTCAGTGCTCAGGGTGCTGGGTGCTCAGTGCTCAGAGTTCTGGGTGCTCAGTGCTCGGGGTGCTGGGTGCTCAGTGTTCAGGGTGCTGGGTGCTCAGTCCTCGGGGTGCTCCGTGCTCAGTGCTCAGGGTGCTGGGTGCTCAGTACTCAGGGTGCTCGGTGCTCAGTACTCAGGGTTCTCAGTGCTCAGTGCTCAGGGTGCTGGGTGCTCAGTTCTCAGGGTGCTCAGTGCTCAGTACTCGGGGTGCTGGGTGCTCAGTACTCAGGGAGCTGGGTGCTTAGTACTCAGGGTGCTCAGTGCTCAGTACACAGGGTGCTGGGTCCTCAGTGCTCGGGGTGGTGGGTGCTCAGTGCTCAGTACTCAGGGTGCTGGGTGCTCAGTGCTCGGGGTGCTGAGTGCTCAGTACTCAGCGTGCTGGGTGCTCAGTACTCAGGGTGCTGGGTGCTCAGTGCTCAGGGTGCTGGGTGCTCAGTGCTCAGGGTGCTGGGTGCTCAGTGATCGGGGTGCTGGGTGCTCAGTACTCAGGGTGCTCAGTGCTCAGTACTCAGTGCTCGGGGTCCTGGGTGCTCCGTGCTCGGGGTGCTGGGTGCTCAGTTCTCTGGGTGCTTAGTGCTCAGTACTCAGGGTGCTGGGTGCTCAGTACTCAGGGTGCTGGGTGCTCATTCTCGGGGTGCTGGGTGCTCAGTACTCAGGGAGCTGGGGGCTCAGTACTCAGCGTTCTGGGTGCTCAGTTCTCAGGGTGCTCGGTTCTCAGTACTCAGGGTGTTGGGTGCTCATTCTCGGGGTGCTGAGTGCTCAGTGCTCGGGGTGCTGGGTGCTCAGTACTCAGGGTGCTGGGGGCTCAGTACTCAGGGTGCTGGGGGCTCAGTACTCAGGGTGCTGGGTGCTCATTACTCAGGGTGATCTGTTCTCAGTACTCAGGTTGCTGGGTGCTCAGTGCTCGGGGTGCTGGGTGCTCAGTACTCGGGGTGCTCAGTGCTCAGTACTCAGGGTGCTGGGTGCTCAGTACTCAGGGTGCTGGGTGTTCAGTGCTCGGGGTGCTCGGTGCTCAGTACTCGGGGTGCTGGGTGCGCAGTACTCGGGGTGCTGGGTGCTCAGTGCTCTGGGTGCTGGGTGCTCAGTGCTCGGGGTGCTGGGTGCTCAGTGCTGAGGGTGGTGCTGGGTGCTCAGTACTCAGGGTGCTGGGTGCTCAGTGCTCAGGGTGCTGGGTGCTCAGTACTAAGGGTCCTGGGTGCTCAGTACTCAGGGTGCTCGGTGCTCTGTACTCAGGGTGCTGAGTGCTCAGTGCTCAGGGTGCTGGGTACTCAGTACTCAGGGTGCTGGGTGCTCAGTACTCACTGTGCTGGTTGCTCAGTGCTCAGGGTGCTGGGTGCTCAGTGCTCAGCGTGCTGGGTGCTCAGTACTCAGGGTGCTGGGTGCTCAGTGCTCAGGGTGATCGGTGCTCAGTACTCAGGATGCTCAGTACTCAGGGTGCTGGGTGCTCAGTGCTCGGGGTGCTGGGTGCTCAGTACTCGGGGTGCTGGATGCTCTGTACTCAGGGTGCTGGGTGCTCAGTGCTCGGGGTCCTGGGTGCTCAGTGCTCAGGGTGATCGGTGCTCAGTACTCAGGGTGCTGGGTGCTCAGTTCTCAGGGTGCTGGGTGCTCTGTCCTCAGGGTGCTCAGTGCTCAGGGTGCTGGGTGCTCAGTGCTCGGGGTGCTCGGTGCTCAGTACTCAGGGTGCTGAGAGCTCAGTACTCAGGGTGCTGGGTGCTCAGTACTCATGGTGCTGGGTGCTCAGTACTCAGGGGGCTGGGTGCTCAGTGCTCAGGGTGCTGGGTGCTCAGTGCTCAGGGTGCTAGGTGCTCAGTGCTCGGGGTGCTGGGTGCTCAGTGCTCGGGGTGCTGTGTGCTCAGTGCTCAGGGTGCTGGGTGCTCAGTACTCAAGGTGCTGGGTGCTCAGTGCTCAGGGTGCTGGGTGCTCAGTCCTCGGGGTGCTCCGTGCTCAGTGCTCAGGGTGCTGGGTGCTCAGTACTCAGGGTGCTCGGTGCTCAGTACTCAGGGTTCTCAGTGCTCAGTGCTCAGGGTGCTGGGTGCTCAGTTCTCAGGGTGCTCAGTGCTCAGTACTCGGGGTGCTGGGTGCTCAGTACTCAGGGAGCTAGGTGCTTAGTACTCAGGGTGCTCAGTGCTCAGTACACAGGGTGCTGGGTCCTCAGTGCTCGGGGTGGTGGGTGCTCAGTGCTCAGTACTCAGGGTGCTGGGTGCTCAGTGCTCGGTGTGCTGAGTGCTCAGTACTCAGCGTGCTGGGTGCTCAGTACTCAGGGTGCTGGGTGCTCAGTGCTCAGGGTGCTGGGTGCTCAGTGCTCAGGGTGCTGGGTGCTCAGTGATCGGGGTGCTGGGTGCTCAGTACTCAGGGTGCTCTGTGCTCAGTACTCAGTGCTCGGGGTCCTGGGTGCTCCGTGCTCAGGGTGCTGGGTGCTCAGTGCTCTGGGTGCTTAGTGCTCAGTACTCAGGGTGCTGGGTGCTCAGTACTCAGGGTGCTGGGTGCTCATTCTCGGGGTGCTGGGTGCTCAGTGCTCGGGGTGCTGGGTGCTCAGTACTCAGGGTGCTGGGGGCTCAGTACTCAGGGTTCTGGGTGCTCAGTACTCAGGGTGCTCGGTTCTCAGTACTCAGGGTGTTGGGTGCTCATTCTCGGGGTGCTGAGTGCTCATTGCTCGGGGTGCTGGGTGCTCAGTACTCAGGGTGCTGGGGGCTCAGTACTCAGGGTGCTGGGGGCTCAGTACTCAGGGTGCTGGGTGCTCATTACTCAGGGTGATCTGTTCTCAGTACTCAGGTTGCTGGGTGCTCAGTGCTCAGGGTGCTGGGTGCTCAGTACTCGGGGTGCTCAGTGCTCAGTACTCAGGGTGCTGGGTGCTCAGTACTCAGGGTGCTGGGTGTTCAGTGCTCGGGGTGCTCGGTGCTCAGTACTCGGGGTGCTGGGTGCGCAGTACTCGGGGTGCTGGGTGCTCAGTGCTCTGGGTGCTGGGTGCTCAGTGCTCGGTGTGCTGGGTGCTCAGTGCTGAGGGTGCTGCTGGGTGCTCAGTACTCAGGGTGCTGGGTGCTCAGTGCTCAGGGTGCTGGGTGCTCAGTACTAAGGGTCCTGGGTGCTCAGTACTCAGGGTGCTCGGTGCTCAGTACTCAGGGTGCTGAGTGCTCAGTGCTCAGGGTGCTGGGTACTCAGTACTCAGGGTGCTGGGTGCTCAGTACTCACTGTGCTGGGTGCTCAGTGCTCAGGGTGCTGGGTGCTCAGTGCTCAGGGTGCTGGGTGCTCAGTACTCCGGGTGCTGGGTGCTCAGTGCTCAGGGTGATCGGTGCTCAGTACTCAGGATGCTCAGTACTCAGGGTGCTGGGTGCTCAGTGCTCGGGGTGCTGGGTGCTCAGTACTCGGGGTGCTGGATGCTCTGTACTCAGGGTGCTGGGTGCTCAGTGCTCGGGGTCCTGGGTGCTCAGTGCTCAGGGTGATCGGTGCTCAGTACTCAGGGTGCTGGGTTCTCAGTGCTCAGGGTGCTGGGTGCTCTGTCCTCAGGGTGCTCAGTGCTCAGGGTGCTGGGTGCTCAGTGCTCGGGGTGCTCCGTGCTCAGTACTCAGGGTGCTGAGTGCTCAGTACTCAGGGTGCTGGGTGCTCAGTACTCATGGTGCTGGGTGCTCAGTACTCAGGGGGCTGGGTGCTCAGTGCTCAGGGTGCTGGGTGCTCAGTGCTCAGGGTGCTAGGTGCTCAGTGCTCGGGGTGCTGGGTGCTCAGTGCTCGGGGTGCTGGGTGCTCAGTGCTCAGTGCTCAGGGTGTTGGGTGCTCAGTGCTCAGTGCTCAGGGTGCTGGGTTCTCAGTACTCAGGGTGCTGGGTGCTCAGTACTCAGGGTGCTGGGTGCTCAGTGCTCAAGGTGCTGAGTGCTCAGTACTCTGGGTGTTGGGTGCTCAGTACTCAGGGTGCTGGGTGCTCAGTGCTCGGGGTGCTAGGTGCTCAGGACTCTGGGTGTTGGGTGCTCAGTACTCAGGGTGCTGGGTGCTCAGTACTCTGGGTGCTGGGTGCTCAGGACTCTGGGTGTTGGGTGCTCAGTACTCAGGGTGCTGGGTGCTCAGTGCTCGGGGTGCTGGGTGCTCAGTGCTCAGGGTGCTGTGTGCTCAGTATTCAGGGTGCTGGGTGCTCAGTGCTCGGGGTGCTCGGTGCTCAGTACTCAAGGTGCTGGTTGCTCAGTACTCAGGGTGCTGTGTGCTCAGTGCTCAGTACTCAGCGTGCTGGGTGCTCACTGCTCAGAGTGTTGGGTGCTCAGTGCTCAGGGTGCTCTGTGCTCAGTACTCAGGGTGCTGGGTGCTCAGTGCTCGGGGTGCTGCGTGCTCAGTGCTCAGGGTGCTGGGTGCTCTGTGCTCAGGGTGCTGGGTGCTCAGTACTCAGGGTGCTGGGTGCTCAGTGCTCGGGGTGCTCGGTGCTCAGTACTCAAAGTGCTGGGTGCTCAGTGCTCAGGGTGCCGGGTGCTCAGTCCTCGGGGTGCTCCGTGCTCAGTGATCAGGGTGCTGGGTGCTCAGTACTCAGGGTGCTCGGTGCTCAGTACTCAGGGTTCTCAGTGCTCATTACTCAGGGTGCTGGGTGCTCAGTGCTCAGGGTGCTGGGTGCTCAGTACTCAGGGTGCTCAGTGCTCAGTACTCGGAGTGCTTGGTGCTCAGTACTCATGGTTGCTCAGTGCTCAGTGCTCGGGGTGCTGGGTGCTCAGTGCTCGGGGCGCTGGGTGCTCAGTGATCGGGGTGCTCAGTGCTCGGGGAGCTCGGTGCTCAGTACTCAGGTTGCTAGGTGCTCAGTACTCAGTGCTCGGGGTCCTGGGTGCTCCGTGCTCGGGGTGCTGGTCGCTCAGTGTTCTGGGTGTTTAGTGCTCAGTACTCAGTGTGCTGGGTGCTCAGTACTCAGGGTGCTGCGTGCTCATTCTCGGGGTGCTGGGTGCTCAGTGCTCGGGGTGCTGGGTGCTCAGTACTCAGGGTGCTGGGGGCTCAGTACTCAGGGTTCTGGGTGCTCAGTACTCAGGGTGCTCGGTTCTCAGTACTGAGGGTGCTGGGTGCTCATTCTCGGGGTGCTGGGTGCTCAGTGCTCGGGGTGCTGGGTGCTCAGTACTCAGGGTGCTGGTGGCTCAGTACTCAGGGTGCTGGGTGCTCAGTACTCAGGGTGATCTGTTCTCAGTACTCAGGTTGCAGGGTGCTCAGTGCTCGGGGTGCTGGGTTCTCAGTACTCGGGGTGCTCAGTGCTCAGTGCTCAGGGTGCTGGGTGCTCAGTACTCAGGGTGCTGGGTTTTCAGTGCTCGGGGTGCTCGGTGCTCAGTACTCGGGGTGCTGGGTGCTCAGTACTCGGGGTGCTGGGTGCTCAGTGCTCAGGGTGCTGGGTGCTCAGTGCACGGGGTGCTGGGTGCTCAGTGCTGAGGGTGGTGCTGGGTGCTCAGTACTCAGGGTGCTGGGTGCTCAGTGCTCAGGGTGCTGGGTGCTCAGTGCTCAGGGTGTTCGGTGCTCAGTACTCAGGGTGCTCAGTGCTCAGGGTGGTGCTGGGTGCTCAGTACTCGGGGTGCTGGGTGCTCTGTACTCAGGTTGCTGGGTGCTCAGTGCTCGGGGTATTGGGTGCTCAGTCTCAGGGTGCTGGATGCTCAGTGCTCAGGGTGCTGGGTGCGCAGTCCTCAGGGTGCTCAGTGCTCAGAGTGCTGGGTGCTCAGTGCTCGGGGTGCTCGGTGCTCAGTACTCAGGGTGCTGAGTGCTCAGTACTCAGGATGCTGGGTGCTCAGTACTCATGGTGCTGGGTGCTCAGTACTCAGGGGGCTGGCTGCTCACTGCTCAGGGTGCTGGGTGCTCAGTGCTCAGAGTTCTGGGTGCTCAGTGCTCGGGGTGCTGGGTGCTCAGTGTTCAGGGTGCTGGGTGCTCAGTCCTCGGGGTGCTCCGTGCTCAGTGCTCAGGGTGCTGGGTGCTCAGTACTCAGGGTGCTCGGTGCTCAGTACTCAGGGTTCTCAGTGCTCAGTGCTCAGGGTGCTGGGTGCTCAGTTCTCAGGGTGCTCAGTGCTCAGTACTCGGGGTGCTGGGTGCTCAGTACTCAGGGAGCTGGGTGCTTAGTACTCAGGGTGCTCAGTGCTCAGTACACAGGGTGCTGGGTCCTCAGTGCTCGGGGTGGTGGGTGCTCAGTGCTCAGTACTCAGGGTGCTGGGTGCTCAGTGCTCAGGGTGCTGAGTGCTCAGTACTCAGCGTGCTGGGTGCTCAGTACTCAGGGTGCTGGGTGCTCAGTGCTCAGGGTGCTGGGTGCTCAGTGCTCAGGGTGCTGGGTGCTCAGTGATCGGGGTGCTGGGTGCTCAGTACTCAGGGTGCTCAGTGCTCAGTACTCAGTGCTCGGGGTCCTGGGTGCTCCGTGCTCGGGGTGCTGGGTGCTCAGTTCTCTGGGTGCTTAGTGCTCAGTACTCAGGGTGCTGGGTGCTCAGTACTCAGGGTGCTGGGTGCTCATTCTCGGGGTGCTGGGTGCTCAGTGCTCGGGGTGCTGGGTGCTCAGTACTCAGGGTGCTGGGGGCTCAGTACTCAGGGTTCTGGGTGCTCAGGTCTCAGGGTGCTCGGTTCTCAGTACTCAGGGTGTTGGGTGCTCATTCTCGGGGTGCTGAGTGCTCAGTGCTCGGGGTGCTGGGTGCTCAGTACTCAGGGTGCTGGGGGCTCAGTACTCAGGGTGCTGGGGGCTCAGTACTCAGGGTGCTGGGTGCTCATTACTCAGGGTGATCTGTTCTCAGTACTCAGGTTGCTGGGTGCTCAGTGCTCGGGGTGCTGGGTGCTCAGTACTCGGGGTGCTCAGTGCTCAGTACTCAGGGTGCTGGGTGCTCAGTACTCAGGGTGCTGGGTGTTCAGTGCTCGGGGTGCTCGGTGCTCAGTACTCGGGGTGCTGGGTGCGCAGTACTCGGTGTGCTGGGTGCTCAGTGCTCTGGGTGCTGGGTGCTCAGTGCTCGGGGTGCTGGGTGCTCAGTGCTGAGGGTGGTGCTGGGTGCTCAGTACTCAGGGTGCTGGGTGCTCAGTGCTCAGGGTGCTGGGTGCTCAGTACTAAGGGTCCTGGGTGCTCAGTACTCAGGGTGCTCGGTGCTCTGTACTCAGGGTGCTGAGTGCTCAGTGCTCAGGGTGCTGGGTACTCAGTACTCAGGGTGCTGGGTGCTCAGTACTCACTGTGCTGGGTGCTCAGTGCTCAGGGTGCTGGGTGCTCAGTGCTCAGCGTGCTGGGTGCTCAGTACTCAGGGTGCTGGGTGCTCAGTGCTCAGGGTGATCGGTGCTCAGTACTCAGGATGCTCAGTACTCAGGGTGCTGGGTGCTCAGTGCTCGGGGTGCTGGGTGCTCAGTACTCGGGGTGCTGGATGCTCTGTACTCAGGGTGCTGGGTGCTCAGTGCTCGGGGTCCTGGGTGCTCAGTGCTCAGGGTGATCGGTGCTCAGTACTCAGGGTGCTGGGTGCTCAGTTCTCAGGGTGCTGGGTGCTCTGTCCTCAGGGTGCTCAGTGCTCAGGGTGCTGGGTGCTCAGTGCTCGGGGTGCTCGGTGCTCAGTACTCAGGGTGCTGAGAGCTCAGTACTCAGGGTGCTGGGTGCTCAGTACTCATGGTGCTGGGTGCTCAGTACTCAGGGGGCTGGGTGCTCAGTGCTCAGGGTGCTGGGTGCTCAGTGCTCAGGGTGCTAGGTGCTCAGTGCTCGGGGTGCTGGGTGCTCAGTGCTCGGGGTGCTGTGTGCTCAGTGCTCAGGGTGCTGGGTGCTCAGTACTCAAGGTGCTGGGTGCTCAGTGCTCAGGGTGCTGGGTGCTCAGTCCTCGGGGTGCTCCGTGCTCAGTGCTCAGGGTGCTGGGTGCTCAGTACTCAGGGTGCTCGGTGCTCAGTACTCAGGGTTCTCAGTGCTCAGTGCTCAGGGTGCTGGGTGCTCAGTTCTCAGGGTGCTCAGTGCTCAGTACACAGGGTGCTGGGTCCTCAGTGCTCGGGGTGGTGGGTGCTCAGTGCTCAGTACTCAGGGTGCTGGGTGCTCAGTGCTCGGTGTGCTGAGTGCTCAGTACTCAGCGTGCTGGGTGCTCAGTACTCAGGGAGCTGGGTGCTTAGTACTCAGGGTGCTCAGTGCTCAGTACACAGGGTGCTGGGTCCTCAGTGCTCGGGGTGGTGGGTGCTCAGTGCTCAGTACTCAGGGTGCTGGGTGCTCAGTGCTCGGTGTGCTGAGTGCTCAGTACTCAGCGTGCTGGGTGCTCAGTACTCAGGGTGCTGGGTGCTCAGTGCTCAGGGTGTTGGGTGCTCAGTGCTCAGGGTGCTGGGTGCTCAGTGATCGGGGTGCTGGGTGCTCAGTACTCAGGGTGCTCTGTGCTCAGTACTCAGTGCTCGGGGTCCTGGGTGCTCCGTGCTCGGGGTGCTGGGTGCTCAGTGCTCTGGGTGCTTAGTGCTCAGTACTCAGGGTGCTGGGTGCTCAGTACTCAGGGTGCTGGGTGCTCATTCTCGGGGTGCTGGGTGCTCAGTGCTCGGGGTGCTGGGTGCTCAGTACTCAGGGTGCTGGGGGCTCAGTACTCAGGGTTCTGGGTGCTCAGTACTCAGGGTGCTCGGTTCTCAGTACTCAGGGTGTTGGGTGCTCATTCTCGGGGTGCTGAGTGCTCATTGCTTGGGGTGCTGGGTGCTCAGTACTCAGGGTGCTGGGGGCTCAGTACTCAGGGTGCTGGGGGCTCAGTACTCAGGGTGCTGGGTGCTCATTACTCAGGGTGTTCTGTTCTCAGTACTCAGGTTGCTGGGTGCTCAGTGCTCAGGGTGCTGGGTGCTCAGTACTCGGGGTGCTCAGTGCTCAGTACTCAGGGTGCTGGGTGCTCAGTACTCAGGGTGCTGGGTGTTCAGTGCTCGGGGTGCTCGGTGCTCAGTACTCGGGGTGCTGGGTGCGCAGTACTCGGGGTGCTGGGTGCTCAGTGCTCTGGGTGCTGGGTGCTCAGTGCTCGGGGTGCTGGGTGCTCAGTGCTGAGGGTGCTGCTGGGTGCTCAGTACTCAGGGTGCTGGGTGCTCAGTGCTCAGGGTGCTGGGTGCTCAGTACTAAGGGTCCTGGGTGCTCAGTACTCAGGGTGCTCGATGCTCAGTACTCAGGGTGCTGAGTGCTCAGTGCTCAGGGTGCTGGGTACTCAGTACTCAGGGTGCTGGGTGCTCAGTACTCACTGTGCTGGGTGCTCAGTGCTCAGGGTGCTGGGTGCTCAGTGCTCAGGGTGCTGGGTGCTCAGTACTCAGGGTGCTGGGTGCTCAGTGCTCAGGGTGATCGGTGCTCAGTACTCAGGATGCTCAGTACTCAGGGTGCTGGGTGCTCAGTGCTCGGGGTGCTGGGTGCTCAGTACTCGGGGTGCTGGATGCTCTGTACTCAGGGTGCTGGGTGCTCAGTGATCGGGGTCCTGGGTGCTCAGTGCTCAGGGTGATCGGTGCTCAGTACTCAGGGTGCTGGGTGCTCAGTGCTCAGGGTGCTGGGTGCTCTGTCCTCAGGGTGCTCAGTGCTCAGGGTGCTGGGTGCTCAGTGCTCGGGGTGCTCGGTGCTCAGTACTCAGGGTGCTGAGTGCTCAGTACTCAGGGTGCTGGGTGCTCAGTACTCATGGTGCTGGGTGCTCAGTACTCAGGGGGCTGGGTGCTCAGTGCTCAGGGTGCTGGGTGCTCAGTGCTCAGGGTGCTAGGTGCTCAGTGCTCGGGGTGCTGGGTGCTCAGTGCTCGGGGTGCTGGGTGCTCAGTGCTCAGTGCTCAGGGTGTTGGGTGCTCAGTGCTCAGTGCTCAGGGTGCTGGGTGCTCAGTACTCAGGGTGCTGGGTGCTCAGTACTCAGGGTGCTGGGTGCTCAGTGCTCAAGGTGCTGAGTGCTCAGTACTCTGGGTGTTGGGTGCTCAGTACTCAGGGTGCTGGGTGCTCAGTGCTCGGGGTGCTGGGTGCTCAGGACTCTGGGTGTTGGGTGCTCAGTACTCAGGGTGCTGGGTGCTCAGTACTCTGGGTGCTGGGTGCTCAGGACTCTGGGTGTTGGGTGCTCAGTACTCAGGGTGCTGGGTGCTCAGTGCTCGGGGTGCTGGGTGCTCAGTGCTCAGGGTGCTGTGTGCTCAGTATTCAGGGTGCTGGGTGCTCAGTGCTCGGGGTGCTCGGTGCTCAGTACTCAAGGTGCTGGGTGCTCAGTGCTCAGGGTGCTGGGTGCTCAGTCCTCGGGGTGCTCCGTGCTCAGTGCTCAGAGTGCTGGGTGCTCAGTACTCAGGGTGCTCGGTGCTCAGTACTCAGGGTTCTCAGTGCTCAGGGTGCTGGGTGCTCAGTACTCAGGGTGCTCAGTGCTCAGTACTCGGGGTGCTGGGTGCTCAGTACTCAGGGTGCTCAGTGCTCAGTACTCAGGGTGCTGGGTGCTCAGTGCTCAGTGTGCTCAGTGCTCAGTGCTCGGGGTGCTGGGTGCTCAGTGCTCGGGGCGCTGGGTGCTCAGTGCTCGAGGTGCTGGTTGCTCAGTACTCAGGGTTCTGTGTGCTCAGTGCTCAGTACTCAGCGTGCTGGGTGCTCAGTGCTCAGAGTGTTGGGTGCTCAGTGCTCAGGGTGCTCTGTGCTCAGTACTCAGGGTGCTGGGTGCTCAGTGCTCGGGGTGCTGCGTGCTCAGTGCTCAGGGTGCTGGGTGCTATGTGCTCAGGGTGCTGGGTGCTCAGTACTCAGGGTGCTGGGTGCTCAGTGCTCGGGGTGCTCGGTGCTCAGTACTCAAGGTGCTGGGTGCTCAGTGCTCAGGGTGCCGGGTGCTCAGTCCTCAGGGTGCTCCGTGCTCAGTGATCAGGGTGCAGGGTGCTCAGTACTCAGGGTGCTAGGTGCTCAGTACTCAGGGTCCTCAGTGCTCATTACTCAGGGTGCTGGGTGCTCAGTGCTCAGGGTGCTGGGTGCTCAGTACTCAGGGTGCTCAGTGCTCAGTACTCGGAGTGCTTGGTGCTCAGTACTCAGGGTGCTCAGTGCTCAGTACTCGGGGTGCTCTTTGCTCAGTGCTCAGGGTGCTCAGTGCTCAGTGCTCGGAGTGCTGGGAGCTCAGTGCTCGGGGCGCTGGGTGCTCAGTGATCGGGGTGCTGGGTGCTCAGTACTCAGGGTGCTCAGTGCTCGGGGAGCTCTGTGCTCAGTACTCAGGGTGCTGGGTGCTCAGTACTCAGGGTGCTGGGTGCTCATTCTCGGGGTGCTGGGTGCTCAGTACTCAGGGAGCTGGGGGCTCAGTACTCAGGGTTCTGGGTGCTCAGTTCTCAGGGTGCTCGGTTCTCAGTACTCAGGGTGTTGGGTGCTCTTTCTCGGGGTGCTGAGTGCTCAGTGCTCGGGGTGCTGGGTGCTCAGTACTCAGGGTGCTGGGGGCTCAGTACTCAGGGTGCTGGGGGCTCAGTACTCAGGGTGCTGGGTGCTCATTACTCAGGGTGATCTGTTCTCAGTACTCAGGTTGCTGGGTGCTCAGTGCTCGGGGTGCTGGGTGCTCAGTACTCGGGGTGCTCAGTGCTCAGTACTCAGGGTGCTGGGTGCTCAGTACTCAGGGTGCTGGGTGTTCAGTGCTCGGGGTGCTCGGTGCTCAGTACTCGGGGTGCTGGGTGCGCAGTACTCGGGGTGCTGGGTGCTCAGTGCTCTGGGTGCTGGGTGCTCAGTGCTCGGGGTGCTGGGTGCTCAGTGCTGAGGGTGGTGCTGGGTGCTCAGTACTCAGGGTGCTGGGTGCTCAGTGCTCAGGGTGCTGGGTGCTCAGTACTAAGGGTCCTGGGTGCTCAGTACTCAGGGTGCTCGGTGCTCTGTACTCAGGGTGCTGAGTGCTCAGTGCTCAGGGTGCTGGGTACTCAGTACTCAGGGTGCTGGGTGCTCAGTACTCACTGTGCTGGTTGCTCAGTGCTCAGGGTGCTGGGTGCTCAGTGCTCAGCGTGCTGGGTGCTCAGTACTCAGGGTGCTGGGTGCTCAGTGCTCAGGGTGATCGGTGCTCAGTACTCAGGATGCTCAGTACTCAGGGTGCTGGGTGCTCAGTGCTCGGGGTGCTGGGTGCTCAGTACTCGGGGTGCTGGATGCTCTGTACTCAGGGTGCTGGGTGCTCAGTGCTCGGGGTCCTGGGTGCTCAGTGCTCAGGGTGATCGGTGCTCAGTACTCAGGGTGCTGGGTGCTCAGTTCTCAGGGTGCTGGGTGCTCTGTCCTCAGGGTGCTCAGTGCTCAGGGTGCTGGGTGCTCAGTGCTCGGGGTGCTCGGTGCTCAGTACTCAGGGTGCTGAGAGCTCAGTACTCAGGGTGCTGGGTGCTCAGTACTCATGGTGCTGGGTGCTCAGTACTCAGGGGGCTGGGTGCTCAGTGCTCAGGGTGCTGGGTGCTCAGTGCTCAGGGTGCTAGGTGCTCAGTGCTCGGGGTGCTGGGTGCTCAGTGCTCGGGGTGCTGTGTGCTCAGTGCTCAGGGTGCTGGGTGCTCAGTACTCAAGGTGCTGGGTGCTCAGTGCTCAGGGTGCTGGGTGCTCAGTCCTCGGGGTGCTCCGTGCTCAGTGCTCAGGGTGCTGGGTGCTCAGTACTCAGGGTGCTCGGTGCTCAGTACTCAGGGTTCTCAGTGCTCAGTGCTCAGGGTGCTGGGTGCTCAGTTCTCAGGGTGCTCAGTGCTCAGTACTCGGGGTGCTGGGTGCTCAGTACTCAGGGAGCTGGGTGCTTAGTACTCAGGGTGCTCAGTGCTCAGTACACAGGGTGCTGGGTCCTCAGTGCTCGGGGTGGTGGGTGCTCAGTGCTCAGTACTCAGGGTGCTGGGTGCTCAGTGCTCGGTGTGCTGAGTGCTCAGTACTCAGCGTGCTGGGTGCTCAGTACTCAGGGTGCTGGGTGCTCAGTGCTCAGGGTGCTGGGTGCTCAGTGCTCAGGGTGCTGGGTGCTCAGTGATCGGGGTGCTGGGTGCTCAGTACTCAGGGTGCTCTGTGCTCAGTACTCAGTGCTCGGGGTCCTGGGTGCTCCGTGCTCAGGGTGCTGGGTGCTCAGTGCTCTGGGTGCTTAGTGCTCAGTACTCAGGGTGCTGGGTGCTCAGTACTCAGGGTGCTGGGTGCTCATTCTCGGGGTGCTGGGTGCTCAGTGCTCGGGGTGCTGGGTGCTCAGTACTCAGGGTGCTGGGGGCTCAGTACTCAGGGTTCTGGGTGCTCAGTACTCAGGGTGCTCGGTTCTCAGTACTCAGGGTGTTGGGTGCTCATTCTCGGGGTGCTGAGTGCTCATTGCTCGGGGTGCTGGGTGCTCAGTACTCAGGGTGCTGGGGGCTCAGTACTCAGGGTGCTGGGGGCTCAGTACTCAGGGTGCTGGGTGCTCATTACTCAGGGTGATCTGTTCTCAGTACTCAGGTTGCTGGGTGCTCAGTGCTCAGGGTGCTGGGTGCTCAGTACTCGGGGTGCTCAGTGCTCAGTACTCAGGGTGCTGGGTGCTCAGTACTCAGGGTGCTGGGTGTTCAGTGCTCGGGGTGCTCGGTGCTCAGTACTCGGGGTGCTGGGTGCGCAGTACTCGGGGTGCTGGGTGCTCAGTGCTCTGGGTGCTGGGTGCTCAGTGCTCGGTGTGCTGGGTGCTCAGTGCTGAGGGTGCTGCTGGGTGCTCAGTACTCAGGGTGCTGGGTGCTCAGTGCTCAGGGTGCTGGGTGCTCAGTACTAAGGGTCCTGGGTGCTCAGTACTCAGGGTGCTCGGTGCTCAGTACTCAGGGTGCTGAGTGCTCAGTGCTCAGGGTGCTGGGTACTCAGTACTCAGGGTGCTGGGTGCTCAGTACTCACTGTGCTGGGTGCTCAGTGCTCAGGGTGCTGGGTGCTCAGTGCTCAGGGTGCTGGGTGCTCAGTACTCAGGGTGCTGGGTGCTCAGTGCTCAGGGTGATCGGTGCTCAGTACTCAGGATGCTCAGTACTCAGGGTGCTGGGTGCTCAGTGCTCGGGGTGCTGGGTGCTCAGTACTCGGGGTGCTGGATGCTCTGTACTCAGGGTGCTGGGTGCTCAGTGCTCGGGGTCCTGGGTGCTCAGTGCTCAGGGTGATCGGTGCTCAGTACTCAGGGTGCTGGGTTCTCAGTGCTCAGGGTGCTGGGTGCTCTGTCCTCAGGGTGCTCAGTGCTCAGTGTGCTGGGTGCTCAGTGCTCGGGGTGCTCGGTGCTCAGTACTCAGGGTGCTGAGTGCTCAGTACTCAGGGTGCTGGGTGCTCAGTACTCATGGTGCTGGGTGCTCAGTACTCAGGGGGCTGGGTGCTCAGTGCTCAGGGTGCTGGGTGCTCAGTGCTCAGGGTGCTAGGTGCTCAGTGCTCGGGGTGCTGGGTGCTCAGTGCTCGGGGTGCTGGGTGCTCAGTGCTCAGTGCTCAGGGTGTTGGGTGCTCAGTGCTCAGTGCTCAGGGTGCTGGGTTCTCAGTACTCAGGGTGCTGGGTGCTCAGTACTCAGGGTGCTGGGTGCTCAGTGCTCAAGGTGCTGAGTGCTCAGTACTCTGGGTGTTGGGTGCTCAGTACTCAGGGTGCTGGGTGCTCAGTGCTCGGGGTGCTGGGTGCTCAGGACTCTGGGTGTTGGGTGCTCAGTACTCAGGGTGCTGGGTGCTCAGTACTCTGGGTGCTGGGTGCTCAGGACTCTGGGTGTTGGGTGCTCAGTACTCAGGGTGCTGGGTGCTCAGTGCTCGGGGTGCTGGGTGCTCAGTGCTCAGGGTGCTGTGTGCTCAGTATTCAGGGTGCTGGGTGCTCAGTGCTCGGGGTGCTCGGTGCTCAGTACTCAAGGTGCTGGTTGCTCAGTACTCAGGGTGCTGTGTGCTCAGTGCTCAGTACTCAGCGTGCTGGGTGCTCACTGCTCAGAGTGTTGGGTGCTCAGTGCTCAGGGTGCTCTGTGCTCAGTACTCAGGGTGCTGGGTGCTCAGTGCTCGGGGTGCTGCGTGCTCAGTGCTCAGGGTGCTGGGTGCTCTGTGCTCAGGGTGCTGGGTGCTCAGTACTCAGGGTGCTGGGTGCTCAGTGCTCGGGGTGCTCGGTGCTCAGTACTCAAAGTGCTGGGTGCTCAGTGCTCAGGGTGCCGGGTGCTCAGTCCTCGGGGTGCTCCGTGCTCAGTGATCAGGGTGCTGGGTGCTCAGTACTCAGGGTGCTCGGTGCTCAGTACTCAGGGTTCTCAGTGCTCATTACTCAGGGTGCTGGGTGCTCAGTGCTCAGGGTGCTGGGTGCTCAGTACTCAGGGTGCTCAGTGCTCAGTACTCGGAGTGCTTGGTGCTCAGTACTCATGGTTGCTCAGTGCTCAGTGCTCGGGGTGCTGGGTGCTCAGTGCTCGGGGCGCTGGGTGCTCAGTGATCGGGGTGCTCAGTGCTCGGGGAGCTCGGTGCTCAGTACTCAGGTTGCTGGGTGCTCAGTACTCAGTGCTCGGGGTCCTGGGTGCTCCGTGCTCGGGGTGCTGGTCGCTCAGTGTTCTGGGTGTTTAGTGCTCAGTACTCAGGGTGCTGGGTGCTCAGTACTCAGGGTGCTGCGTGCTCATTCTCGGGGTGCTGGGTGCTCAGTGCTCGGGGTGCTGGGTGCTCAGTACTCAGGGTGCTGGGGGCTCAGTACTCAGGGTTCTGGGTGCTCAGTACTCAGGGTGCTCGGTTCTCAGTACTGAGGGTGCTGGGTGCTCATTCTCGGGGTGCTGGGTGCTCAGTGCTCGGGGTGCTGGGTGCTCAGTACTCAGGGTGCTGGTGGCTCAGTACTCAGGGTGCTGGGTGCTCAGTACTCAGGGTGATCTGTTCTCAGTACTCAGGTTGCAGGGTGCTCAGTGCTCGGGGTGCTGGGTTCTCAGTACTCGGGGTGCTCAGTGCTCAGTGCTCAGGGTGCTGGGTGCTCAGTACTCAGGGTGCTGGGTTTTCAGTGCTCGGGGTGCTCGGTGCTCAGTACTCGGGGTGCTGGGTGCTCAGTACTCGGGGTGCTGGGTGCTCAGTGCTCAGGGTGCTGGGTGCTCAGTGCTCGGGGTGCTGGGTGCTCAGTGCTGAGGGTGGTGCTGGGTGCTCAGTACTCAGGGTGCTGGGTGCTCAGTGCTCAGGGTGCTGGGTGCTCAGTGCTCAGGGTGTTCGGTGCTCAGTACTCAGGGTGCTCAGTGCTCAGGGTGGTGCTGGGTGCTCAGTACTCGGGGTGCTGGGTGCTCTGTACTCAGGTTGCTGGGTGCTCAGTGCTCGGGGTATTGGGTGCTCAGTCTCAGGGTGCTGGATGCTCAGTGCTCAGGGTGCTGGGTGCGCAGTCCTCAGGGTGCTCAGTGCTCAGAGTGCTGGGTGCTCAGTGCTCGGGGTGCTCGGTGCTCAGTACTCAGGGTGCTGAGTGCTCAGTACTCAGGATGCTGGGTGCTCAGTACTCATGGTGCTGGGTGCTCAGTACTCAGGGGGCTGGCTGCTCAGTGCTCAGGGTGCTGGGTGCTCAGTGCTCAGAGTTCTGGGTGCTCAGTGCTCGGGGTGCTGGGTGCTCAGTGTTCAGGGTGCTGGGTGCTCAGTCCTCGGGGTGCTCCGTGCTCAGTGCTCAGGGTGCTGGGTGCTCAGTACTCAGGGTGCTCGGTGCTCAGTACTCAGGGTTCTCAGTGCTCAGTGCTCAGGGTGCTGGGTGCTCAGTTCTCAGGGTGCTCAGTGCTCAGTACTCGGGGTGCTGGGTGCTCAGTACTCAGGGAGCTGGGTGCTTAGTACTCAGGGTGCTCAGTGCTCAGTACACAGGGTGCTGGGTCCTCAGTGCTCGGGGTGGTGGGTGCTCAGTGCTCAGTACTCAGGGTGCTGGGTGCTCAGTGCTCAGGGTGCTGAGTGCTCAGTACTCAGCGTGCTGGGTGCTCAGTACTCAGGGTGCTGGGTGCTCAGTGCTCAGGGTGCTGGGTGCTCAGTGCTCAGGGTGCTGGGTGCTCAGTGATCGGGGTGCTGGGTGCTCAGTACTCAGGGTGCTCAGTGCTCAGTACTCAGTGCTCGGGGTCCTGGGTGCTCCGTGCTCGGGGTGCTGGGTGCTCAGTTCTCTGGGTGCTTAGTGCTCAGTACTCAGGGTGCTGGGTGCTCAGTACTCAGGGTGCTGGGTGCTCATTCTCGGGGTGCTGGGTGCTCAGTGCTCGGGGTGCTGGGTGCTCAGTACTCAGGGTGCTGGGGGCTCAGTACTCAGGGTTCTGGGTGCTCAGGTCTCAGGGTGCTCGGTTCTCAGTACTCAGGGTGTTGGGTGCTCATTCTCGGGGTGCTGAGTGCTCAGTGCTCGGGGTGCTGGGTGCTCAATACTCAGGGTGCTGGGGGCTCAGTACTCAGGGTGCTGGGGGCTCAGTACTCAGGGTGCTGGGTGCTCATTACTCAGGGTGATCTGTTCTCAGTACTCAGGTTGCTGGGTGCTCAGTGCTCGGGGTGCTGGGTGCTCAGTACTCGGGGTGCTCAGTGCTCAGTACTCAGGGTGCTGGGTGCTCAGTACTCAGGGTGCTGGGTGTTCAGTGCTCGGGGTGCTCGGTGCTCAGTACTCGGGGTGCTGGGTGCGCAGTACTCGGTGTGCTGGGTGCTCAGTGCTCTGGGTGCTGGGTGCTCAGTGCTCGGGGTGCTGGGTGCTCAGTGCTGAGGGTGGTGCTGGGTGCTCAGTACTCAGGGTGCTGGGTGCTCAGTGCTCAGGGTGCTGGGTGCTCAGTACTAAGGGTCCTGGGTGCTCAGTACTCAGGGTGCTCGGTGCTCTGTACTCAGGGTGCTGAGTGCTCAGTTCTCAGGGTGCTGGGTACTCAGTACTCAGGGTGCTGGGTGCTCAGTACTCACTGTGCTGGGTGCTCAGTGCTCAGGGTGCTGGGTGCTCAGTGCTCAGCGTGCTGGGTGCTCAGTACTCAGGGTGCTGGGTGCTCAGTGCTCAGGGTGATCGGTGCTCAGTACTCAGGATGCTCAGTACTCAGGGTGCTGGGTGCTCAGTGCTCGGGGTGCTGGGTGCTCAGTACTCGGGGTGCTGGATGCTCTGTACTCAGGGTGCTGGGTGCTCAGTGCTCGGGGTCCTGGGTGCTCAGTGCTCAGGGTGATCGGTGCTCAGTACTCAGGGTGCTGGGTGCTCAGTTCTCAGGGTGCTGGGTGCTCTGTCCTCAGGGTGCTCAGTGCTCAGGGTGCTGGGTGCTCAGTGCTCGGGGTGCTCGGTGCTCAGTACTCAGGGTGCTGAGAGCTCAGTACTCAGGGTGCTGGGTGCTCAGTACTCATGGTGCTGGGTGCTCAGTACTCAGGGGGCTGGGTGCTCAGTGCTCAGGGTGCTGGGTGCTCAGTGCTCAGGGTGCTAGGTGCTCAGTGCTCGGGGTGCTGGGTGCTCAGTGCTCGGGGTGCTGTGTGCTCAGTGCTCAGGGTGCTGGGTGCTCAGTACTCAAGGTGCTGGGTGCTCAGTGCTCAGGGTGCTGGGTGCTCAGTCCTCGGGGTGCTCCGTGCTCAGTGCTCAGGGTGCTGGGTGCTCAGTACTCAGGGTGCTCGGTGCTCAGTACTCAGGGTTCTCAGTGCTCAGTGCTCAGGGTGCTGGGTGCTCAGTTCTCAGGGTGCTCAGTGCTCAGTACACAGGGTGCTGGGTCCTCAGTGCTCGGGGTGGTGGGTGCTCAGTGCTCAGTACTCAGGGTGCTGGGTGCTCAGTGCTCGGTGTGCTGAGTGCTCAGTACTCAGCGTGCTGGGTGCTCAGTACTCAGGGAGCTGGGTGCTTAGTACTCAGGGTGCTCAGTGCTCAGTACACAGGGTGCTGGGTCCTCAGTGCTCGGGGTGGTGGGTGCTCAGTGCTCAGTACTCAGGGTGCTGGGTGCTCAGTGCTCGGTGTGCTGAGTGCTCAGTACTCAGCGTGCTGGGTGCTCAGTACTCAGGGTGCTGGGTGCTCAGTGCTCAGGGTGTTGGGTGCTCAGTGCTCAGGGTGCTGGGTGCTCAGTGATCGGGGTGCTGGGTGCTCAGTACTCAGGGTGCTCTGTGCTCAGTACTCAGTGCTCGGGGTCCTGGGTGCTCCGTGCTCGGGGTGCTGGGTGCTCAGTGCTCGGGGTGCTGGGTGCTCAGTACTCAGGGTGCTGGGGGCTCAGTACTCAGGGTTCTGGGTGCTCAGTACTCAGGGTGCTCGGTTCTCAGTACTCAGGGTGTTGGGTGCTCATTCTCGGGGTGCTGAGTGCTCATTGCTCGGGGTGCTGGGTGCTCAGTACTCAGGGTGCTGGGGGCTCAGTACTCAGGGTGCTGGGGGCTCAGTACTCAGGGTGCTGGGTGCTCATTACTCAGGGTGATCTGTTCTCAGTACTCAGGTTGCTGGGTGCTCAGTGCTCAGGGTGCTGGGTGCTCAGTACTCGGGGTGCTCAGTGCTCAGTACTCAGGGTGCTGGGTGCTCAGTACTCAGGGTGCTGGGTGTTCAGTGCTCGGGGTGCTCGGTGCTCAGTACTCGGGGTGCTGGGTGCGCAGTACTCGGGGTGCTGGGTGCTCAGTGCTCTGGGTGCTGGGTGCTCAGTGCTCGGGGTGCTGGGTGCTCAGTGCTGAGGGTGCTGCTGGGTGCTCAGTACTCAGGGTGCTGGGTGCTCAGTGCTCAGGGTGCTGGGTGCTCAGTACTAAGGGTCCTGGGTGCTCAGTACTCAGGGTGCTCGATGCTCAGTACTCAGGGTGCTGAGTGCTCAGTGCTCAGGGTGCTGGGTACTCAGTACTCAGGGTGCTGGGTGCTCAGTACTCACTGTGCTGGGTGCTCAGTGCTCAGGGTGCTGGGTGCTCAGTGCTCAGGGTGCTGGGTGCTCAGTACTCAGGGTGCTGGGTGCTCAGTGCTCAGGGTGATCGGTGCTCAGTACTCAGGATGCTCAGTACTCAGGGTGCTGGGTGCTCAGTGCTCGGGGTGCTGGGTGCTCAGTACTCGGGGTGCTGGATGCTCTGTACTCAGGGTGCTGGGTGCTCAGTGCTCGGGGTCCTGGGTGCTCAGTGCTCAGGGTGATCGGTGCTCAGTACTCAGGGTGCTGGGTGCTCAGTGCTCAGGGTGCTGGGTGCTCTGTCCTCAGGGTGCTCAGTGCTCAGGGTGCTGGGTGCTCAGTGCTCGGGGTGCTCGGTGCTCAGTACTCAGGGTGCTGAGTGCTCAGTACTCAGGGTGCTGGGTGCTCAGTACTCATGGTGCTGGGTGCTCAGTACTCAGGGGGCTGGGTGCTCAGTGCTCAGGGTGCTGGGTGCTCAGTGCTCAGGGTGCTAGGTGCTCAGTGCTCGGGGTGCTGGGTGCTCAGTGCTCGGGGTGCTGGGTGCTCAGTGCTCAGTGCTCAGGGTGTTGGGTGCTCAGTGCTCAGTGCTCAGGGTGCTGGGTGCTCAGTACTCAGGGTGCTGGGTGCTCAGTACTCAGGGTGCTGGGTGCTCAGTGCTCAAGGTGCTGAGTGCTCAGTACTCTGGGTGTTGGGTGCTCAGTACTCAGGGTGCTGGGTGCTCAGTGCTCGGGGTGCTGGGTGCTCAGGACTCTGGGTGTTGGGTGCTCAGTACTCAGGGTGCTGGGTGCTCAGTACTCTGGGTGCTGGGTGCTCAGGACTCTGGGTGTTGGGTGCTCAGTACTCAGGGTGCTGGGTGCTCAGTGCTCGGGGTGCTGGGTGCTCAGTGCTCAGGGTGCTGTGTGCTCAGTATTCAGGGTGCTGGGTGCTCAGTGCTCGGGGTGCTCGGTGCTCAGTACTCAAGGTGCTGGGTGCTCAGTGCTCAGGGTGCTGGGTGCTCAGTCCTCGGGGTGCTCCGTGCTCAGTGCTCAGAGTGCTGGGTGCTCAGTACTCAGGGTGCTCGGTGCTCAGTACTCAGGGTTCTCAGTGCTCAGGGTGCTGGGTGCTCAGTACTCAGGGTGCTCAGTGCTCAGTACTCGGGGTGCTGGGTGCTCAGTACTCAGGGTGCTCAGTGCTCAGTACTCAGGGTGCTGGGTGCTCAGTGCTCAGTGTGCTCAGTGCTCAGTGCTCGGGGTGCTGGGTGCTCAGTGCTCGGGGCGCTGGGTGCTCAGTGCTCGAGGTGCTGGTTGCTCAGTACTCAGGGTTCTGTGTGCTCAGTGCTCAGTACTCAGCGTGCTGGGTGCTCAGTGCTCAGAGTGTTGGGTGCTCAGTGCTCAGGGTGCTCTGTGCTCAGTACTCAGGGTGCTGGGTGCTCAGTGCTCGGGGTGCTGCGTGCTCAGTGCTCAGGGTGCTGGGTGCTCTGTGCTCAGGGTGCTGGGTGCTCAGTACTCAGGGTGCTGGGTGCTCAGTGCTCGGGGTGCTCGGTGCTCAGTACTCAAGGTGCTGGGTGCTCAGTGCTCAGGGTGCCGGGTGCTCAGTCCTCAGGGTGCTCCGTGCTCAGTGATCAGGGTGCAGGGTGCTCAGTACTCAGGGTGCTAGGTGCTCAGTACTCAGGGTCCTCAGTGCTCATTACTCAGGGTGCTGGGTGCTCAGTGCTCAGGGTGCTGGGTGCTCAGTACTCAGGGTGCTCAGTGCTCAGTACTCGGAGTGCTTGGTGCTCAGTACTCAGGGTGCTCAGTGCTCAGTACTCGGGGTGCTCTTTGCTCAGTGCTCAGGGTGCTCAGTGCTCAGTGCTCGGAGTGCTGGGAGCTCAGTGCTCGGGGCGCTGGGTGCTCAGTGATCGGGGTGCTGGGTGCTCAGTACTCAGGGTGCTCAGTGCTCGGGGAGCTCTGTGCTCAGTACTCAGGGTGCTGGGTGCTCAGTACTCAGTGCTCAGGGTCCTGGGTGCTCCGTGCTCGGGTTGCTGGGTGCTCAGTGCTCTGGGTGCTTAGTGCTCAGTACTCAGGGTGCTGGGTGCTCAGTACTCAGGGTGCTGGGTGCTCATTCTCGGGGTGCTGGGTGCTCAGTGCTCGGGGTGCTGGGTGCTCAGTACTCAGGGTGCTGGGGGCTCAGTACTCAGGGTGCTGGGTGCTCAGTACTCAGGGTGCTGGGTGCTCAGTACTCAGGGTGCTGGGTGCTCAGTACTCTGGGTGTTGGGTGCTCAGTACACAGGGTGCTGGGTGCTCCGTGCTCGGGGTGCTGGGTGCTCATTGCTCAGGGTGCTGGGTGCTGAGTGCTCAGGGTGCTGGGTGCTCAGTACTCGGGGTGCTGGGTGCTCAGTGCTCAGGGTGCTGGGTGCTCAGTGCTCGGGGTGCTGGGTGCTCAGTGCTGAGGGTGGTGCTGGGTGCTCAGTACTCAGGGTGCTGGGTGCTCAGTGCTCAGGGTGCTGGGTGCTCAGTGCTCAGGGTGTTCGGTGCTCAGTACTCAGGGTGCTCAGTGCTCAGGGTGGTGCTGGGTGCTCAGTACTCGGGGTGCTGGGTGCTCTGTACTCAGGTTGCTGGGTGCTCAGTGCTCGGGGTATTGGGTGCTCAGTCTCAGGGTGCTGGATGCTCAGTGCTCAGGGTGCTGGGTGCGCAGTCCTCAGGGTGCTCAGTGCTCAGAGTGCTGGGTGCTCAGTGCTCGGGGTGCTCGGTGCTCAGTACTCAGGGTGCTGAGTGCTCAGTACTCAGGATGCTGGGTGCTCAGTACTCATGGTGCTGGGTGCTCAGTACTCAGGGGGCTGGCTGCTCAGTGCTCAGGGTGCTGGGTGCTCAGTGCTCAGAGTTCTGGGTGCTCAGTGCTCGGGGTGCTGGGTGCTCAGTGTTCAGGGTGCTGGGTGCTCAGTCCTCGGGGTGCTCCGTGCTCAGTGCTCAGGGTGCTGGGTGCTCAGTACTCAGGGTGCTCGGTGCTCAGTACTCAGGGTTCTCAGTGCTCAGTGCTCAGGGTGCTGGGTGCTCAGTTCTCAGGGTGCTCAGTGCTCAGTACTCGGGGTGCTGGGTGCTCAGTACTCAGGGAGCTGGGTGCTTAGTACTCAGGGTGCTCAGTGCTCAGTACACAGGGTGCTGGGTCCTCAGTGCTCGGGGTGGTGGGTGCTCAGTGCTCAGTACTCAGGGTGCTGGGTGCTCAGTGCTCGGGGTGCTGAGTGCTCAGTACTCAGCGTGCTGGGTGCTCAGTACTCAGGGTGCTGGGTGCTCAGTGCTCAGGGTGCTGGGTGCTCAGTGCTCAGGGTGCTGGGTGCTCAGTGATCAGGGTGCTGGGTGCTCAGTACTCAGGGTGCTCAGTGCTCAGTACTCAGTGCTCGGGGTCCTGGGTGCTCCGTGCTCGGGGTGCTGGGTGCTCAGTTCTCTGGGTGCTTAGTGCTCAGTACTCAGGGTGCTGGGTGCTCAGTACTCAGGGTGCTGGGTGCTCATTCTCGGGGTGCTGGGTGCTCAGTGCTCGGGGTGCTGGGTGCTCAGTACTCAGGGTGCTGGGGGCTCAGTACTCAGGGTTCTGGGTGCTCAGTTCTCAGGGTGCTCGGTTCTCAGTACTCAGGGTGTTGGGTGCTCATTCTCGGGGTGCTGAGTGCTCAGTGCTCGGGGTGCTGTGTGCTCAGTACTCAGGGTGCTGGGGGCTCAGTACTCAGGGTGCTGGGGGCTCAGTACTCAGGGTGCTGGGTGCTCATTACTCAGGGTGATCTGTTCTCAGTACTCAGGTTGCTGGGTGCTCAGTGCTCGGGGTGCTGGGTGCTCAGTACTCGGGCTGCTCAGTGCTCAGTACTCAGGGTGCTGGGTGCTCAGTACTCAGGGTGCTGGGTGTTCAGTGCTCGGGGTGCTCGGTGCTCAGTACTCGGGGTGCTGGGTGCGCAGTACTCGGGGTGCTGGGTGCTCAGTGCTCTGGGTGCTGGGTGCTCAGTGCTCGGGGTGCTGGGTGCTCAGTGCTGAGGGTGGTGCTGGGTGCTCAGTACTCAGGGTGCTGGGTGCTCAGTGCTCAGGGTGCTGGGTGCTCAGTACTAAGGGTCCTGGGTGCTCAGTACTCAGGGTGCTCGGTGCTCTGTACTCAGGGTGCTGAGTGCTCAGTGCTCAGGGTGCTGGGTACTCAGTACTCAGGGTGCTGGGTGCTCAGTACTCACTGTGCTGGGTGCTCAGTGCTCAGGGTGCTGGGTGCTCAGTGCTCAGCGTGCTGGGTGCTCAGTACTCAGGGTGCTGGGTGCTCAGTGCTCAGGGTGATCGGTGCTCAGTACTCAGAATGCTCAGTACTCAGGGTGCTGGGTGCTCAGTGCTCGGGGTGCTGGGTGCTCAGTACTCGGGGTGCTGGATGCTCTGTACTCAGGGTGCTGGGTGCTCAGTGCTCGGGGTCCTGGGTGCTCAGTGCTCAGGGTGATCGGTGCTCAGTACTCAGGGTGCTGGGTGCTCAGTTCTCAGGGTGCTGGGTGCTCTGTCCTCAGGGTGCTCAGTGCTCAGGGTGCTGGGTGCTCAGTGCTCGGGGTGCTCGGTGCTCAGTACTCAGGGTGCTGAGAGCTCAGTACTCAGGGTGCTGGGTGCTCAGTACTCATGGTGCTGGGTGCTCAGTACTCAGGGGGCTGGGTGCTCAGTGCTCAGGGTGCTGGGTGCTCAGTGCTCAGGGTGCTAGGTGCTCAGTGCTCGGGGTGCTGGGTGCTCAGTGCTCGGGGTGCTGTGTGCTCAGTGCTCAGGGTGCTGGGTGCTCAGTACTCAAGGTGCTGGGTGCTCAGTGCTCAGGGTGCTGGGTGCTCAGTCCTCGGGGTGCTCCGTGCTCAGTGCTCAGGGTGCTGGGTGCTCAGTACTCAGGGTGCTCGGTGCTCAGTACTCAGGGTTCTCAGTGCTCAGTGCTCAGGGTGCTGGGTGCTCAGTTCTCAGGGTGCTCAGTGCTCAGTACTCGGGGTGCTGGGTGCTCAGTACTCAGGGAGCTGGGTGCTTAGTACTCAGGGTGCTCAGTGCTCAGTACACAGGGTGCTGGGTCCTCAGTGCTCGGGGTGGTGGGTGCTCAGTGCTCAGTACTCAGGGTGCTGGGTGCTCAGTGCTCGGTGTGCTGAGTGCTCAGTACTCAGCGTGCTGGGTGCTCAGTACTCAGGGTGCTGGGTGCTCAGTGCTCAGGGTGCTGGGTGCTCAGTGCTCAGGGTGCTGGGTGCTCAGTGATCGGGGTGCTGGGTGCTCAGTACTCAGGGTGCTCTGTGCTCAGTACTAAGTGCTCGGGGTCCTGGGTGCTCCGTGCTCGGGGTGCTGGGTGCTCAGTGCTCTGGGTGCTTAGTGCTCAGTACTCAGGGTGCTGGGTGCTCAGTACTCAGGGTGCTGGGTGCTCATTCTCGGAATGCTGGGTGCTCAGTGCTCGGGGTGCTGGGTGCTCAGTACTCAGGGTGCTGGGGGCTCAGTACTCAGGGTTCTGGGTGCTCAGTACTCAGGGTGCTCGGTTCTCAGTACTCAGGGTGTTGGGTGCTCATTCTCGGGGTGCTGAGTGCTCATTGCTCGGGGTGCTGGGTGCTCAGTACTCAGGGTGCTGGGGGCTCAGTACTCAGGGTGCTGGGGGCTCAGTACTCAGGGTGCTGGGTGCTCATTACTCAGGGTGATCTGTTCTCAGTACTCAGGTTGCTGGGTGCTCAGTGCTCAGGGTGCTGGGTGCTCAGTACTCGGGGTGCTCAGTGCTCAGTACTCAGGGTGCTGGGTGCTCAGTACTCAGGGTGCTGGGTGTTCAGTGCTCGGGGTGCTCGGTGCTCAGTACTCGGGGTGCTGGGTGCGCAGTACTCGGGGTGCTGGGTGCTCAGTGCTCTGGGTGCTGGGTGCTCAGTGCTCGGGGTGCTGGGTGCTCAGTGCTGAGGGTGCTGCTGGGTGCTCAGTACTCAGGGTGCTGGGTGCTCAGTGCTCAGGGTGCTGGGTGCTCAGTACTAAGGGTCCTGGGTGCTCAGTACTCAGGGTGCTCGGTGCTCAGTACTCAGGGTGCTGAGTGCTCAGTGCTCAGGGTGCTGGGTACTCAGTACTCAGGGTGCTGGGTGCTCAGTACTCACTGTGCTGGGTGCTCAGTGCTCAGGGTGCTGGGTGCTCAGTGCTCAGGGTGCTGGGTGCTCAGTACTCAGGGTGCTGGGTGCTCAGTGCTCAGGGTGATCGGTGCTCAGTACTCAGGATGCTCAGTACTCAGGGTGCTGGGTGCTCAGTGCTCGGGGTGCTGGGTGCTCAGTACTCGGGGTGCTGGATGCTCTGTACTCAGGGTGCTGGGTGCTCAGTGCTCGGGGTCCTGGGTGCTCAGTGCTCAGGGTGATCGGTGCTCAGTACTCAGGGTGCTGGGTGCTCAGTGCTCAGGGTGCTGGGTGCTCTGTCCTCAGGGTGCTCAGTGCTCAGGGTGCTGGGTGCTCAGTGCTCGGGGTGCTCGGTGCTCAGTACTCAGGGTGCTGAGTGCTCAGTACTCAGGGTGCTGGGTGCTCAGTACTCATGGTGCTGGGTGCTCAGTACTCAGGGGGCTGGGTGCTCAGTGCTCAGGGTGCTGGGTGCTCAGTGCTCAGGGTGCTAGGTGCTCAGTGCTCGGGGTGCTGGGTGCTCAGTGCTCGGGGTGCTGGGTGCTCAGTGCTCAGTGCTCAGGGTGTTGGGTGCTCAGTGCTCAGTGCTCAGGGTGCTGGGTGCTCAGTACTCAGGGTGCTGGGTGCTCAGTACTCAGGGTGCTGGGTGCTCAGTGCTCAAGGTGCTGAGTGCTCAGTACTCTGGGTGTTGGGTGCTCAGTACTCAGGGTGCTGGGTGCTCAGTGCTCGGGGTGCTGGGTGCTCAGGACTCTGGGTGTTGGGTGCTCAGTACTCAGGGTGCTGGGTGCTCAGTACTCTGGGTGCTGGGTGCTCAGGACTCTGGGTGTTGGGTGCTCAGTACTCAGGGTGCTGGGTGCTCAGTGCTCGGGGTGCTGGGTGCTCAGTGCTCAGGGTGCTGTGTGCTCAGTATTCAGGGTGCTGGGTGCTCAGTGCTCGGGGTGCTCGGTGCTCAGTACTCAAGGTGCTGGGTGCTCAGTGCTCAGGGTGCTGGGTGCTCAGTCCTCGGGGTGCTCCGTGCTCAGTGCTCAGAGTGCTGGGTGCTCAGTACTCAGGGTGCTCGGTGCTCAGTACTCAGGGTTCTCAGTGCTCAGGGTGCTGGGTGCTCAGTACTCAGGGTGCTCAGTGCTCAGTACTCGGGGTGCTGGGTGCTCAGTACTCAGGGTGCTCAGTGCTCAGTACTCAGGGTGCTGGGTGCTCAGTGCTCAGTGTGCTCAGTGCTCAGTGCTCGGGGTGCTGGGTGCTCAGTGCTCGGGGCGCTGGGTGCTCAGTGCTCGAGGTGCTGGTTGCTCAGTACTCAGGGTTCTGTGTGCTCAGTGCTCAGTACTCAGCGTGCTGGGTGCTCAGTGCTCAGAGTGTTGGGTGCTCAGTGCTCAGGGTGCTCTGTGCTCAGTACTCAGGGTGCTGGGTGCTCAGTGCTCGGGGTGCTGCGTGCTCAGTGCTCAGGGTGCTGGGTGCTCTGTGCTCAGGGTGCTGGGTGCTCAGTACTCAGGGTGCTGGGTGCTCAGTGCTCGGGGTGCTCGGTGCTCAGTACTCAAGGTGCTGGGTGCTCAGTGCTCAGGGTGCCGGGTGCTCAGTCCTCAGGGTGCTCCGTGCTCAGTGATCAGGGTGCAGGGTGCTCAGTACTCAGGGTGCTCGGTGCTCAGTACTCAGGGTCCTCAGTGCTCATTACTCAGGGTGCTGGGTGCTCAGTGCTCAGGGTGCTGGGTGCTCAGTACTCAGGGTGCTCAGTGCTCAGTACTCGGAGTGCTTGGTGCTCAGTACTCAGGGTGCTCAGTGCTCAGTACTCGGGGTGCTCTTTGCTCAGTGCTCAGGGTGCTCAGTGCTCAGTGCTCGGAGTGCTGGGAGCTCAGTGCTCGGGGCGCTGGGTGCTCAGTGATCGGGGTGCTGGGTGCTCAGTACTCAGGGTGCTCAGTGCTCGGGGAGCTCGGTGCTCAGTACTCAGGGTGCTGGGTGCTCAGTACTCAGTGCTCGGGGTCCTGGGTGCTCCGTGCTCGGGGTGCTGGGCGCTCAGTGCTCTGGGTGTTTAGTGCTCAGTACTCAGGGTGCTGGGTGCTCAGTACTCAGGGTGCTGGGTGCTCATTCTCGGGGTGCTGGGTGCTCCGTGCTCGGGGTGCTGGGTGCTCATTGCTCAGGGTGCTGGGTGCTCAGTGCTCAGGGTGCTGGGTGCTCAGTACTCAGGGTGCTGGGTGCTCAGTACTCAGGGTGCTGTGTGCTCAGTGATCGGGGTGCTGGGTGCTCAGTACTCAGGGTGCTCAGTGCTCGGGGAGCTCTGTGCTCAGTACTCAGGGTGCTGGGTGCTCAGTACTCAGTGCTCAGGGTCCTGGGTGCTCCGTGCTCGGGTTGCTGGGTGCTCAGTGCTCTGGGTGCTTAGTGCTCAGTACTCAGGGTGCTGGGTGCTCAGTACTCAGGGTGCTGGGTGCTCATTCTCGGGGTGCTGGGTGCTCAGTGCTCGGGGTGCTGGGTGCTCAGTACTCAGGGTGCTGGGGGCTCAGTACTCAGGGTGCTGGGTGCTCAGTACTCAGGGTGCTGGGTGCTCAGTACTCAGGGTGCTGGGTGCTCAGTACTCTGGGTGTTGGGTGCTCAGTACACAGGGTGCTGGGTGCTCCGTGCTCGGGGTGCTGGGTGCTCATTGCTCAGGGTGCTGGGTGCTGAGTGCTCAGGGTGCTGGGTGCTCAGTACTCAGGGTGCTGGGTGCTCAGTACTCAGGGTGCTGGGTGCTCAGTGATCGGGGTGCTGGGTGCTCAGTACTCAGGGTGCTCAGTGCTCGGGGAGCTCTGTGCTCAGTACTCAGGGTGCTGGGTGCTCAGTACTCAGTGCTTGGGGTCCTGGGTGCTCCGTGCTCGGGGTGCTGGGTGCTCAGTGCTCTGGGTGCTTAGTGCTCAGTACTCAGGGTGCTGGGTGCTCAGTACTCAGGGTGCTGGGTGCTCATTCTCGGGGTTCTGGGTGCTCAGTGCTCGGGGTGCTTGGTGCTCAGTACTCAGGTTGCTGGGGGCTCAGTACTCAGGGTGCTGGGTGCTCAGTACTCAGGGTGCTCGGTTCTCAGTATTCAGGGTGCTGGGTGCTCATTCTCGGGGTGCTGGGTGCTCAGTGCTCGGGGTGCTGGGTGCTCAGTACTCAGGGCGCTGGGGGCTCAGTACTCAGGGTGCTGGGTGCTCAGTACTCAGGGTGCTCGGTTCTCAGTATTCAGGGTGCTGGGTGCTCAGTGCTCAGGGTGCTGGGTGCTCAGTGCTCGGGTTGCTGGGTGCTCAGTGCTGAGGGTGGTGCTGGGTGCTCAGTACTCAGGGTGCTGGGTGCTCAGTGCTCAGGGTGCTGGGTGCTCAGTACTAAGGGTGCTGGGAGCTCAGTACTCAGGGTGCTCGGTGCTCAGTACTCAGGGTGCTGGGTGCTCAGTGCTCAGGGTGCTGGGTACTCAGTACTCAGGGTGCTGGGTACTCTGTACTCAGGGTGCTGTTTGCTCAGTGCTCAGGGTGCTTGGTGCTCAGTGCTCAGGGTGCTGGGTGCTCAGTACTCAGGGTGCTGGGTGCTCAGTGCTCAGGGTGATCGGTGCTCCGTACTCAGGGTGCTCAGTACTCAGGGTGCTGGCTGCTCAGTGCTCGCTGTGCTGGGTGCTCAGTACTCAGGGAGCTGGGTGCTCTGTACTCAGGGTGCTGGGTGCTCAGTGCTCGGGGTCCTGGGTGCTCAGTGCTCAGGGTGATCGGTGCTCAGTACTCATGGTGCTGGGTGCTCAGTGCTCAGGGTGCTGGGTACTCAGTCCTCAGGGTGCTCAGTGCTCAGGGTGCTGGGTGCTCAGTGCTCGGGGTGCTCGGTGCTCAGTACTCAGGGTGCTGAGTGCTCAGTACTCAGGGTGCTGGGTGCTCAGTTCTCATGGTGCTGGGTGCTCAGTACTCAGGGGGCTGGGTGCTCAGTGCTCAGGGTGCTGGGTGCTCAGTGCTCAGGGTGCTGGGTGCTCAGTGCTCGGGGTGCTGGGTGCTCAGTGCTCGGGGTGCTGGGTGCTCAGTGCTCAGTGCTCAGTTTGTTGGGTGCTCAGTGCTCAGTGCTCAGGGTGCTGGGTGCTCAGTACTCAGGGTCCTGGGTGCTCAGTACTCAGGGTGCTGGGTGCTCAGTGCTCAGGGTGCTGGGTGCTCAGGACTCTGGGTGTTGGGTGCTCAGTACTCAGGGTGCTGGGTGCTCAGTGCTCGGGGTGCTGGGTGCTCAGTGCTCGGGGTGCTGGGTGCTCAGTGCTCAGGGTGCTGGGTGCTCAGTATTCAGGGTGCTGGGTGCTCAGTGCTCGGGGTGCTCGGTGCTCAGTACTCAAGGTGCTGGGTGCTCAGTGCTCAGGGTGCTGGGTGCTCAGTCCTCGGGGTGCTCCGTGCTCAGTGCTCAGAGTGCTGGGTGCTCAGTACTCAGGGTGCTCGGTGCTCAGTACTCAGGGTTCTCAGTGCTCAGGGTGCTGGGTGCTCAGTACTCAGGGTGCTCAGTGCTCAGTACTCGGGGTGCTGGGTGCTCAGTACTCAGGGTGCTCAGTGCTCAGTACTCAGGGTGCTGGGTGCTCAGTGCTCAGTGTGCTCAGTGCTCAGTGCTCGGGGTGCTGGGTGCTCAGTGCTCGGGGCGCTGGGTGCTCAGTGCTCGAGGAGCTGGATGCTCAGTACTCAGGGTGCTGTGTGCTCAGTGCTCAGTACTCAGCGTGCTGGGTGCTCAGTGCTCAGAGTGTTGGGTGCTCAGTGCTCAGGGTGCTCTGTGCTCAGTACTCAGGGTGCTGGGTGCTCAGTGCTCGGGGTGCTGCGTGCTCAGTGCTCAGGGTGCTTGGTGCTCTGTGCTCAGGGTGCTGGGTGCTCAGTACTCAGGGTGCTGGGTGCTCAGTGCTCGGGGTGCTCGGTGCTCAGTACTCAAGGTGCTGGGTGCTCAGTGCTCAGGGTGCCGGGTGCTCAGTCCTCGGGGTGCTCCGTGCTCAGTGATCAGGGTGCTGGGTGCTCAGTACTCAGGGTGCTCGGGGCTCAGTACTCAGGGTTCTCAGTGCTCATTACTCAGGGTGCTGGGTGCTAAGTGCTCAGGGTGCTGGGTGCTCAGTACTCAGGGTGCTCAGTGCTCAGTACTCGGAGTGCTTGGTGCTCAGTACTCAGGGTGCTCAGTGCTCCGTACTCGGGGTGCTGTTTGCTCAGTGCTCAGGGTGCTCAGTGCTCAGTGCTCGGGGTGCTGGGTGCTCAGTGCTCGGGGCGCTGGGTGCTCAGTGCTCGGGGTGCTGGGTGCTCAGTACTCGGGGTGCTGGGTGCTCAGTACTCAGGGTGCTCAGTGCTCAGTACTCAGTGCTCAGGGTGCTCAGTGCTCAGTGCTCGGGGTGCTGGGTGCTCAGTGCTCAGGGCGCTGGGTGCTCAGTGCTCGGGGTGCTGGGTGCTCAGTACTCGGGGTGCTGGGTGCTCAGTACTCTGGGTGTTGGGTGCTCAGTACTCAGGGTGCTGGGTGCTACGTGCTCGGGGTGCTGGGTGCTCAGTACTCAGGGTGCTGGGTGCTCAGTACTCAGGGTGCTGGGTGCTTAGTGCTCGAGGTGCTCGGTGCTCAGTACTCAAGGTGCTGGGTGCTCAGTTCTCAGGGTGCTGGGTGCTCAGTCCTCGGGGTGCTCCATGCTCAGGGTGCTGGGTGCTCAGTGCTCAGGGTGCTGGGTGCTCAGTGCTCGGGGTGCTGGGTGCTGAGTGCTCAGGGTGCTGGCTGCTCCGTGCTCTGGGTGTTCCGTGCTCAGTGCTCAGGGTCCTGGGTGCTCAGTACTCAGGGTGCTGGGTGCTTAGTACTCAGGGTGCTCAGTGCTCAGTACACAGGGTGCTGGGTGCTCAGTGCTCGGGGTGCTGGGTGCTCAGTGCTCAGTACTCAGGGTGCTGGGTGCTCAGTGCTCGGGGTGCTGGGTGCTCAGTACTCAGCGTGCTGGGTGCTCAGTACTCAGGGTGCTGGGTGCTCAGTGCTCAGGGTGCTGGGTGCTCAGTGCTCAGGGTGCTGGGTGCTCAGTGATCGGGGTGCTGGGTGCTCAGTACTCAGGGTGCTCAGTGCTCGGGGAGCTCGGTGCTCAGTACTCAGGGTGCAGGGTGCTCAGTACTCAGTGCTCGGGGTCCTGGGTGCTCCGTGCTCGGGGTGCTGGGCGCTCAGTGCTCGGGGTGCTTAGTGCTCAGTACTCAGGGTGCTGGGTGCTCAGTACTCAGGGTGCTGGGTGCTCATTTTCGGGGTGCTGGGTGCTCAGTGCTCGGGGTGCTGGGTGCTCAGTACTCAGTGTGCTGGGGGCTCATTATCGGGGTGCTGGGTGCTCAGTGCTCGGGGTGCTGGGTGCTCAGTGCTCGGGGTGCTGGGTGCTCAGTACTCAGGGTGCTGGGTGCTCATTATCGGGGTGCTGGGTGCTCAGTGCTCGGGGTGCTGGGTGCTCAGTACTCAGGGTGCTGGGGGCTCAGTACTCAGGGTGCTGGGTGCTCAGTACTCAGGGTGATCTGTTCTCAGTAATCAGGTTGCAGGGTGCTCAGTGCTAGGGGTGCTGGGTGCTCAGTACTAGGGGTGCTCAGTGATCAGTACTCAGGGTGCTGGGTGCTCAGTACTCAGGGTGCTGGGTGTTCAGTGCTCGGGGTGCTCGGTGCTCAGTACTCGGGGTGCTGGGTGCTCAGTACTCGGGGTGCTGGGTGCTCAGTGCTCAGGGTGCTGGGTGCTCAGTGCTCGGGGTCCTGGGTGCTCAGTGCCCAGGGTGATCGGTGCTCAGTACTCAGGGTGCTGGGTGCTCAGTGCTCAGGGTGCTGGGTGCGCAGTCCTCAGGGTGCTCAGTGCTCAGGGTGCTGGGTGCTCAGTGCTCGGGGTGCTCGGTGCTCAGTACTCAGGGTGCTGACTGCTCAGTACTCAGGGTGCTGGGTGCTCAGTACTCATGGTGCTGGGTGCTCAGTACTCAGGGGGCTGGGTGCTCAGTGCTCAGGGTGCTGGGTGCTCAGTGCTCAGGGTGCTGGGTGCTCAGTGCTCGGGGTGCTGGGTGCTCAGTGCTCGGGGTGCTGGGTGCTCAGTGCTCAGGGTGTTGGGTGCTCAGTGCTCATTGTGCTGGGTGCTCAGTACTCAGGGTGCTGGGTGCTCAGTACTCAGGGTGCTGGGTGCTCAGTGCTCAGGGTGCTGGGTGCTCAGTACTCTGGTTGTTGGGTGCTCAGTACTCAGGGTGCTGGGTGCTCAGTGCTCAGGGTGCTGGGTGATCAGTGCTCAGGGTGCTGGGTGCTCAGTGATCGGGGTGCTGGGTGCTCAGTACTCAGGGTGCTCAGTGCTCGGGGAGCTCGGTGCTCAGTACTCAGGTTGCTGGGTGCTCAGTACTCAGTGCTCGGGGTCCTGGGTGCTCCGTGCTCGGGGTGCTGGGTGCTCAGTGCTCTGGGTGCTTAGTGCTCAGTACTCAGGGTGCTGGGTGCTCAGTACTCACGGTGCTGGGTGCTCATTCTCCGGGTGCTGGGTGCTCAGTGCTCGGGGTGCTGGGTGCTCAGTACTCAGGGTGCTGGGGGCTCAGTACTCAGGGTGCTGGGTGCTCAGTACTCAGGGTGCTCGGATCTCAGTATTCAGGGTGCTGGGTGCTCATTCTCGGGGTGCTGGGTGCTCAGTGCTCGGGGTGCTGGGTGCTCAGTACTCAGGGTGCTGGGGGCTCAGTACTCAGGGTGCTGGGTGCTCAGTACTCAGGGTGATCTCTTCTCAGTACTCAGGTTGCTGGGTGCTCAGTGCTCGGGGTGATGGGTGCTCAGTACTCGGGGTGCTCAGTGCTCAGTACTCAGGGTGCTGGGTGCTCAGTACTCAGGGTGCTGGGTGCTCAGTACTCGGGGTGCTGGGTGCTCCTTGCTCGGGGTGCTGGGTGCTCAGTGCTGAGGGTGGTGCTGGGTGCTCAGTACTCAGGGTGCTGGGTGCTCAGTGCTCAGGGTGCTGGGTGCTCAGTACTAAGCGTCCTGGGTGCTCAGTATTCAGGGTGCTCGGTGCTCAGTACTCAGGGTGCTGGGTGCTCAGTGCTCAGGGTGCTGGGTACTCAGTACTCAGGGGGCTGGGTGCTCAGTACTCAGGGTGCTGGGTGCTCAGTGCTCAGGGTGCTTGGTGCTCAGTGCTCAGGGTGTTGGGTGCTCAGTACTCAGCGTGCTGGGTGCTCAGTGCTCAGGGTGATCGGTGCTCAGTACTCAGGGTGCTCAGTACTCAGGGTACTGGCTGCTCAGTGCTCGGGGTGCTGGGTGCTCAGTACTCGGGGTGCTGGGTGCTCTGTACTCAGGGTGCTGGGTGCTCAATGCTCGGGGTCCTGGGTGCTCAGTGCTCAGGGTGATCAGTGCTCAGTACTCAGGGTGCTGGGTGCTCAGTGCTCAGGGTGCTGGGTACTCAGTCCTAAGGGTGCTCAGTGCTCAGGGTGCTGGGTGCTCAGTGCTCGGGGTGCTCGGTGCTCAGTGCTCAGGGTGCTGAGTGCTCAGTACTCAGGGTGCTGGGTGCTCAGTACTCATGGTGCTGGGTGCTCAGTACTCATGGTGCTGGGTGCTCAGTGCTCAGGGTGCTGGGTGCTCAGTGCGCGGGGTGCTGGGTGCTCAGTGCTCGGGGTGCTGGGTGCTCAGTGCTCAGTGCTCTGGGTGTTGGGTGCTCAGTGCTCAGTGCTCAGGGTGCTGGGTGCTCAGTACTCAGGATGCTGGGTGCTCAGTACACAAGGTGCTGGGTGCTCAGTGCTCAGGGTGCTGGGTGCTCAGGACTCTGGGTGTTGGGTGCTCAGTACTCAGGGTGCTGGGTGCTCAGTGCTCGGGGTGCTGGGTGCTCAGTGCTCGGGGTGCTGGGTGCTCAGTGCTCAGGATGCTGGGTGCTCAGTATTCAGCGTGCTGGGTGCTCAGTTCTCGGGGTGCTCGGTGCTCAGTACTCAAGGTGCTGGGTGCTCAGTGCTCAGGGTGCTGGGTGCCCAGTCCTCGGGGTGCTCCGTTCTCAGTGCTCAGGGTGCTGGGCGCTCAGTGCTCTGGGTGTTTAGTGCTCAGTACTCAGGGTGCTGGGTGCTCAGTACTCAGGGTGCTGGGTGCTCATTCTCGGGGTGCTGGGTGCTCCGTGCTCGGGGTGCTGGGTGCTCATTGCTCAGGGTGCTGGGTGCTCAGTGCTCAGGGTGCTGGGTGCTCAGTACTCAGGGTGCTGGGTGCTCAGTACTCAGGGTGCTGTGTGCTCAGTGATCGGGGTGCTGGGTGCTCAGTACTCAGGGTGCTCAGTGCTCGGGGAGCTCTGTGCTCAGTACTCAGGGTGCTGGGTGCTCAGTACTCAGTGCTCAGGGTCCTGGGTGCTCCGTGCTCGGGTTGCTGGGTGCTCAGTGCTCTGGGTGCTTAGTGCTCAGTACTCAGGGTGCTGGGTGCTCAGTACTCAGGGTGCTGGGTGCTCATTCTCGGGGTGCTGGGTGCTCAGTGCTCGGGGTGCTGGGTGCTCAGTACTCAGGGTGCTGGGGGCTCAGTACTCAGGGTGCTGGGTGCTCAGTACTCAGGGTGCTGGGTGCTCAGTACTCAGGGTGCTGGGTGCTCAGTACTCTGGGTGTTGGGTGCTCAGTACACAGGGTGCTGGGTGCTCCGTGCTCGGGGTGCTGGGTGCTCATTGCTCAGGGTGCTGGGTGCTGAGTGCTCAGGGTGCTGGGTGCTCAGTACTCAGGGTGCTGGGTGCTCAGTACTCAGGGTGCTGGGTGCTCAGTGATCGGGGTGCTGGGTGCTCAGTACTCAGGGTGCTCAGTGCTCGGGGAGCTCTGTGCTCAGTACTCAGGGTGCTGGGTGCTCAGTACTCAGTGCTTGGGGTCCTGGGTGCTCCGTGCTCGGGGTGCTGGGTGCTCAGTGCTCTGGGTGCTTAGTGCTCAGTACTCAGGGTGCTGGGTGCTCAGTACTCAGGGTGCTGGGTGCTCATTCTCGGGGTTCTGGGTGCTCAGTGCTCGGGGTGCTTGGTGCTCAGTACTCAGGTTGCTGGGGGCTCAGTACTCAGGGTGCTGGGTGCTCAGTACTCAGGGTGCTCGGTTCTCAGTATTCAGGGTGCTGGGTGCTCATTCTCGGGGTGCTGGGTGCTCAGTGCTCGGGGTGCTGGGTGCTCAGTACTCAGGGCGCTGGGGGCTCAGTACTCAGGGTGCTGGGTGCTCAGTACTCAGGGTGCTCGGTTCTCAGTATTCAGGGTGCTGGGTGCTCAGTGCTCAGGGTGCTGGGTGCTCAGTGCTCGGGTTGCTGGGTGCTCAGTGCTGAGGGTGGTGCTGGGTGCTCAGTACTCAGGGTGCTGGGTGCTCAGTGCTCAGGGTGCTGGGTGCTCAGTACTAAGGGTGCTGGGAGCTCAGTACTCAGGGTGCTCGGTGCTCAGTACTCAGGGTGCTGGGTGCTCAGTGCTCAGGGTGCTGGGTACTCAGTACTCAGGGTGCTGGGTACTCTGTACTCAGGGTGCTGTTTGCTCAGTGCTCAGGGTGCTTGGTGCTCAGTGCTCAGGGTGCTGGGTGCTCAGTACTCAGGGTGCTGGGTGCTCAGTGCTCAGGGTGATCGGTGCTCCGTACTCAGGGTGCTCAGTACTCAGGGTGCTGGCTGCTCAGTGCTCGCTGTGCTGGGTGCTCAGTACTCAGGGAGCTGGGTGCTCTGTACTCAGGGTGCTGGGTGCTCAGTGCTCGGGGTCCTGGGTGCTCAGTGCTCAGGGTGATCGGTGCTCAGTACTCATGGTGCTGGGTGCTCAGTGCTCAGGGTGCTGGGTACTCAGTCCTCAGGGTGCTCAGTGCTCAGGGTGCTGGGTGCTCAGTGCTCGGGGTGCTCGGTGCTCAGTACTCAGGGTGCTGAGTGCTCAGTACTCAGGGTGCTGGGTGCTCAGTTCTCATGGTGCTGGGTGCTCAGTACTCAGGGGGCTGGGTGCTCAGTGCTCAGGGTGCTGGGTGCTCAGTGCTCAGGGTGCTGGGTGCTCAGTGCTCGGGGTGCTGGGTGCTCAGTGCTCGGGGTGCTGGGTGCTCAGTGCTCAGTGCTCAGTTTGTTGGGTGCTCAGTGCTCAGTGCTCAGGGTGCTGGGTGCTCAGTACTCAGGGTCCTGGGTGCTCAGTACTCAGGGTGCTGGGTGCTCAGTGCTCAGGGTGCTGGGTGCTCAGGACTCTGGGTGTTGGGTGCTCAGTACTCAGGGTGCTGGGTGCTCAGTGCTCGGGGTGCTGGGTGCTCAGTGCTCGGGGTGCTGGGTGCTCAGTGCTCAGGGTGCTGGGTGCTCAGTATTCAGGGTGCTGGGTGCTCAGTGCTCGGGGTGCTCGGTGCTCAGTACTCAAGGTGCTGGGTGCTCAGTGCTCAGGGTGCTGGGTGCTCAGTCCTCGGGGTGCTCCGTGCTCAGTGCTCAGAGTGCTGGGTGCTCAGTACTCAGGGTGCTCGGTGCTCAGTACTCAGGGTTCTCAGTGCTCAGGGTGCTGGGTGCTCAGTACTCAGGGTGCTCAGTGCTCAGTACTCGGGGTGCTGGGTGCTCAGTACTCAGGGTGCTCAGTGCTCAGTACTCAGGGTGCTGGGTGCTCAGTGCTCAGTGTGCTCAGTGCTCAGTGCTCGGGGTGCTGGGTGCTCAGTGCTCGGGGCGCTGGGTGCTCAGTGCTCGAGGAGCTGGATGCTCAGTACTCAGGGTGCTGTGTGCTCAGTGCTCAGTACTCAGCGTGCTGGGTGCTCAGTGCTCAGAGTGTTGGGTGCTCAGTGCTCAGGGTGCTCTGTGCTCAGTACTCAGGGTGCTGGGTGCTCAGTGCTCGGGGTGCTGCGTGCTCAGTGCTCAGGGTGCTTGGTGCTCTGTGCTCAGGGTGCTGGGTGCTCAGTACTCAGGGTGCTGGGTGCTCAGTGCTCGGGGTGCTCGGTGCTCAGTACTCAAGGTGCTGGGTGCTCAGTGCTCAGGGTGCCGGGTGCTCAGTCCTCGGGGTGCTCCGTGCTCAGTGATCAGGGTGCTGGGTGCTCAGTACTCAGGGTGCTCGGGGCTCAGTACTCAGGGTTCTCAGTGCTCATTACTCAGGGTGCTGGGTGCTAAGTGCTCAGGGTGCTGGGTGCTCAGTACTCAGGGTGCTCAGTGCTCAGTACTCGGAGTGCTTGGTGCTCAGTACTCAGGGTGCTCAGTGCTCCGTACTCGGGGTGCTGTTT
This sequence comes from Microtus oregoni, assembly GCF_018167655.1. Taxonomy (NCBI): domain Eukaryota; kingdom Metazoa; phylum Chordata; class Mammalia; order Rodentia; family Cricetidae; genus Microtus; species Microtus oregoni. The sequence goes on from NW_024543304.1 coordinate 357,345, forward strand.
GCTCAGTGCTCAGGGTGCTCAGTGCTCAGTGCTCGGGGTGCTGGGTGCTCAGTGCTCGGGGCGCTGGGTGCTCAGTGCTCGGGGTGCTGGGTGCTCAGTACTCGGGGTGCTGGGTGCTCAGTACTCAGGGTGCTCAGTGCTCAGTACTCAGTGCTCAGGGTGCTCAGTGCTCAGTGCTCGGGGTGCTGGGTGCTCAGTGCTCAGGGCGCTGGGTGCTCAGTGCTCGGGGTGCTGGGTGCTCAGTACTCGGGGTGCTGGGTGCTCAGTACTCTGGGTGTTGGGTGCTCAGTACTCAGGGTGCTGGGTGCTACGTGCTCGGGGTGCTGGGTGCTCAGTACTCAGGGTGCTGGGTGCTCAGTACTCAGGGTGCTGGGTGCTTAGTGCTCGAGGTGCTCGGTGCTCAGTACTCAAGGTGCTGGGTGCTCAGTTCTCAGGGTGCTGGGTGCTCAGTCCTCGGGGTGCTCCATGCTCAGGGTGCTGGGTGCTCAGTGCTCAGGGTGCTGGGTGCTCAGTGCTCGGGGTGCTGGGTGCTGAGTGCTCAGGGTGCTGGCTGCTCCGTGCTCTGGGTGTTCCGTGCTCAGTGCTCAGGGTCCTGGGTGCTCAGTACTCAGGGTGCTGGGTGCTTAGTACTCAGGGTGCTCAGTGCTCAGTACACAGGGTGCTGGGTGCTCAGTGCTCGGGGTGCTGGGTGCTCAGTGCTCAGTACTCAGGGTGCTGGGTGCTCAGTGCTCGGGGTGCTGGGTGCTCAGTACTCAGCGTGCTGGGTGCTCAGTACTCAGGGTGCTGGGTGCTCAGTGCTCAGGGTGCTGGGTGCTCAGTGCTCAGGGTGCTGGGTGCTCAGTGATCGGGGTGCTGGGTGCTCAGTACTCAGGGTGCTCAGTGCTCGGGGAGCTCGGTGCTCAGTACTCAGGGTGCAGGGTGCTCAGTACTCAGTGCTCGGGGTCCTGGGTGCTCCGTGCTCGGGGTGCTGGGCGCTCAGTGCTCGGGGTGCTTAGTGCTCAGTACTCAGGGTGCTGGGTGCTCAGTACTCAGGGTGCTGGGTGCTCATTTTCGGGGTGCTGGGTGCTCAGTGCTCGGGGTGCTGGGTGCTCAGTACTCAGTGTGCTGGGGGCTCATTATCGGGGTGCTGGGTGCTCAGTGCTCGGGGTGCTGGGTGCTCAGTGCTCGGGGTGCTGGGTGCTCAGTACTCAGGGTGCTGGGTGCTCATTATCGGGGTGCTGGGTGCTCAGTGCTCGGGGTGCTGGGTGCTCAGTACTCAGGGTGCTGGGGGCTCAGTACTCAGGGTGCTGGGTGCTCAGTACTCAGGGTGATCTGTTCTCAGTAATCAGGTTGCAGGGTGCTCAGTGCTAGGGGTGCTGGGTGCTCAGTACTAGGGGTGCTCAGTGATCAGTACTCAGGGTGCTGGGTGCTCAGTACTCAGGGTGCTGGGTGTTCAGTGCTCGGGGTGCTCGGTGCTCAGTACTCGGGGTGCTGGGTGCTCAGTACTCGGGGTGCTGGGTGCTCAGTGCTCAGGGTGCTGGGTGCTCAGTGCTCGGGGTCCTGGGTGCTCAGTGCCCAGGGTGATCGGTGCTCAGTACTCAGGGTGCTGGGTGCTCAGTGCTCAGGGTGCTGGGTGCGCAGTCCTCAGGGTGCTCAGTGCTCAGGGTGCTGGGTGCTCAGTGCTCGGGGTGCTCGGTGCTCAGTACTCAGGGTGCTGACTGCTCAGTACTCAGGGTGCTGGGTGCTCAGTACTCATGGTGCTGGGTGCTCAGTACTCAGGGGGCTGGGTGCTCAGTGCTCAGGGTGCTGGGTGCTCAGTGCTCAGGGTGCTGGGTGCTCAGTGCTCGGGGTGCTGGGTGCTCAGTGCTCGGGGTGCTGGGTGCTCAGTGCTCAGGGTGTTGGGTGCTCAGTGCTCATTGTGCTGGGTGCTCAGTACTCAGGGTGCTGGGTGCTCAGTACTCAGGGTGCTGGGTGCTCAGTGCTCAGGGTGCTGGGTGCTCAGTACTCTGGTTGTTGGGTGCTCAGTACTCAGGGTGCTGGGTGCTCAGTGCTCAGGGTGCTGGGTGATCAGTGCTCAGGGTGCTGGGTGCTCAGTGATCGGGGTGCTGGGTGCTCAGTACTCAGGGTGCTCAGTGCTCGGGGAGCTCGGTGCTCAGTACTCAGGTTGCTGGGTGCTCAGTACTCAGTGCTCGGGGTCCTGGGTGCTCCGTGCTCGGGGTGCTGGGTGCTCAGTGCTCTGGGTGCTTAGTGCTCAGTACTCAGGGTGCTGGGTGCTCAGTACTCACGGTGCTGGGTGCTCATTCTCCGGGTGCTGGGTGCTCAGTGCTCGGGGTGCTGGGTGCTCAGTACTCAGGGTGCTGGGGGCTCAGTACTCAGGGTGCTGGGTGCTCAGTACTCAGGGTGCTCGGATCTCAGTATTCAGGGTGCTGGGTGCTCATTCTCGGGGTGCTGGGTGCTCAGTGCTCGGGGTGCTGGGTGCTCAGTACTCAGGGTGCTGGGGGCTCAGTACTCAGGGTGCTGGGTGCTCAGTACTCAGGGTGATCTCTTCTCAGTACTCAGGTTGCTGGGTGCTCAGTGCTCGGGGTGATGGGTGCTCAGTACTCGGGGTGCTCAGTGCTCAGTACTCAGGGTGCTGGGTGCTCAGTACTCAGGGTGCTGGGTGCTCAGTACTCGGGGTGCTGGGTGCTCCTTGCTCGGGGTGCTGGGTGCTCAGTGCTGAGGGTGGTGCTGGGTGCTCAGTACTCAGGGTGCTGGGTGCTCAGTGCTCAGGGTGCTGGGTGCTCAGTACTAAGCGTCCTGGGTGCTCAGTATTCAGGGTGCTCGGTGCTCAGTACTCAGGGTGCTGGGTGCTCAGTGCTCAGGGTGCTGGGTACTCAGTACTCAGGGGGCTGGGTGCTCAGTACTCAGGGTGCTGGGTGCTCAGTGCTCAGGGTGCTTGGTGCTCAGTGCTCAGGGTGTTGGGTGCTCAGTACTCAGCGTGCTGGGTGCTCAGTGCTCAGGGTGATCGGTGCTCAGTACTCAGGGTGCTCAGTACTCAGGGTACTGGCTGCTCAGTGCTCGGGGTGCTGGGTGCTCAGTACTCGGGGTGCTGGGTGCTCTGTACTCAGGGTGCTGGGTGCTCAATGCTCGGGGTCCTGGGTGCTCAGTGCTCAGGGTGATCAGTGCTCAGTACTCAGGGTGCTGGGTGCTCAGTGCTCAGGGTGCTGGGTACTCAGTCCTAAGGGTGCTCAGTGCTCAGGGTGCTGGGTGCTCAGTGCTCGGGGTGCTCGGTGCTCAGTGCTCAGGGTGCTGAGTGCTCAGTACTCAGGGTGCTGGGTGCTCAGTACTCATGGTGCTGGGTGCTCAGTACTCATGGTGCTGGGTGCTCAGTGCTCAGGGTGCTGGGTGCTCAGTGCGCGGGGTGCTGGGTGCTCAGTGCTCGGGGTGCTGGGTGCTCAGTGCTCAGTGCTCTGGGTGTTGGGTGCTCAGTGCTCAGTGCTCAGGGTGCTGGGTGCTCAGTACTCAGGATGCTGGGTGCTCAGTACACAAGGTGCTGGGTGCTCAGTGCTCAGGGTGCTGGGTGCTCAGGACTCTGGGTGTTGGGTGCTCAGTACTCAGGGTGCTGGGTGCTCAGTGCTCGGGGTGCTGGGTGCTCAGTGCTCGGGGTGCTGGGTGCTCAGTGCTCAGGATGCTGGGTGCTCAGTATTCAGCGTGCTGGGTGCTCAGTTCTCGGGGTGCTCGGTGCTCAGTACTCAAGGTGCTGGGTGCTCAGTGCTCAGGGTGCTGGGTGCCCAATCCTCGGGGTGCTCCGTTCTCAGTGCTCAGGGTGCTGGGTGCTCAGTACTCAGGGTGCTCAGTGCTCAGTACTCAGGGTGCTGGGTGCTCAGTACTCAGGGTGCTGGGTGCTCAGTGCTCGGGGTTCTGGGTGCTCAGTGCTCGGGGTGCTCCGTGCTCAGTGCTGAGGGTGGTGCTGGGTCCTCAGTACTCAGGGTGCCGGGTGCTCAGTGCTCAGGGTGCTGGGTGCTCAGTACTAAGGCTCCTGGGTGCTCAGTATTCAGGGTGCTCGGTGCTCAGTACTCAGGGTGCTGGGTGCTCAGTGCTCAGGGTGCTGGGTACTCAGTACTCAGGGTGCTGGGTGCTCAGTACTCAGGGTGCTGGGTGCTCAGTGCTCAGGGTGCTTGGTGCTCAGTGCTCAGGGTGCTGGGTGCTCAGTACTCAGGGTGCTGGGTGCTCAGTGCTCAGGGTGCTGGGTGCTCAGTGCTCGGGGTCCTGGGTGCTCAGTGCTCAGGGTGCTGTGTGCTCAGTACTCAGGGTGCTGGGTGCTCAGTGCTCAGGGTGCTGGGTACTCAGTCCTCAGGGTGCTCAGTGCTCAGGGTGCTGGGTGCTCAGTGCTCGGGGTGCTCGGTGCTCAGTACTCAGGGTGCTGAGTGCTCAGTACTCAGGGTGCTGGGTGCTCAGTACTCATGGTGCTGGGTGCTCAGTACTCAGGGTGCTGGGTGCTCAGTGCTCAGGGTGCTGGGTGCTCAGTGCGCGGGGTGCTGGGTGCTCAGTGCTCGGGGTGCTGGGTGCTCAGTGCTCAGTGCTCAGGGTGTTGGGTGCTCAGTGCTCAGTGCTCAGGGTGCTGGGTGCTCAGTACTCAGGGTGCTGGGTGCTCAGTACTCAGGGTGCTGGGTGCTCAGTGCTCAGGGTGCTGGGTGCTCAGGACTCTGGGTGTTGGGTGCTCAGTACTCAGGGTGCTGGGTGCTCAGTGCTCGGGGTGCTGGGTGCTCAGTGCTCAGGGTGCTTGGTGCTCTGTGCTCAGGGTGCTGGGTGCTCAGTACTCAGGGTGCTCGGTGCTCAGTACTCAGGGTGCTGGGTGCTCAGTGCTCAGGGTGCTTGGTGCTCAGTTCTCGGGGTGCTCGGTGCTCAGTACTCAAGGTGCTGGGTGCTCAGTACTCAGGGTGCTGGGTGCTCAGTCCTCGGGGTGCTACGTGCTCAGTGCTCAGGGTGCTGGGTGCTCAGTAGTCAGGGTGCTCGGTGCTCAGTACTCAGGGTTCTCAGTGATCAGGGTGCTGGGTACTCAGTACTCAGGGTGCTCAGTGCTCAGTACTCGGAGTGCTGGGTGCTCAGTACTCAGGGTGCTCAGTGCTCAGTACTCGGGGTGCTGGGTGCTCAGTGCTCAGTGTGCTCAGTGCTCAGTGCTCATGGTGCTGTGTGCTCAGTGCTCGGGGCGCTGGGTGCTCAGTGCTCGAGGTTCTGGTTGCTCAGTACTCAGGGTGCTGTGTGCTCAGTGCTCAGTACTCAGCGTGCTGGGTGCTCAGTGCTCAGAGTGTTGGGTGCTCAGTCCTCAGGGTGCTGGGTGCTCAGTGCTCAGTGCTCAGGGTGCTCAGTGCTCAGGGTGCTCAGTGCTCAGGGTGCTGGGTGCTCAGGGTGCTGGGTGCTCAGTGCTCGGGGTGCTGGGTGCTCAGTGCTCAGTGCTCAGGGTGTTGGGTGCTCAGTGCTCAGAGTGTTGGGTGCTCAGTCCTCAGGGTGCTGGGTGCTCAGTGCTCAGTGCTCAGGGTGCTCAGTGCTCAGGGTGCTCAGTGCTCAGGGTGCTGGGTGCTCAGGGTGCTGGGTGCTCAGTGCTCGGGGTCCTGGGTGCTCAGTGCTCAGGGTGATCGGTGCTCAGTACTCAGGGTGCTGGGTGCTCAGTGCTCAGGGTGCTGGGTACTCAGTCCTAAGGGTGCTCAGTGCTCAGGGTGCTGGGTGCTCAGTGCTCGGGGTGCTCGGTGCTCAGTGCTCAGGGTGCTGAGTGCTCAGTACTCAGGGTGCTGGGTGCTCAGTACTCATGGTGCTGGGTGCTCAGTACTCAGGGTGCTGGGTGCTCAGTGCTCAGGGTGCTGGGTGCTCAGTGCGCGGGGTGCTGGGTGCTCAGTGCTCGGGGTGCTGGGTGCTCAGTGCTCAGTGCTCTGGGTGTTGGGTGCTCAGTGCTCAGTGCTCAGGGTGCTGGGTGCTCAGTACTCAGGATGCTGGGTGCTCAGTACACAAGGTGCTGGGTGCTCAGTGCTCAGGGTGCTGGGTGCTCAGGACTCTGGGTGTTGGGTGCTCAGTACTCAGGGTGCTGGGTGCTCAGTGCTCGGGGTGCTGGGTGCTCAGTGCTCGGGGTGCTGGGTGCTCAGTGCTCAGGATGCTGGGTGCTCAGTATTCAGCGTGCTGGGTGCTCAGTTCTCGGGGTGCTCGGTGCTCAGTACTCAAGGTGCTGGGTGCTCAGTGCTCAGGGTGCTGGGTGCCCAGTCCTCGGGGTGCTCCGTTCTCAGTGCTCAGGGTGCTGGGTGCTCAGTACTCAGGGTGCTCAGTGCTCAGTACTCAGGGTGCTGGGTGCTCAGAACTCAGGGTGCTGGGTGCTCAGTGCTCGGGGTTCTGGGTGCTCAGTGCTCGGGGTGCTCCGTGCTCAGTGCTGAGGGTGGTGCTGGGTGCTCAGTACTCAGGGTGCCGGGTGCTCAGTGCTCAGGGTGCTGGGTGCTCAGTACTAAGGCTCCTGGGTGCTCAGTATTCAGGGTGCTCGGTGCTCAGTACTCAGGGTGCTGGGTGCTCAGTGCTCAGGGTGCTGGGTACTCAGTACTCAGGGTGCTGGGTGCTCAGTACTCAGGGTGCTGGGTGCTCAGTGCTCAGGGTGCTTGGTGCTCAGTGCTCAGGGTGCTGGGTGCTCAGTACTCAGGGTGCTGGGTGCTCAGTGCTCAGGGTGCTGGGTGCTCAGTGCTCGGGGTCCTGGGTGCTCAGTGCTCAGGGTGCTGTGTGCTCAGTACTCAGGGTGCTGGGTGCTCAGTGCTCAGGGTGCTGGGTACTCAGTCCTCAGGGTGCTCAGTGCTCAGGGTGCTGGGTGCTCAGTGCTCGGGGTGCTCGGTGCTCAGTACTCAGGGTGCTGAGTGCTCAGTACTCAGGGTGCTGGGTGCTCAGTACTCATGGTGCTGGGTGCTCAGTACTCAGGGTGCTGGGTGCTCAGTGCTCAGGGTGCTGGGTGCTCAGTGCGCGGGGTGCTGGGTGCTCAGTGCTCGGGGTGCTGGGTGCTCAGTGCTCAGTGCTCAGGGTGTTGGGTGCTCAGTGCTCAGTGCTCAGGGTGCTGGGTGCTCAGTACTCAGGGTGCTGGGTGCTCAGTACTCAGGGTGCTGGGTGCTCAGTGCTCAGGGTGCTGGGTGCTCAGGACTCTGGGTGTTGGGTGCTCAGTACTCAGGGTGCTGGGTGCTCAGTGCTCGGGGTGCTGGGTGCTCAGTGCTCGGGGTGCTTGGTGCTCTGTGCTCAGGGTGCTGGGTGCTCAGTATTCAGCGTGCTCGGTGCTCAGTTCTCGGGGTGCTCGGTGCTCAGTACTCAAGGTGCTGGGTGCTCAGTACTCAGGGTGCTGGGTGCTCAGTCCTCGGGGTGCTACGTGCTCAGTGCTCAGGGTGCTGGGTGCTCAGTAGTCAGGGTGCTCGGTGCTCAGTACTCAGGGTTCTCAGTGATCAGGGTGCTGGGTACTCAGTACTCAGGGTGCTCAGTGCTCAGTACTCGGAGTGCTGGGTGCTCAGTACTCAGGGTGCTCAGTGCTCAGTACTCGGGGTGCTGGGTGCTCAGTGCTCAGTGTGCTCAGTGCTCAGTGCTCATGGTGCTGTGTGCTCAGTGCTCGGGGCGCTGGGTGCTCAGTGCTCGAGGTTCTGGTTGCTCAGTACTCAGGGTGCTGTGTGCTCAGTGCTCAGTACTCAGCGTGCTGGGTGCTCAGTGCTCAGAGTGTTGGGTGCTCAGTCCTCAGGGTGCTGGGTGCTCAGTGCTCAGTGCTCAGGGTGCTCAGTGCTCAGGGTGCTCAGTGCTCAGGGTGCTGGGTGCTCAGGGTGCTGGGTGCTCAGTGCTCGGGGTGCTGGGTGCTCAGTGCTCAGTGCTCAGGGTGTTGGGTGCTCAGTGCTCAGTGCTCAGGGTGCTGGGTGTTCAGTACTCAGGGTGCTCGGTGCTCAGTGCTCAGGGTGCTGGGTGCTCAGTACTCAGGGTTCTGGGTGCTCAGTGCTCGGGGTGCTGGGTGCTCAGTGCTCAGGGTGATCAGTGCTCAGTACTAAGGGTGCTGGGTGCCCAGTGCTCAGGGTGCTGGGTGCTCAGTCCTCAGGGTGCTCAGTACTCAGGGTGCTCAGTGCTCAGTGCTCAGTACTCAGTGTGGTCAGTACTCAGGGTGCTGGGTGCTCAGTGCTCGGGGTGATGGGTGCTCAGTACTCAGGGTGCTGGGTGCTCAGTACTCGGGGTGCTGGGTGCTCAGTACTCAGGGTGCTGGGTGCTCAGTGCTCGGGGTGCTGGGTGCTCAGTGCTCAGGGTGATCGGTGCTCAGTGCTCAGGGTGCTGGGTGCTCAGTCCTCTGGGTGCTCAGTGCTCAGGGTGCTGGGTGCTCAGTGCTCGGGGTCCTCGGTGCTCAGTACTCAGGGTGCTGATTGCTCAGTACTCAGGGTGCTGGGTGCTCAGTACTCATGGTGCAGGGTGCTCAGTACTCAGGGTGCTGGGTGCTCAGTGCTCAGGGTGCTGGGTGCTCAGTGCGCGGTGTGCTGGGTGCTCAGTGCTCAGTGCTCAGGGTGTTGGGTGCTCAGTGCTCAGTGCTCAGGGTGCTGGGTGCTCAGTACTCAGGGTGCTGGGTGCTCAGTACTCAGGGTGCTGGGTGATCAGTGCTCAGGGTGCTGGGTGCTCAGGACTCTGGGTGTTGGGTGCTCAGTACTCAGGGTGCTGGGTGCTCAGTGCTCGGGGTGCTGGGTGCTCAGTGCTCGGGGTGCTGGGTGCTCAGTGCTCAGGGTGCTGGGTGCTCAGTATTCAGCGTGCTGGGTGCTCAGTGCTCGGGGTACTCGGTGCTCAGTACTCAAGGTGCTGGGTGCTCAGTGCTCAGGGTGCTGGGTGCTCACTCCTCGGGGTGCTCCGTGCTCAGTGCTCGGGGTGCTGGGTGCTCAGTGCTCGGGGTGCTGGGTGCTCAGTGCTCAGGGTGCTGGGTGATCAGTATTCAGCGTGCTGGGTGCTCAGTTCTCGGGGTGCTCGGTGCTCAGTACTCAAGGTGCTGGGTGCTCAGTGCTCAGGGTGCTGGGTGCCCAGTCCTCGGGGTGCTCCGTTCTCAGTGCTCAGGGTGCTGGGTGCTCAGTACCCAGGGTGCTCAGTGCTCAGTACTCAGGGTGCTGGGTGCTCAGTACTCAGGGTGCTGGGTGCTCAGTGCTCGGGGTGCTGGGTGCTCAGTGCTGAGGGTGGTGCTGGGTGCTCAGTACTCAGGGTGCTGGGTGCTCAGTGCTCAGGGTGCTGGGTGCTCAGTACTAAGGTTCCTGGGTACTAAGTATTCAGGGTGCTGGGTGCTCAGTACTCAGGGTGCTGGGTGCTCAGTGCTCAGGGTGCTTGGTGCTCAGTGCTCAGGGTGCTGGGTGCTCAGTACTCAGGGTGCTGGGTGCTCAGTGCTCAGGGTGCTGGGTGCTCAGTGCTCGGGGTCCTGGGTGCTCAGTGCTCAGGGTGCTGGGTGCTCAGTACTCAGGGTGCTGGGTGCTCAGTGCTCAGGGTGCTGGGTACTCAGTCCTCAGGGTGCTCAGTGCTCAGGGTGCTGGGTGCTCAGTACTCAGGGTGCTGGGTGCTCAGTACTCAGGGTGCTGGGTGCTCAGTGCTCGGGGTGATGGGTGCTCAGTACTCAGGGTGCTGGGTGCTCAGTACTCGGGGTGCTGGGTGCTCAGTACTCAGGGTGCTGGGTGCTCAGTGCTCGGGGTGCTGGGTGCTCAGTGCTCAGGGTGATCGGTGCTCAGTGCTCAGGGTGCTGGGTGCTCAGTCCTCCGGGTGCTCAGTGCTCAGGGTGCTGGGTGCTCAGTGCTCGGGGTCCTCGGTGCTCAGTACTCAGGGTGCTGATTGCTCAGTACTCAGGGTGCTGGGTGCTCAGTACTCATGGTGCAGGGTGCTCAGTACTCAGGGTGCTGGGTGCTCAGTGCTCAGGGTGCTGGGTGCTCAGTGCGCGGTGTGCTGGGTGCTCAGTGCTCAGTTCTCAGGGTGTTGGGTGCTCAGTGCTCAGTGCTCAGGGTGCTGGGTGCTCAGTACTCAGGGTGCTGGGTGCTCAGTACTCAGGGTGCTGGGTGATCAGTGCTCAGGGTGCTGGGTGCTCAGGACTCTGGGTGTTGGGTGCTCAGTACTCAGGGTGCTGGGTGCTCAGTGCTCGGGGTGCTGGGTGCTCAGTGCTCGGGGTGCTGGGTGCTCAGTGCTCAGGGTGCTGGGTGCTCAGTATTCAGCGTGCTGGGTGCTCAGTGCTCGGGGTGCTCGGTGCTCAGTACTCAAGGTGCTGGGTGCTCAGTGCTCAGGGTGCTGGGTGCTCACTCCTCGGGGTGCTCCGTGCTCAGTGCTCGGGGGGCTGGGTGCTCAGTGCTCGGGGTGCTGGGTGCTCAGTGCTCAGGGTGCTGGGTGATCAGTATTCAGCGTGCTGGGTGCTCAGTTCTCGGGGTGCTCGGTGCTCAGTACTCAAGGTGCTGGGTGCTCAGTGCTCAGGGTGCTGGGTGCCCAGTCCTCGGGGTGCTCCGTTCTCAGTGCTCAGGGTGCTGGGTGCTCAGTACCCAGGGTGCTCAGTGCTCAGTACTCAGGGTGCTGGGTGCTCAGTACTCAGGGTGCTGGGTGCTCAGTGCTCGGGGTGCTGGGTGCTCAGTGCTGAGGGTGGTGCTGGGTGCTCAGTACTCAGGGTGCTGGGTGCTCAGTGCTCAGGGTGCTGGGTGCTCAGTACTAAGGTTCCTGGGTACTAAGTATTCAGGGTGCTGGGTGCTCAGTACTCAGGGTGCTGGGTGCTCAGTGCTCAGGGTGCTTGGTGCTCAGTGCTCAGGGTGCTGGGTGCTCAGTACTCAGGGTGCTGGGTGCTCAGTGCTCAGGGTGCTGGGTGCTCAGTGCTCGGGGTCCTGGGTGCTCAGTGCTCAGGGTGCTGGGTGCTCAGTACTCAGGGTGCTGGGTGCTCAGTGCTCAGGGTGCTGGGTACTCAGTCCTCAGGGTGCTCAGTGCTCAGGGTGCTGGGTGCTCAGTACTCAGGGTGCTGGGTGCTCAGTACTCAGGGTGCTGGGTGCTCAGTGCTCGGGGTGATGGGTGCTCAGTACTCAGGGTGCTGGGTGCTCAGTACTCGGGGTGCTGGGTGCTCAGTACTCAGGGTGCTGGGTGCTCAGTGCTCGGGGTGCTGGGTGCTCAGTGCTCAGGGTGATCGGTGCTCAGTGCTCAGGGTGCTGGGTGCTCAGTCCTCCGGGTGCTCAGTGCTCAGGGTGCTGGGTGCTCAGTGCTCGGGGTCCTCGGTGCTCAGTACTCAGGGTGCTGATTGCTCAGTACTCAGGGTGCTGGGTGCTCAGTACTCATGGTGCAGGGTGCTCAGTACTCAGGGTGCTGGGTGCTCAGTGCTCAGGGTGCTGGGTGCTCAGTGCGCGGTGTGCTGGGTGCTCAGTGCTCAGTTCTCAGGGTGTTGGGTGCTCAGTGCTCAGTGCTCAGGGTGCTGGGTGCTCAGTACTCAGGGTGCTGGGTGCTCAGTACTCAGGGTGCTGGGTGATCAGTGCTCAGGGTGCTGGGTGCTCAGGACTCTGGGTGTTGGGTGCTCAGTACTCAGGGTGCTGGGTGCTCAGTGCTCGGGGTGCTGGGTGCTCAGTGCTCGGGGTGCTGGGTGCTCAGTGCTCAGGGTGCTGGGTGCTCAGTATTCAGCGTGCTGGGTGCTCAGTGCTCGGGGTGCTCGGTGCTCAGTACTCAAGGTGCTGGGTGCTCAGTGCTCAGGGTGCTGGGTGCTCACTCCTCGGGGTGCTCCGTGCTCAGTGCTCGGGGGGCTGGGTGCTCAGTGCTCGGGGTGCTGGGTGCTCAGTGCTCAGGGTGCTGGGTGATCAGTATTCAGCGTGCTGGGTGCTCAGTTCTCGGGGTGCTCGGTGCTCAGTACTCAAGGTGCTGGGTGCTCAGTGCTCAGGGTGCTGGGTGCCCAGTCCTCGGGGTGCTCCGTTCTCAGTGCTCAGGGTGCTGGGTGCTCAGTACTCAGGGTGCTCAGTGCTCAGTACTCAGGGTGCTGGGTGCTCAGTACTCAGGGTGCTGGGTGCTCAGTGCTCGGGGTACTGGGTGCTCAGTGCTGAGGGTGGTGCTGGGTGCTCAGTACTCAGGGTGCTGGGTGCTCAGTGCTCAGGGTGCTGGGTGCTCAGTACTAAGGTTCCTGGGTACTAAGTATTCAGGGTGCTCGGTGCTCAGTACTCAGGGTGCTGGGTGCTCAGTGCCCAGGGTGCTGGGTACTCAGTACTCAGGGTGCTGGGTGCTCAGTACTCAGGGTGCTGGGTGCTCAGTGCTCAGGGTGCTTGGTGCTCAGTGCTCAGGGTGCTGGGTGCTCAGTACTCAGGGTGCTGGGTGCTCAGTGCTCAGGGTGCTGGGTGCTCAGTGCTCGGGGTCCTGGGTGCTCAGTGCTCAGGGTGCTGGGTGCTCAGTACTCAGGGTGCTGGGTGCTCAGTGCTCAGGGTGCTGGGTACTCAGTCCTCAGGGTGCTCAGTGCTCAGGGTGCTGGGTGCTCAGTACTCGGGGTGCTGGGTGCTCAGTACTCGGGGTGCTGGGTGCTCCTTGCTCGGGGTGCTGGGTGCTCAGTGCTGAGGGTGGTGCTGGGTGCTCAGTACTCAGGGTGCTGGGTGCTCAGTGCTCAGGGTGCTGGGTGCTCAGTACTAAGCGTCCTGGGTGCTCAGTATTCAGGGTGCTCGGTGCTCAGTACTCAGGGTGCTGGGTGCTCAGTGCTCAGGGTGCTGGGTACTCAGTACTCAGGGGGCTGGGTGCTCAGTACTCAGGGTGCTGGGTGCTCAGTGCTCAGGGTGCTTGGTGCTCAGTGCTCAGGGTGCTGGGTGCTCAGTACTCAGCGTGCTGGGTGCTCAGTGCTCAGGGTGATCGTTGCTCAGTACTCAGGGTGCTCAGTACTCAGGGTATTGGCTGCTCAGTGCTCAGGGTGCTGGGTGCTCAGTACTCGGGGTGCTGGGTGCTCTGTACTCAGGGTGCTGGGTGCTCAATGCTCGGGGTCCTGGGTGCTCAGTGCTCAGGGTGATCGGTGCTCAGTACTCAGGGTGCTGGGTGCTCAGTGCTCAGGGTGCTGGGTACTCAGTCCTCAGGGTGCTCAGTGCTCAGGGTGCTGGGTGCTCAGTGCTCGGGGTGCTCGGTGCTCAGTACTCAGGGTGCTGAGTGCTCAGTACTCAGGGTGCTGGGTGCTCAGTACTCATGGTGCTGGGTGCTCAGTACTCAGGGTGCTGGGTGCTCAGTGCTCAGGGTGCTGGGTGCTCAGTGCGCGGGGTGCTGGGTGCTCAGTGCTCGGGGTGCTGGGTGCTCAGTGCTCAGTGCTCTGGGTGTTGGGTGCTCAGTGCTCAGTGCTCAGGGTGCTGGGTGCTCAGTACTCAGGGTGCTGGGTGCTCAGTACACAGGGTGCTGGGTGCTCAGTGCTCAGGGTGCTGGGTGCTCAGGACTCTGGGTGTTGGGTGCTCAGTACTCAGGGTGCTGGGTGCTCAGTGCTCGGGGTGCTGGGTGCTCAGTGCTCGGGGTGCTGGGTGCTCAGTGCTCAGGGTGCTGGGTGCTCAGTATTCAGCGTGCTGGGTGCTCAGTTCTCGGGGTGCTCGGTGCTCAGTACTCAAGGTGCTGGGTGCTCAGTGCTCAGGGTGCTGGGTGCCCAGTCCTCGGGGTGCTCCGTTCTCAGTGCTCAGGGTGCTGGGTGCTCAGTACTCAGGGTGCTCAGTGCTCAGTACTCAGGGTGCTGGGTGCTCAGTACTCAGGGTGCTGGGTGCTCAGTGCTCGGGGTGCTGGGTGCTCAGTGCTCGGGGTGCTGGGTGCTCAGTGCTGAGGGTGGTGCTGGGTGCTCAGTACTCAGGGTGCCGGGTGCTCAGTGCTCAGGGTGTTGGGTGCACAGTACTAAGGCTCCTGGGTGCTCAGTATTCAGGGTGCTCGGTGCTCAGTACTCAGGGTGCTGGGTGCTCAGTGCTCAGGGTGCTGGGTACTCAGTACTCAGGGTGCTGGGTGCTCAGTACTCAGGGTGCTGGGTGCTCAGTGCTCAGGGTGCTTGGTGCTCAGTGCTCAGTGTGCTGGGTGCTCAGTACTCAGGGTGCTGGGTGCTCAGGGCTCAGGGTGCTGGGTGCTCAGTGCTCGGGGTCCTGGGTGCTCAGTGCTCAGGGTGCTGGGTGCTCAGTACTCAGGGTGCTGGGTGCTCAGTGCTCAGGGTGCTGGGTACTCAGTCCTCAGGGTGCTCAGTGCTCAGGGTGCTGGGTGCTCAGTGCTCGGGGTGCTCGGTGCTCAGTACTCAGGGTGCTGGGTGCTCAGTGCTCGGGGTCCTGGGTGCTCAGTGCTCAGGGTGCTGGGTGCTCAGTACTCAGGGTGCTGGGTGCTCAGTACTCAGGGTGCTGGGTGCTCAGTACTCAGGGTGCTGGGTGCTCAGTGCTCAGGGTGCTGGGTGCTCAGGACTCTGGGTGTTGGGTGCTCAGTACTCAGGGTGCTGGGTGCTCAGTGCTCGGGGTGCTGGGTGCTCAGTGCTCGGGGTGCTTGGTGCTCAGTGCTCAGGGTGCTGGGTGCTCAGTATTCAGGGTGCTCAGTGCTCAGTACTCGGGGTGCTGGGTGCTCAGTGCTCAGTGCTCAGGGTGTTGGGTGCTCAGTGCTCAGGGTGCTACGTGCTCAGTGCTCAGGGTGCTGGGTGCTCAGTAGTCAGGGTGCTCGGTGCTCAGTACTCAGGGTTCTCAGTGCTCAGGGTACTGGGTGCTCAGTACTCAGGGTGCTCAGTGCTCAGTACTCGGGGTGCTGGGTGCTCAGTGCTCAGTGCTCAGGGTGTTGGGTGCTCAGTGCTCAGTGCTCAGGGTGCTGGGTGTTCAGTACTCAGGGTGCTCGGTGCTCAGTGCTCAGGGTGCTGGGTGCTCAGTACTCAGGGTTCTGGGTGCTCAGTGCTCGGGGTGCTGGGTGCTCAGTGCTCAGGGTGATCAGTGCTCAGTACTAAGGGTGCTGGGTGCTCAGTGCTCAGGGTGCTGGGTGCTCAGTCCTCAGGGTGCTCAGTACTCAGGGTGCTCGGTGCTCAGTGCTCAGTACTCAGTGTGCTCAGTACTCAGGGTGCTGGGTGCTCAGTGCTCGGGGTGATGGGTGCTCAGTACTCAGGGTGCTGGGTGCTCAGTACTCGGGGTGCTGGGTGCTCAGTACTCAGGGTGCTGGGTGCTCAGTGCTCGGGGTGCTGGGTGCTCAGTGCTCAGGGTGATCGGTGCTCAGTGCTCAGGGTGCTGGGTGCTCAGTCCTCCGGGTGCTCAGTGCTCAGGGTGCTGGGTGCTCAGTGCTCGGGGTCCTCGGTGCTCAGTACTCAGGGTGCTGATTGCTCAGTACTCAGGGTGCTGGGTGCTCAGTAGTCAGGGTGCTGGGTGCTCAGTACTCAGGGTGCTGGGTGCTCAGTACTCAGGGTGCTGGGTGCTCAGTACTCAGGGTGCTGGGTGCTCAGTGCTCGGGGTGCTATGTGCTCAGTGCTGAGGGTGGTGCTGGGTGCTCAGTACTCAGGGTGCTGGTTGCTCAGTGCTCAGGGTGCTGGGTGCTCAGTACTAAGGTTCCTGGGTACTAAGTATTCAGGGTGCTCGGTGCTCAGTACTCAGGGTGCTGGGTGCTCAGTGCCCAGGGTGCTGGGTACTCAGTACTCAGGGTGCTGGGTGCTCAGTACTCAGGGTGCTGGGTGCTCAGTACTCAGGGTGCTTGGTGCTCAGTGCTCAGGGTGCTGGGTGCTCAGTACTCAGGGTGCTGGGTGCTCAGTGCTCAGGGTGCTGGGTGCTCAGTGCTCGGGGTCCTGGGTGCTCAGTGCTCAGGATGCTGGGTGCTCAGTACTCAGGGTGCTGGGTGCTCAGTGCTCAGGGTGCTGGGTACTCAGTCCTCAGGGTGCTCAGTGCTCAGGGTGCTGGGTGCTCAGTGCTCGGGGTGCTCGGTGCTCAGTACTCAGGGTGCTGAGTGCTCAGTACTCAGGGTGCTGGGTGCTCAGTACTCATGGTGCTGGGTGCTCAGTACTCAGGGTGCTGGGTGCTCAGTGCTCAGGGTGCTGGGTTCTCAGTGCGCGGGGTGCTGGGTGCTCAGTGCTCGGGGTGCTGGGTGCTCAGTGCTCAGTGCTCAGGGTGTTCTGTGCTCAGTGCTCAGTGCTCAGGGTGCTGGGTGCTCAGTACTCAGGGTGCTGGGTGCTCAGTACTCAGGGTGCTGGGTGCTCAGTGCTCAGGGTGCTGGGTGCTCAGGACTCTGGGTGTTGGGTGCTCAGTACTCAGGGTGCTGGGTGCTCAGTGCTCGGGGTGCTGGGTGCTCAGTGCTCGGGGTGCTTGGTGCTCTGTGCTCAGGGTGCTGGGTGCTCAGTATTCAGCGTGCTGGGTGCTCAGTTCTCGGGGTGCTCGGTGCTCAGTACTCAAGGTGCTGGGTGCTCAGTGCTCAGGGTGCTGGGTGCTCAGTCCACGGGGTGCTCCGTGCTCAGTGCTCAGGGTGCTCGGTGCTCAGTACTCAGGGTTCTCAGTGCTCAGGGTGCTGGGTGCTCAGTACTCAGGGTGCTCAGTGCTCAGTGCTCAGGGTGAAGGGTGCTCAGTACTCAGGGTGCCCAGTGCTCAGTACTCGGGGTGCTGGGTGCTCAGTACTCAGGGTGCTCAGTGCTCAGTACTCGGGGTGTTGGGTGCTCAGTGCTCAGGGTGCTCAGTGCTCAGTGCTCGGGGTGCTGGGTGCTCAGTGCTCGGGGCGGTGGGTGCTCAGTGCTCGAGGTGCTGGTTGCTCAGTACTCAGGGTGCTGTGTGCTCAGTGCTCAGTACTCAGCGTGCTGGGTGCTCAGTGCTCAGAGTGTTGGGTGCTCAGTACTCAGGGTGCTGGGTGCTCAGTGCTCAGTGCTCAGGGTGCTCAGTTCTCAGGGTGCTCAGTGCTCAGGGTGCTGGGTGCTCAGGGTGCTGGCTGCTCAGTGCTCGGGGTGCTGGGTTCTCAGTGCTCAGTGCTCAGGGTGCTGGGTGCTCAGTGCTCAGTGCTCAGTGCTCAGGGTGCTGGGTGTTCAGTACTCAGGGTGCTCGGTGCTCAGTGCTCAGGGTGCTGGGTGCTCAGTACTCAGGGTTCTGGGTGCTCAGTGCTCGGGGTGCTGGGTGCTCAGTGCTCAGGGTGATCAGTGCTCAGTACTAAGGGTGCTGGGTGCTCAGTGCTCAGGGTGATGGGTGCTCAGTCCTCAGGGTGCTCAGTACTCAGGGTGCTCGATGCTCAGTGCTCAGTACTCAGGGTGCTCAGTACTCAGGGTGCTGGGTGCTCAGTGCTCGGGGTGCTGGGTGCTCAGTACTCAGGGTGC
Source organism: Microtus oregoni (assembly GCF_018167655.1). Taxonomy (NCBI): domain Eukaryota; kingdom Metazoa; phylum Chordata; class Mammalia; order Rodentia; family Cricetidae; genus Microtus; species Microtus oregoni. The sequence continues at coordinate 374,536 of NW_024543304.1, forward strand.
TGGGTGCTCAGTACTCGGGGTGCTGGGTGCTCAGTACTCAGGGTGCTGGGTGCTCAGTGCTCGGGGTGCTGGGTGCTCAGTGCTCAGGGTGATCGGTGCTCAGTGCTCAGGGTGCTGGGTGCTCAGTCCTCCGGGTGCTCAGTGCTCAGGGTGCTGGGTGCTCAGTGCTCGGGGTGCTCGGTGCTCAGTACTCAGGGTGCTGAGTGCTCAGTACTCAGGGTGCTGGGTGCTCAGTACTCATGGTGCTGGGTGCTCAGTACTCAGGGTGCTGGGTGCTCAGTGCTCAGGGTGCTGGGTGTTCAGTGCGCGGGGTGCTGGGTGCTCAGTGCTCGGGGTGCTGGGTGCTCAGTGCTCAGTGCTCAGGGTGTTGGGTGCTCAGTGCTCAGTGCTCAGGGTGCTGGGTGCTCACTACTCAGGGTGCTGGGTGCTCAGTACTCAGGGTGCTGGGTGATCAGTGCTCAGGGTGCTGGGTGCTCAGGACTCTGGGTGTTGGGTGCTCAGTACTCAGGGTGCTGGGTGCTCAGTGCTCGGGGTGCTGGGTGCTCAGTGCTCGGGGTGCGGGGTGCTCAGTGCTCAGGGTGCTGGGTGCTCAGTACTCAGGGTGCTGGGTGCTCAGTGCTCGTAGTGCTCGGTGCTCAGTACTCAAGGTGCTGGGTGCTCAGTGCTCAGGGTGCTGGGTGCTCACTCCTCGGGGTGCTCCGTGCTCAGTGCTCAGGGTGCTGGGTGTTCAGTACTCAGGTTGCTCGGTGCTCAGTACTCCGGGTTCTCAGTGCTCAGGGTGCTCAGTGCTCAGTACTCGGGGTGCTGGGTGCTCAGTACTCAGGGTGCTCAGTGCTCAGTACTCGGGGTGCTGGGTGCTCAGTGCTCAGTGTGCTCAGTGCTCAGTGCTCGGGGTGCTGGGTGCTCAGTGCTCGGGGCGCTGGGTGCTCAGTGCTCGAGGTGCTGGTTGCTCAGTACTCAGGGTGCTGTGTGCTCAGTGCTCAGTACTCAGCGTGCTGGGTGCTCAGTGCTCAGAGTGTTGGGTGCTCAGTACTCAGGGTGCTGGGTGCTCAGTGCTCAGTGCTCAGGGTGCTCAGAGCTCAGGGTGATCAGTGCTCAGGGTGCTGGGTGCTCAGTGCTCGGGGTGCTGGGTGCTCAGTACTCGGGGTGCTCAGTGCTCAGTACTCAGGGTGCTGGGTGCTCAGTACTCTGGGTGCTGGGTGCTCAGTACTCAGGGTGCTGGGTGCTCAGTGCTCGGGGTGCTGTGTGCTCAGTGCTCAGGGTGATCGGTGCTCAGTGCTCAGGGTGCTGGGTGCTCAGTCCTCCGGGTGCTCAGTGCTCAGGGTGCTGGGTGCTCAGTGCTCGGGGTGCTCGGTGCTCAGTACTCAGGGTGCTGAGTGCTCAGTACTCAGGGTGCTGGGTGCTCAGTACTCAGGGTGATGGGTGCTCAGTACTCAGGGTGCTGGGTGCTCAATGCTCAGGGTGCTGGGTGCTCAGTGCTCAGGGTGCTGGGTGCTCAGTGCTCGGGGTGCTGGGTGCTCAGGGCTGTGGTGCTGGGTGCTCAGTAATCAGTGCTCAGGGTGCTGGGTGCTCAGTGCTCAGTGCTCAGGGTGCTGGTTGCTCAGTACTCAGGGTGCTGGGTGCTCAGTACTCAGGGTGCTGGGTGCTCAGTGCTCAGGGTGCTCTGTGCTCAGTACTCAGGGTGCTGGGAGCTCAGTGCTCGGGGTGATGCGTGCTCTGTGCTCAGGGTGCTGGGTGCTCAGTGCTCAGGGTGCTGGGTGCTCAGTGCTCAGGGTGCTGGGTGCTCAGTCCTCCGGGTGCTCAGTGCTCAGGGTGCTGGGTGCTCAGTGCTCGGGGTCCTCGGTGCTCAGTACTCAGGGTGCTGAGTGCTCAGTACTCAGGGTGCTGGGTGCTCAGTACTCATGGTGCTGGGTGCTTAGTACTCAGGGTGCTGGGTGCTCAGTGCTCAGGGTGCTGGGTGCTCAGTGCGCGGGGTGCTGGGTGCTCAGTGCTCAGTGCTCAGGGTGTTGGCTGCTCAGTGCTCAGTGCTCAGGGTGCTGGGTGCTCAGTACTCAGGGTGCTGGTTGCTCAGTACTCAGGGTGCTGGGTGATCAGTGCTCAGGGTGCTGGGTGCTCAGGACTCTGGGTGTTGGGTGCTCAGTACTCAGGGTGCTGGGTGCTCAGTGCTCGGGGTGCTGGGTGCTCAGTGCTCGGGGTGCTGGGTGCTCAGTGCTCAGGGTGCTGGGTGCTCAGTATTCAGCGTGCTGGGTGCTCAGTGCTCGGGGTGCTCGGTGCTCAGTACTCAAGGTGCTGGGTGCTCAGTGCTCAGGGTGCTGGGTGATCAGTATTCAGCGTGCTGGGTGCTCAGTTCTCGGGGTGCTCGGTGCTCAGTACTCAAGGTGCTGGGTGCTCAGTGCTCAGGGTGCTGGGTGCCCAGTCCTCGGGGTGCTCCGTTCTCAGTGCTCAGGGTGCTTTGTGCTCAGTACTCACGGTGCTCAGTGCTCAGTACTCAGGGTGCTGGGTGCTCAGTACTCAGGGTGCTGGGTGCTCAGTGCTCGGGGTGCTGGGTGCTCAGTGCTGAGGGTGGTGCTGGGTGCTCAGTACTCAGGGTGCTGGGTGCTCAGTGCTCAGGGTGCTGGGTGCTCAGTACTAAGGTTCCTGGGTACTAAGTATTCAGGGTGCTCGGTGCTCAGAACTCAGGGTGTTGGGTGCTCAGTGCTCAGGGTACTGGGTACTCAGTTCTCAGGGTGCTGGGTGCTCAGTACTCAGGGTGCTGGGTGCTCAGTGCTCAGGGTGCTTGGTGCTCAGTGCTCAGGGTGCTGGGTGCTCAGTACTCAGGGTGCTGGGTGCTCAGTGCTCAGGGTGCTGGGTGCTCAGTGCTCGGGGTCCTGGGTGCTCAGTGCTCAGGGTGCTGGGTGCTCAGTACTCAGGGTGCTGGGTGCTCAGTGCTCAGGGTGCTGGGTACTCAGTCCTCAGGGTGCTCCGTGCTCAGGGTGCTGGGTGCTCAGTGCTCGGGGTGCTCGGTGCTCAGTACTCAGGGTGCTGGTTGCTCAGTACTCATGGTGCTGGGTGCTCAGTACTCAGGGTGCTGGGTGCTCAGTGCTCAGGGTGCTGGGTGCTCAGTGCGCGGGGTTCTGGGTGCTCAGTGCTCCGGGTGCTGGGTGCTCAGTGCTCAGTGCTCAGGGTGTTCTGTGCTCAGTGCTCAGTGCTCAGGGTGCTGGGTGCTCAGTACTCAGGGTGCTGGGTGCTCAGTACTCAGGGTGCTGGGTGCTCAGTGCTCAGGGTGCTGGGTGCTCAGGACTCTGGGTGTTGGGTGCTCAGTACTCAGGGTGCTGGGTGCTCAGTGCTCGGTGTGCTGGGTGCTCAGTGCTCGGGGTGCTTGGTGCTCAGTGCTCAGGGTGCTGGGTGCTCAGTATTCAGCGTGCTGGGTGCTCAGTTCTCGGGGTGCTCGGTGCTCAGTACTCAAGGTGCTGGGTGCTCAGTGCTCAGGGTGCTGGGTGCTCAGTCCTCGGGGTGCTCGGTGCTCAGTACTCAGGGTGCTGGGTGCTCAGTGCTCAGGGTGCTGGGTGCTCACTGCTCGGGGTGCTCCCTGCTCAGTGCTCAGGGTGCTGGGTGTTCAGTACTCAGGTTGCTTGGTGCTCAGTACTCCGGGTTCTCAGTGCTCAGGGTGCTCAGTGCTCAGTACTCGGGGTGCTGGGTGCTCAGTGCTCAGTGTGCTCAGTGCTCAGTGCTCGGGGTGCTGGGTGCTCAGTGCTCGGGGCGCTGGGTGCTCAGTGCTCGAGGTGCTGGTTGCTCAGTACTCAGGGTGCTGTGTGCTCAGTGCTCAGTACTCAGCGTGCTGGGTGCTCAGTGCTCAGAGTGTTGGGTGCTCAGTACTCAGGGTGCTGGGTGCTCAGTGCTCAGTGCTCAGGGTGCTCAGTGCTCAGGGTGCTCAGTGCTCAGGGTGCTGGGTGCTCAGTGCTCGGGGTGCTGGGTGCTCAGTACTCGGGGTGCTCAGTGCTCAGTACTCAGGGTGCTGGGTGCTCAGTACTCTGGGTGCTGGGTGCTCAGTACTCAGGGTGCTGGGTGCTCAGTGCTCGGGGTGCTGGGTGCTCAGTGCTCAGGGTGATCGGTGCTCAGTGCTCAGGGTGCTGGGTGCTCAGTCCTCCGGGTGCTCAGTGCTCAGGGTGCTGGGTGCTCAGTGCTCGGGGTGCTCGGTGCTCAGTACTCAGGGTGCTGAGTGCTCAGTACTCAGGGTGCTGGGTGCTCAGTACTCAGGGTGCTGGGTGCTCAGTACTCAGGGTGCTGGGTGCTCAATGCTCAGGGTGCTGGTTGCTCAGTGCTCAGGGTGCTGGGTGCTCAGTGCTCGGGGTGCTGGGTGCTCAGGGCTGTGGTGCTGGGTGCTCAGTGCTCAGTGCTCAGGGTGCTGGGTGCTCAGTGCTCAGTGCTCAGTGTGCTGGTTGCTCAGTACTCAGGGTGCTGGGTGCTCAGTACTCAGGGTGCTGGGTGCTCAGTGCTCAGGGTCCTCTGTGCTCAGTACTCAGGGTGCTGGGAGCTCAGTGCTCGGGGTGCTGCGTGCTCTGTGCTCAGGGTGCTGGGTGCTCAGTGCTCAGGGTGCTGGGTGCTCAGTACTCAGGGTGCTGGGTGCTCAGTGCTCGGGGTGCTCGGTGCTCAGTACTCAAGGTGCTGGGTGCTCAGTGCTCAGGTTGCTGGGTGCTCAGTCCTCGGGGTGCTCTGTGCTCAGTGATCAGGGTGCTGGGTGCTCAGTACTCAGGGTGCTCGGTGCTCAGTACTCAGGGTTCTCAGTGCTCAGTACTCAGGGTGCTGGGTGCTCAGTGCTCAGGGTGCTGGGTGCTCAGTACCCAGGGTGCTCAGTGCTCAGTACTCGGAGTGCTTGGTGCTCAGTACTCAGGGTGCTCAGTGCTCAGTACTCGGTGTGCTCTGTGCTCAGTGCTCAGGGTGCTCAGTGTTCAGTGCTCGGGGTGCTGGGTGCTCAGTGCTCGGGGCGCTGGGTGCTCAGTACTCAGGGTGCTCTGTGCTCAGTACTCAGTACTCAGGGTGCTGGGTGCTCAGTGCTCAGGGTGCTGGGTGCTCAGTAATCTGGGTATTGGGTGCTCAGTACTCAGCGTGCTGGGTGCTCAGTGCTCGGGGTGCTGGGTGCTCAGTGCTCAGGGTGATCGGTGCTCAGTGCTCAGGGTGCTGGGTGCTCAGTCCTCCGGGTGCTCAGTGTTCAGGGTGCTGGGTGCTCAGTGCTCGGGGTGCTCGGTGCTCAGTACTCAGGGTGCTGAGTGCTCAGTACTCAGGGTGCTGGGTGCTCAGTACTCAGGGTGCTGGGTGCTCAGTACTCAGGGTGCTGGGTGCTCAATGCTCAGGGTGCTGGGTGCTCAGTGATCAGGGTGCTGGTTGCTCAGTGCTCGGGGTGCTGGGTGCTCAGGGCTGTGGTGCTGGGTGCTCAGTGCTCAGTGCTCAGGGTGCTGGGTGCTCAGTGCTCAGTGATCAGGGTGTAGGTTGCTCAGTACTCAGGGTTCTGGGTGCTCAGTACTCAGGGTGCTGGTTGCTCAGTGCTCAGGGTGCTCTGTGCTCAGTACTCAGGGTGCTGGGAGCTCAGTGCGCGGGGTGCTGCGTGCTCTGTGCTCAGGGTGCTGGGTGCTCAGTGCTCAGGGTGCTGGGTGCTCAGTGCTCAGGGTGCTGGGTGCTCAGTCCTCCGGGTGCTCAGTGCTCAGGGTGCAGGGTGCTCAGTGCTCGGGATCCTCGGTGCTCAGTACTCAAGGTGCTGGGTGCTCAGTGCTCAGGGTGCTGGGTGATCAGTATTCAGCGTGCTGGGTGCTCAGTGCTCGGGGTGCTCGGTGCTCAGTACTCAAGGTGCTGGGTGCTCAGTGCTCAGGGTGCTGGGTGCTCACTCCTCGGGGTGATCCGTGCTCAGTGCTCAGGGTGCTGGGTGTTCAGTACTCAGGTTGCTCGGTGCTCAGTACTCCGGGTTCTCAGTGCTCAGGGTGCTCAGTGCTCAGTACTCGGGGTGCTGGGTGCTCAGTACTCAGGGTGCTCAGTGCTCAGTACTCGGGGTGCTGGGTGCTCAGTGCTCAGTGTGCTCAGTGCTCAGTGCTCGGGGTGCTGGGTGCTCAGTGCTCGGGGCGCTGGGTGCTCAGTGCTCGAGGTGCTGGTTGCTCAGTACTCAGGGTGCTGTGTGCTCAGTGCTCAGTACTCAGCGTGCTGGGTGCTCAGTGCTCAGAGTGTTGGGTGCTCAGTACTCAGGGTGCTGGGTGCTCAGTGCTCAGTGCTCAGGGTGCTCAGAGCTCAGGGTGCTCAGTGCTCAGGGTGCTGGGTGCTCAGTGCTCGGGGTGCTGGGTGCTCAGTACTCGGGGTGCTCAGTGCTCAGTACTCAGGGTGCTGTGTGCTCAGTACTCTGGGTGCTGGGTGCTCAGTACTCAGGGTGCTGGGTGCTCAGTGCTCGGGGTGCTGGGTGCTCAGTGCTCAGGGTGATCGGTGCTCAGTGCTCAGGGTGCTGGGTGCTCAGTCCTCCGGGTGCTCAGTGCTCAGGGTGCTGGGTGCTCAGTGCTCGGGGTGCTCGGTGCTCAGTACTCAGGGTGCTGAGTGCTCAGTACTCAGGGTGCTGGGTGCTCAGTACTCAGGGTGCTGGGTGCTCAGTACTCAGGGTGCTGGGTGCTCAATGCTCAGGGTGCTGGGTGCTCAGTGCTCAGGGTGCTGGGTGCTCAGTGCTCGGGGTGCTGGGTGCTCAGGGCTGTGGTGCTGGGTGCTCAGTGCTCAGTGCTCAGGGTGCTGGGTGCTCAGTGCTCAGTGCTCAGGGTGCTGGTTGCTCAGAACTCAGGGTGCTGGGTGCTCAGTACTCAGGGTGCTGGGTGCTCAGTGCTCAGGGTGCTCTGTGCTCAGTACTCAGGGTGCTGGGAGCTCAGTGCTCGGGGTGCTGCGTGCTCTGTGCTCAGGGTGCTGGGTGCTCAGTGCTCAGGGTGCTGGGTGCTCAGTGCTCAGGGTGCTGGGTGCTCAGTCCTCCGGGTGCTCAGTGCTCAGGGTGCTGGGTGCTCAGTGCTCGGGGTCCTCGGTGCTCAGTACTCAGGGTGCTGAGTGCTCAGTACTCAGGGTGCTGGGTGCTCAGTACTCATGGTGCTGGGTGCTCAGTACTCAGGGTGCTGGGTGCTCAGTGCTCAGGGTGCTGGGTGCTCAGTGCACTGGGTGCTGGGTGCTCAGTGCTCAGTGCTCAGGGTGTTGGGTGCTCAGTGCTCAGTGCTCAGGCGTGCTGGGTGCTCAGTACTCAGGGTGCTGGGTGCTCAGTACTCAGGGTGCTGGGTGATCAGTGCTCAGGGTGCTGGGTGCTCAGGACTCTGGGTGTTGGGTGCTCAGTACTCAGGGTGCTGGGTGCTCAGTGCTCGGGGTGCTGGGTGCTCAGTGCTCGGGGTGCTGGGTGCTCAGTGCTCAGGGTGCTGGGTGCTCAGTATTCAGCGTGCTGGGTGCTAAGTGCTCGGGGTGCTCGGTGCTCAGTACTCAAGGTGCTGGGTGCTCAGTGCTCAGGGTGCTGGGTGATCAGTATTCAGCGTGCTGGGTGCTCAGTTCTCGGGGTGCTCGGTGCTCAGTACTCAAGGTGCTGGGTGCTCAGTGCTCAGGGTGCTGGGTGCCCAGTCCTCGGGGTGCTCCGTTCTCAGTGCTCAGGGTGCTTGGTGCTCAGTACTCAGGGTGCTCAGTGCTCAGTACTCAGGGTGCTGGGTGCTCAGTACTCAGGGTGCTGGGTGCTCAGTGCTCAGGGTGCTGGGTGCTCAGTGCTGAGGGTAGTGCTGGGTGCTCAGTACTCAGGGTGCTGGGTGCTCAGTGCTCAGGGTGCTGGGTGCTCAGTACTAAGGTTCCTGGGTACTAAGTATTCAGGGTGCTCGGTGCTCAGTACTCAGGGTGCTGGGTGCTCAGTGCTCAGGGTACTGGGTACTCAGTACTCAGGGTGCTGGGTGCTCAGTACTCAGGGTGCTGAGTGCTCAGTGCTCAGGGTGCTTGGTGCTCAGTGCTCAGGGTGCTGGGTGCTCAGTACTCAGGGTGCTGGGTGCTCAGTGCTCAGGGTGCTGGGTGCTCAGTGCTCGGGGTCCTGGGTGCTCAGTGCTCAGGGTGCTGGGTGCTCAGTACTCAGGGTGCTGGGTGCTCAGTGCTCAGGGTGCTGGGTACTCAGTCCTCAGGGTGCTCAGTGCTCAGGGTGCTGTGTGCTCAGTGCTCGGGGTGCTCGGTGCTCAGTACTCAGGGTGCTGGGTGCTCAGGGCTGTGGTGCTGGGTGCTCAGTGCTCAGTGCTCAGGGTGCTGGGTGCTCAGTGCTCAGTGCTCAGGGTGCTGGTTGCTCAGAACTCAGGGTGCTGGGTGCTCAGTACTCAGGGTGCTGGGTGCTCAGTGCTCAGGGTGCTCTGTGCTCAGTACTCAGGGTGCTGGGAGCTCAGTGCTCGGGGTGCTGCGTGCTCTGTGCACAGGGTGCTGGGTGCTCAGTGCTCAGGGTGCTGGGTGCTCAGTGCTCAGGGTGCTGGGTGCTCAGTCCTCCGGGTGCTCAGTGCTCAGGGTGCTGGGTGCTCAGTGCTCGGGGTCCTCGGTGCTCAGTACTCAGGGTGCTGAGTGCTCAGTACTCAGGGTGCTGGGTGCTCAGTACTCATGGTGCTGGGTGCTCAGTACTCAGGGTGCTGGGTGCTCAGTGCTCAGGGTGCTGGGTGCTCAGTGCACGGGGTGCTGGGTGCTCAGTGCTCAGTGCTCAGGGTGTTGGGTGCTCAGTGCTCAGTGCTCAGGCGTGCTGGGTGCTCAGTACTCAGGGTGCTGGGTGCTCAGTACTCAGGGTGCTGGGTGATCAGTGCTCAGGGTGCTGGGTGCTCAGGACTCTGGGTGTTGGGTGCTCAGTACTCAGGGTGCTGGGTGCTCAGTGCTCGGGGTGCTGGGTGCTCAGTGCTCGGGGTGCTGGGTGCTCAGTGCTCAGGGTGCTGGGTGCTCAGTATTCAGCGTGCTGGGTGCTAAGTGCTCGGGGTGCTCGGTGCTCAGTACTCAAGGTGCTGGGTGCTCAGTGCTCAGGGTGCTGGGTGATCAGTATTCAGCGTGCTGGGTGCTCAGTTCTCGGGGTGCTCGGTGCTCAGTACTCAAGGTCCTGGGTGCTCAGTGCTCAGGGTGCTGGGTGCCCAGTCCTCGGGGTGCTCCGTTCTCAGTGCTCAGGGTGCTTGGTGCTCAGTACTCAGGGTGCTCAGTGCTCAGTACTCAGGGTGCTGGGTGCTCAGTACTCAGGGTGCTGGGTGCTCAGTGCACAGGGTGCTGGGTGCTCAGTGCTGAGGGTGGTGCTGGGTGCTCAGTACTCAGGGTGCTGGGTGCTCAGTGCTCAGGGTGCTGGGTGCTCAGTACTAAGGTTCCTGGGTACTAAGTATTCAGGGTGCTCGGTGCTCAGTACTCAGGGTGCTGGGTGCTCAGTGCTCAGGGTACTGGGTACTCAGTACTCAGGGTGCTGGGTGCTCAGTACTCAGGGTGCTGGGTGCTCAGTGCTCAGGGTGCTTGGTGCTCAGTGCTCAGGGTGCTGGGTGCTCAGTACTCAGGGTGCTGGGTGCTCAGTGCTCAGGGTGCTGGGTGCTCAGTGCTCGGGGTCCTGGGTGCTCAGTGCTCAGGGTGCTGGGTGCTCAGTACTCAGGGTGCTGGGTGCTCAGTGCTCAGGGTGCTGGGTACTCAGTCCTCAGGGTGCTCAGTGCTCAGGGTGCTGGGTTCTCAGTGCTCGGGGTGCTCGGTGCTCAGTACTCAGGGTGCTGAATGCTCAGTACTCAGGGTGCTGGTTGCTCAGTACTCATGGTGCTGGGTGCTCAGTACTCAGGGTGCTGGGTGCTCAGTGCTCAGGGTGCTGGGTGCTCAGTGCGCGGGGTGCTGGGTGCTCAGTGCTCGGGGTGCTGGGTGCTCAGTGCTCAGTGCTCAGGGTGTTCTGTGCTCAGTGCTCAGTGCTCAGGGTGCTGGTTGCTCAGTACTCAGGGTTCTGGGTGCTCAGTACTCAGGGTGCTGGGTGCTCAGTGCTCAGGGTGCTGGGTGCTCAGGACTCTGGGTGTTGGGTGCTCAGTACTCAGGGTGCTGGGTGCTCAGTGCTCGGTGTGCTGGGTGCTCAGTGCTCGGGGTGCTTGGTGCTCAGTGCTCAGGGTGCTGGGTGCTCAGTCCTCGGGGTGCTCGGTGCTCAGTACTCAGGGTGCTGGGTGCTCAGTGCTCAGGGTGCTGGGTGCTCACTCCTCGGGGTGCTCCCTGCTCAGTGCTCAGGGTGCTGGGTGTTCAGTACTCAGGTTGCTCGGTGCTCAGTACTCCGGGTTCTCAGTGCTCAGGGTGCTCAGTGCTCAGTACTCGGGGTGCTGGGTGCTCAGTACTCAGGGTGCTCAGTGCTCAGTACTCGGGGTGCTGGGTGCTCAGTGCTCAGTGTGCTCAGTGCTCAGTGCTCGGGGTGCTGGGTGCTCAGTGCTCGGCGCTGGGTGCTCAGTGCTCGAGGTGCTGGTTGCTCAGTACTCAGGGTGCTGTGTGCTCAGTGCTCAGTACTCAGCGTGCTGGGTGCTCAGTGCTCAGAGTGTTGGGTGCTCAGTACTCAGGGTGCTGGGTGCTCAGTGCTCAGTGCTCAGGGTGCTCAGTGCTCAGGGTGCTCAGTGCTCAGGGTGCTGGGTGCTCAGTGCTCGGGGTGCTGGGTGCTCAGTACTCGGGGTGCTCAGTGCTCAGTACTCAGGGTGCTGGGTGCTCAGTACTCTGGGTGCTGGGTGCTCAGTACTCAGGGTGCTGGGTGCTCAGTGCTCGGGGTGCTGGGTGCTCATTGCTCAGGGTGATCGGTGCTCAGTGCTCAGGGTGCTGGGTGCTCAGTCCTCCGGGTGCTCAGTGCTCAGGGTGCTGGGTGCTCAGTGCTCGGGGTGCTCGGTGCTCAGTACTCAGGGTGCTGAGTGCTCAGTACTCAGGGTGCTGGGTGCTCAGTACTCAGGGTGCTGGGTGCTCAGTACTCAGGGTGCTGGGTGCTCAATGCTCAGGGTGCTGGGTGCTCAGTGCTCAGGGTGCTGGGTGCTCAGTGCTCGGGGTGCTGGGTGCTCAGGGCTGTGGTGCTGGGTGCTCAGTGCTCAGTGCTCAGGGTGCTGGGTGCTCAGTGCTCAGTGCTCAGGGTGCTGGTTGCTCAGTACTCAGGGTGCTGGGTGCTCAGTACTCAGGGTGCTGGGTGCTCAGTGCTCAGTGTGCTCTGTGCTCAGTACTCAGGGTGCTGGGAGCTCAGTGCTCGGGGTGCTGCGTGCTCTGTGCTCAGGGTGCTGGGTGCTCAGTGCTCAGGGTGCTGGGTGCTCAGTACTCAGGGTGCTGGGTGCTCAGTGCTCGGGGTGCTCGGTGCTCAGTACTCAAGGTGCTGCGTGCTCAGTGCTCAGGGTGCTGGGTGCTCAGTCCTCGGGGTGCTCTGTGCTCAGTGATAAGGGTGCTGGGTGCTCAGTACTCAGGGTGCTCGGTGCTCAGTACTCAGGGTTCTCAGTGCTCAGTACTCAGGGTGCTGGGTGCTCAGTGTTCAGGGTGCTGGGTGCTCAGTACCCAGGGTGCTCAGTGCTCAGTACTCGGAGTGCTTGGTGCTCAGTACTCAGGGTGCTCAGTGCTCAGTACTCGGTGTGCTGGGTGCTCAGTGCTCAGGGTGCTCAGTGTTCAGTGCTCGGGGTGCTGGGTGCTCAGTGCTCGGGGCACTGGGTGCTCAGTGCTCGGGGTGCTGGGTGCTCAGTACTCGGGGTGCTGGGTGCTCAGTACTCAGGGTGCTCTGTGCTCAGTACTCAGTACTCAGGGTGCTGGGTGCTCAGTGCTCAGGGTGCTGGGTGCTCAGTAATCTGGGTATTGGGTGCTCAGTACTCAGCGTGCTGGGTGCTCCGTGCTTGGGGTGCTGGGTGCTCAGTGCTCGGGGAGCTCGGTGCTCAGTACTCAGGGTGCTGGGTGCTCAGTACTCAGTGCTCGGGGTCCTGGGTGCTCCGTGCTCGGGGTGCTTAGTGCTCAGTAGTCAGGGTGCTGGGTGCTCAGTACTCAGGGTGCTGGGTGCTCATTCTCGGGGTGCTGGGTGCTCAGTGCTCGGGGTGCTCGGTGCTCATTACTCAAGGTGCTGGGTGCTCAGTTCTCAGGGTGCTGGGTGCTCAGTTCTCAGGGTGCTGGGTGCTCATTCTCGGGGTGCTGGGTGCTCAGTCTCAGGGTGCTGGGTGCTCAGTGCTCAGGGTGCTGGGTGCGCAGTCCTCAGGGTGCTCAGTGCTCAGGATGCTGGGTGCTCAGTGCTCGGGGTGCTCGGTGCTCAGTACTCAGGGTGCTGAGTGCTCATTACTCAAGGTGCTGGGTGCTCAGTTCTCAGGGTGCTGGGTGCTCAGTTCTCAGGGTGCTGGGTGCTCATTCTCGGGGTGCTGGGTGCTCAGTGCTCGGGGTGCTCGGTGCTCAGTACTCAAGGTGCTGTGTGCTCAGTTCTCAGGGTGCTGGGTGCTCAGTTCTCAGGGTGCTGGGTGCTCAGTGCTCGGGGTGCTCAGTACTCAGTGCTCGGGGTCCTGGGTGCTCCGTGCTCGGGGTGCTGGGCGCTCAGTGCTCTGGGTGCATAGTGCTCAGTACTCAGGGTGCTGGGTGCTCAGTACTCAGGGTGCTGGGTGCTCATTCTCGGGGTGCTGGGTGCTCAGTGCTCGGGGTGCTGGGTGCTCAGTACTCAGGGTGCTGGGGGCTCAGTACTCGGGGTGCTGGGTGCTCTGTACTCAGGGTACTGGGTGCTCAGTGCTCGGGGTCCTGGGTGCTCAGTCTCAGGGTGCTGGGTGCTCAGTACTCAGGGTGCTGGGTGCGCAGTCCTCAGGGTGCTCAGTGCTCAGGGTGCTGGGTGCTCAGTGCTCGGGGTGCTCGGTGCTCAGTACTCAGGGTGCTGAGTGCTCAGTACTCAGGATGCTGGGTGCTCAGTACTCATGGTGCTGGGTGCTCAGTACTCAGGGGGCTGGGTGCTCAGTGCTCAGGGTGCTGGGTGCTCAGTGCTCAGGGTGCTGGGTGCTCAGTGCTCGGGGTGCTGTGTGCTCAGTGCTCGGGGTGATGGGTGCTCAGTGCTCAGTGCTCAGGGTGTTGGGTGCTCAGTGCTCAGTGCTCAGGGTGCTGGGTGCTCAGTACTCAGGGTGCTGGGTGCTCAGTACTCAGGGTGCTGGGTGCTCAGTGCTCAGGGTGCTGGGTGCTCAGTACTCTGGGTGTTGGGTGCTCAGTACTCAGGGTGCTGGGTGCTCAGTGCTCGGGGTGCTGGGTGCTCAGTGCTCAGGGTGCTGTGTGCTCAGAGCTCAGGGTTCTGGGTGCTTAGTACTCAAGGTGCTGGTTGCTCAGTGCTCAGGGTGCTGGGTGCTCAGTCCTCGGGGTGCTCCGTGCTCAGTGCTCAGGGTGCTGGGTGCTCAGTACTCAGGGTACTCGGTGCTCAGTACTCAGGGTTCTCAGTGCTCAGTGCTCAGGGTGCTGGGTGCTCAGTGCTCGGGGTGCTCGGTGCTCAGTACTCAAGGTGCTGGGTGCTCAGTGCTCAGGGTGCTGGATGCTCAGTCCTCGGGGTGCTCCGTGCTCAGTGCTCAGGGTGCTGGGTGCTCAGTACTCAGGGTGCTGGGTGCTCAGTGCTCGGGGTGCTCGGTGCTCAGTACTCAAGGTGCTGGGTGCTCAGTGCTCAGGGTGCTGGGTGCTCAGTCCTCGGGGTGCTCCGTGCTCAGTGATCAGGGTGCTGGGTGCTCAGTACTCAGGGTGCTCAGTGTTCAGTACTCAGGGTTCTCAGTGCTCAGTACTCAGGGTGCTGGGTGCTCAGTGCTCAGGGTGCTGGGTGCTCAGTACTCAGGGTGCTCAGTGCTAAGTACTCGGGGTGCTGGGTGCTCAGTGCTCAGTACTCAGCGTGCTGGGTGCTCAGTGCTCGGGGTGCTGGGTCCTCAGTGCTCAGGGTGCTGGGTGCTCAGTGCTCAGGGTGCTGTGTGCTCAGTCCTCGGGGTGCTCAGTGCTCAGTGCTCGGGGTGCTGGGTGCTCAGTACTCAGGGTGCTCGGTGCTCAGTACTAAGGGTGCTCAGTGCTCAGTACTCAGGTTGCTCAGTGCTCAGTGCTTGGGGTGCTGGGTGCTCAGTACTCAGGGTGCTGGGTGCTCAGTACTCAGGGTGCTGGGTGCTCAGTGCTCTGTACTCAGCGTGCTGGGTGCTCAGTGCTCGGGGTGCTGGGTCCTCAGTGCTCAGGGTGCTGGGTGCTCAGTACTCAGGGTGCTGGGTGCTCAGTGCTCGGGGTGCTGGGTCCTCAGTGCTCAGGGTGCTGGGTGCTCAGTGCTCGGGGTGCTGGGTGCTCAGTACTCAGGGTGCTAAGTGCTCAGTACTCGGGTTGCTTGGTGCTCAGTACTCAGGGTGCTCAGTGCTCAGTACTCGGGGTGCTGGGTCCTCAGTGCTCAGGGTGCTCAGTGCTCAGTGCTCGGGGTGCTGTGTGCTCAGTGCTCGGGGCGCTGGGTGTTCAGTGCTCGGGGTGCTGGGTGCTCAGTACTCGGCGTGCTGGGTGCTCAGTGCTCAGGGTGCTCATTGCTCAGTACTCAGTGCTCAGGGTGCTCAGTGCTCAGGGTGCTGGGTGTTCAGTACTCAGGGTGCTGGGTGCTCAGTGCTCAGGGTGCTGGGTGCTCAGTACTCTGGGTGTTGGGTGCTCAGTACTCAGGGTGCTTTGTGCTCCGTGCTCGGGGTGCTGGGTGCTCAGTGCTCAGGGTGCTGGGTGCTCAGTGCTCAGGGTGCTGGGTGGTCAGTACTCAGCGTGCTGGGTGCTTAGTGCTCGAGGTGCTCGGTGCTCAGTACTCAAGGTGCTGGGTGCTCAGTGCTCAGGGTGCTGGGTGCTCAGTCCTCGGGGTGCTCCGTGCTCAGGGTGCTGGGTGCTCAGTGCTCAGGGTGCTGGGTGCTCAGTGCTCGGGGTGCTGGGTGCTGAGTGCTCAGGGTGCTGGGTGCTCAGTGCTCGGGGTGCTCGGTGATCAGTGCTCAGGGCCCTGGGTGCTCAGTACTCAGGGTGCTGGGTGCTCAGTGCTCAGGGTGCTGGGTGCTCAGTGCTCGGGGTGCTGGGTGCTCAGTGCTCAGGGTCATCGGTGCTCAGTACTCAGGGTGCTGGGTGCTCAGTGCTCAGGGTGCTGGGTGCTCAGTCCTCAGGGTGCTCAGTGCTCAGGGTGATGGGTGCTCAGTGCTCGGGGTGCTCGGTGCTCAGTACTCAGGGTGCTGAGTGCTCAGTACTCAGGGTGCTCGGTGCTCAGTACTCATGGTGCTGGGTGCTCAGTTCTCGCGGTGCTGGGTGCTCAGTACTCAGCGTGCTGCGTGCTCAGTACTCAGTGTGCTGGGTGCTCAATACTCAGTGCTCGGGGTCCTGGGTGCTGAGTGCTCAGGGTGCTGGGTGCTCAGTGCTCTGGGTGCTGGGTGCTCAGTACTCAGGGTGCTGGGTGCTCAGTACTCAGGGTGCTGGGTGCTCAGTGCTCAGGGTGGTGGGTGCTCAGTACTCAGGGTGCTGGGTGCTCAGTACTCAGGGTGCTCGGTGCTCAGTACTCAGGGTGCTGGGTGCTCAGTGCTCAGGGTGCTGGGTACTCAGTACTCAGGGTGCTGGGTGCTCAGTACTCAGGGTGCTGGGTTCTCAGTGCTCAGGGTGCTGGGTTCTCAGTGCTCAGGGTGCTGGGTGCTCAGTACTCAGGGTGCTGGGTGCTCAGTGCTCAGGGTGATCGGTGCTCAGTACTCAGGGTGCTCAGTACTCAGGGTGCTGGGTGCTCAGTGCTCAGGGTGCTGGGTGCTCAGTACTCAGGGTGCTGGGTGCTCAGTGCTCGGGGTGCTGGGTGCTCAGTGCTCAGGGTGATCGGTGCTCAGTACTCAGGGTGCTGGGTGCTCAGTGCTCAGGGTGCTGGGTGCTCAGTCCTCAGGGTGCTCAGTGCTCAGGGTGCTGGGTGCTCAGTGCTCGGGGTGCTCGGTGCTCAGTACTCAGGGTGCTGAGTGCTCAGTACTCAGGGTGCTGGGTGCTCAGTACTCATGGTGCTGGGTGCTCAGTACTCAGGGGACTGGGTGCTCAGTGCTCAGGGTGCTGGGTGCTCAGTGCTCAAGGCGCTGGGTGCTCAGTGCTCGGGGTGCTGGGTGCTCAGTGCTCGGGGTGCTGGGTGCTCAGTACTCAGGGTGCTGGGTGCTCAGTTCTCAGGGTGCTGGGTGCTCAGTACTCTGTTTGTTGGGTGCTCAGTACTCAGGGTGCTGGGTGCTCAGTACTCAGGGTGCTTGTTGCTCAGCACTTAGTTTGCTCAGTGCTCAGTGCTCGGGTGCTGGGTGCTCAGTACTCAGCGTGCTCGGTGCTCAGTACTAAGGGTGCTCAGTGCTCAGTACTCAGGTTGCTCAGTGCTCAGTGCTTGGGGTGCTGGGTGCTCAGTACTCAGGGTGCTGGGTGCTCAGTACTCAGGGTGCTGGGTGCTCAGTGCTCAGTACTCAGCGTGCTGGGTCCTCAGTGCTCAGGGTGCTGGGTGCTCAGTACTCAGGGTGCTGGGTGCTCAGTGCTCGGGGTGCTGGGTCCTCAGTGCTCAGGGTGCTCAGTGCTCAGTGGTCGGGGTGCTGGGTGCTCAGTGCTCGGGGTGCTGGATGCTCAGTGCTCACGGTGCTGGTTGCTCAGTACTCTGTGTGCTCAGTGCTCAGGGTGCTGGGTGCTCAGAAGTCAGGGTGCTCGGTGCTCAGTACTCATGGTGCTGGGTGCTCATTCTCGGGGTACTGGGTGCTCAGTACTCAGGTTGCTCAGTACTCTGGGTGCTCGTGGCTCAGTACTCATGGTGCTGGGTGCTCAGTACTCAGGGTGCTGGGTGCTCAGAACTCAGGGTGCTTGGTGCTCAGTACTCAGGGTGCTGGGTGCTCAGTGCTCAGGGTTCTGGGTGCTCAGAACTCAGGGTGCTTGGTGCTCAGTACTCAGGGTGCTGGGTGCTCAGTGCTCAGGGTGCTCGGTGCTCAGTACTCATGGTGCTGGGTGCTCATTCTCGGGGTACTGGGTGCTCAGTACTCAGGTTCCTCAGTACTCTGGGTGCTCGGGGCTCAGTACTCATGGTGCTGGGTGCTCAGTTCTCAGGGGGCTCGGTGCTCAGTGTTTGGGGTGCTGGGTGCTCAGTACTCAGGGTGCTTGGTGCTCAGTGCTCAGGGTGCTGGCTGCTCAGTGCTCAGGGTGCTGGGTGCTCAGTACTTAGTGCTCAGGATGCTGGGTGCTCAGTGCTCAGGGTGCTGGGTGCTCAGTGCTCAGGGTGGTCAGTGCTCAGTGCTCAGTACTCAGGGTGCTTGGTGCTCAGTACTCAGGGTGCTGGGTGCTCAGTGCTCGGGTTACCCGGTCCTCAGTGCTCGGGTTGCTCGGTGCTCAGTACTCAAGGTGCTGAGTGCTCAGTGCTCAGGGTGCTGGGTGCTCAGTGCTCAGTGTGCTGGGTGCTCAGTGCTCAGCGTGCTTGATGCTCAGTACTCAGGGTGTTGGGTGCTCAGTGCTCAGGGTGCTGGGTGCTCAGTGCTCGGGGTGCTGGGTGCTCATTACTCAGGGTGCTGGGTGCTCAGTACTCAAGGTGCAGGGTGCTTAGTACTAGGGGTGCTGGGTGCTCAGTGCCCAGTGCTCAGGATGCTGGGTGCTCAGTGCTCGGGATGCTGGGTGCTCAGTGCTCAGGGTGCTGGGTGCTCAGTACTCAGGGTGCTGGGTTCTCAGTACTCAGGGTGCTGGGTGCACAGTGCTAGGGGTGCTGGGTCCTCAGTGCTCGGGGTCTGGGTGCTCAGTACTCAGGGTGCTGGGTGCTCAGTACTCAGGGTGCTGGGTGCTCAGTGCTCAGGGTGCTGGGTGCTCAGTGCTCTGGGTGCTGGGTGCTCAGAGCTCAGGGTGCTGGGTGCTCAGTGCTCAGGGTGCTGGGTGCTCAGTGATCGGGGTGTTGGGTGCTGAGTGCTCAGGGTGCTGGGTGCTCAGTGCTCGGGGTGCTCGGTGCTCAGTGCTCAGTGTCCTGGGTGCTCAGTACTCAGGGTGCTGGGTGCTTAGTACTCAGGGTGCTCAGTGCTCAGTACACACGGTGCTGGGTTCTCAGTGCTAGGGGTGCTGGGTGCTCAGTGCTCAGTACTCAGGGTGCTGGGTGCTCAGTGCTCAGGGTGCTGAGTGCTCAGTACTCAGCGTGCTGGGTGCTCAGTACTCAGGGTGCTGGGTGCTCAGTGCTCAGGGTGCTGGGTGCTCCGTGCTCAGTGTGCTGGGTGCTCAGTGCTCAGGGTGCTGGGTGCTCAGTACTCAGCGTGCTGGGTGCTCAGTACTCAGGGTGCTGGGTGCTCAGTGCTCAGGGTGCTGAGTGCTCAGTACTCAGCGTGCTGGGTGCTCAGTTCTCAGGGTGCTGGGTGCTCAGTGCTCAGGGTGCTGGGTGCTCAGTACTCAGGGTGCTGGGTGCTCAGTGCTCAGTGTGCTGGGTGTTCAGTGCTCAGGGTGCTGGGTGCTCAGTACTCAGTGCTCGGGGTCCTGGGTGATCCGTGCTCGGGGTGCTGGGTGCTCAGTACTCAGGGTGCTGGGTGCTCATTCTCGGGGTGCTGGGTGCTCAGTGCTCGGTGTGCCGGGTGCTCAGTGCTCAGGGTGCTGGGGGCTCAGTACTCAGGGTGCTGGGTGCTCAGTACTCAGGGTGCTCGGTTCTCAGTACTCAGGGTGCTGGGTGCTCATTCTCGGGGTGCTGGGTGCTCAGTGCTCGGGTTGCTGGGTGGTCAGTACTCAGGGTGCTGGGGGCTCAGTACTCAGGGTGCTGGGTGCTCAGTACTCAGGGTGATCTGTTCTCAGTACTCAGGGTGCTGGGTGCTCAGTGCTCGGGGTGCTGGGTGCTCAGTACTCGGGGTGCTCAGTACTCAGGGTACTGGGTGCTCAGTACTCAGGGTGCTGGGTGCTCAGTGCTCGGGGTGCTCGGTGCTCAGTACTCGGGGTGCTGGGTGCTCAGTACTCGGGGTGCTGGTTGCTCAGTGCTCAGGGTGCTGGGTGCTCAGTGCTCGGGGTGCTGGGTGCTCAGTGCTGAGGGTGCTGGCTGCTCAGTGCTCAGGGTGCTGGGTGCTCAGTACTCAGTGTGCTAGGTACTCAGTACTCAGGGTGCTCAGTGCTCAGTACTCAGCGTGCTGGGTGCTCAGTGCTCAGGGTCCTCGGTGCTCAGTACTCAGGGTGCTCAGTGCTCAGTACTCAGCGTGCTTTGTGCTCAGTGCTCAGGGTGCTGGGTGCTCAGTACTCAGGGTGCTGGGTGCTCAGTACTCAGGGTGCTGGGTGCTCAGTACTCAGGGTGCTGGGTGCTCAGTGCTCGGGGTGCTGGGTGCTCAGTGCTCGGGGTGCTGGGTGCTCAGTGCTCGGGGTGCTGGGTGCTCAGTGCTCGGGGTGCTGGGTGCTCAGTGCTCGGGGTGCTGGGTGCTCAGTGCTCGGGGTGCTGGGTGCTCAGTACTCAGGGTGCTGGGGGCTCAGTACTCAGGGTGCTGGGTGCTCAGTGTTCAGGGTGCTGGGTGCTCAGTCCTCAGGGTGCTGGGTGCTCAGTACGCAGGGTGTTCGGTGCTCAGTACTCAGGGTACTCAGTGCTCAGTACTCAGGGTGCTGGTTGCTCAGTGCTCGGGGTGCTCGGTGCTCAGTACTCAGAGTGCTGGGTGCTCAGTACTCAGGGTGCTGGGTGCTCAGTACTCAGGGTGCTGGGTGCTCAGTACTCAGGGTGCTGGGTGCTCAGTACTCAGGGTGCTGGGTGCTCAGTTCTCAGGGTGCTGTGTGCTCAGTACTCAGGGTGCTTGGTGCTCAGTACTTAGTGTGCTCGGTGCTCAGTACTCAGGGTGCTGGGTGCTCAGTGCTCAGGGTGCTTTGTACTCAGTACTCAGGGTTCTGGGTGCTCAGTACTCAGGGTGCTGGGTGCTCAGTGCTCAGGGTGCTGGGTGCTCAGTGCTCAGGGTGCTGGGTGCTCAGTACTCAGGGTGCTGAGTGCTCAGTGCTCAGGGTGATCGGTGCTCAGTACTCAGGGTGCTCAGTACTCAGGGTGCTGGGTGCTCAGTGCTCGGTGTGCTGGGTGCTCAGTGCTCAGGGTGCTGGGTGCTCAGTGCTCGGGGTGCTCGGTGCTCAGGGTGCTGGGTGCTCAGTCCTCAGGGTGCTCAGTGCTCAGGGTGCTGGGTGCTCAGTGCTCGGGGTGCTCGGTGCTCAGTACTCAGGGTGCTGGGTGCTCAGTACTCATGGTGCTGGGTGCTCAGTACTCAGGGGGCTGGGTGCTCAGTGCTCAGGGTGCTGGGTGCTCAGTGCTCAGGGCGCTGGGTGCTCAGTGCTCTGGGTGCTGGGTGCTCAGTGCTCGGGGTGCTGGGTGGTCAGTGCTCAGTGCTCAGGGTGCTGGGTGCTCAGTGCTCAGTGCTCAGGGTGCTAGGTGCTCAGTACTCAGGGTGCTGGGTGCTCAGTACTCAGGGTGCTGGGAGCTCAGTGATCAGGGTGCTGGGTGCTCAGTACTCAAGGTGCTGGGTGCTCAGTGCTCAGGTTGCGGGGTGCTCAGTCCTCGGGGTGCTCCGTGCTCAGTGCTCAGGGGGCTGGGTGCTCAGTACTCAGGGTGCTCGGTGCTCAGTACTCAGGGTTCTCAGTGCTCAGGGTGCTGGGTGCTCAGTACTCAGGGTGCTCAGTGCTCAGTACTCGGGGTGCTGGGTGCTCAGTACTCAGGGCGCTCAGTGCTCAGTACTCGGGGTGCTGGGTGCTCAGTGCTCAGTGTGCTCAGTGCTCGGGGTGCTGGGTGCTCAGTGCTCGGGGCGCTGGGTGCTCAGTGCTCGGGGTGCTGGGTGCTCAGTACTCAGGGTGCTGTGTGCTCAGTGCTCAGTACTCAGCGTGCTGGGTGCTCAGTGCTCAGAGTGTTGGGTGCTCAGTACTCAGGGTTCTGGGTGCTCAGTGCTCAGTGCTCAGGGTGCTCAGTGCTCAGGGTGCTCAGTGCTCAGGGTGCTGGGTGCTCAGGGTGCTGGGTGCTCAGTTCTCGGGGTGCTGGGTGCTCAGTGCTCAGTGCTCAGGGTGCTGGGTGCTCAGTGCTGAGTGCTCAGGGTGCTGGGTGTTCAGTACTCAGGGTGCTCGGTGCTCAGTGCTCAGGGTGCTGGGTGCTCAGTACTCAGGGTGCTGGGTGCTCAGTGCTCGGGGTGCTGGGTGCTCAGTGCTCAGGGTGATCAGTGCTCAGTACTCAGGGTGCTGGGTTCTCAGTGCTCTGGGTGCTGGGTGCTCAGTCCTCAGGGTGCTCAGTACTCAGGATGCTCTGTGCTCAGTGCTCAGTACTCAGGGTGCTCAGTACTCAGGGTGCTGGGTGCTCAGTGCTCGGGGTGCTGGGTGCTCAGTACTCAGGGTGCTGGGTGCTCAGTACTCGGGGTGCTGGGTGCTCAGTGCTCAGGGTGCTGGGTGCTCAGTGCTCGGGGTGCTGGGTGCTCACTGCTCAGAGTGATCGGTGCTAAGTGCTCAGAGTGCTGGGTGCTCAGTCCTCCGGGTGCTCAGTGCTCAGGGTGCAGGGTGCTCATTGCTTGGTGTGCTCGGTGCTCAGTACTCAGGGTGCTCAGTGCTCAGTACTCAGGGTGCTGGGTGCTCAGTACTCAGGTTGCTTGTTGCTCAGTACTCAGGGTGCTGGGTGCTCAGTGCTCAGGGTGCTGGCTGCTCAGTGCTCAGGGTGCTGGGTGCTCAGTACTTAGTGCTCAGGATGCTGGGTGCTCAGTGCTCAGGGTGCTGGGTGCTCAGTGCTCAGGGTGGTCAGTGCTCAGTGCTCAGTACTTAGGGTGCTTGGTGCTCAGTACTCAGGGTGCTGGGTGCTCAGTGCTCAGGTTACCCGGTGCTCAGTGCTCGGGTTGCTCGGTGCTCAGTACTCAAGGTGCTGAGTGCTCAGTGCTCAGGGTGCTGGGTGCTCAGTGCTCAGGGTGCTGGGTGCTCAGTGCTCAGCGTGCTAGATGCTCAGTACTCAGGGTGTTGGGTGCTCAGTGCTCAGGGTGCTGGGTGCTCAGTGCTCGGGGTGCTGGGTGCTCATTACTCAGGGTGCTGGGTGCTCAGTACTCAGGGTGGAGGGTGCTTAGTACTAGGGGTGCTGGGTGCTCAGTGCCCAGTGCTCAGGATGCTGGGTGCTCAGTGCTCGGGCTGCTGGGTGCTCAGTGCTCAGGGTGCTGGGTGCTCAGTACTCAGGGTGCTGGGTTCTCAGTACTCAGGGTGCTGGGTGCACTGTGCTAGGGGTGCTGGGTCCTCAGTGCTCGGGGTCTGGGTGCTCAGTACTCAGGGTGCTGGGTGCTCAGTACTCAGGGTGCTGGGTGCTCAGTGCTCAGGGTGCTGGGTGCTCAGTGCTCTGGGTGCTGGGTGCTCAGTGCTCAGGGTGCTGGGTGCTCAGTGCTCAGGGTGCTGGGTGCTCAGTGATCGGGGTGTTGGGTGCTGAGTGCTCAGGGTGCTGGGTGCTCAGTGCTCGGGGTGCTCGGTGCTCAGTGCTCAGGGTCCTGGGTGCTCAGTACTCAGGGTGCTGGGTGCTTAGTACTCAGGGTGCTCAGTGCTCAGTACACAGGGTGCTGGGTGCTCAGTGCTAGGGGTGCTGGGTGCTCAGTGCTCAGTACTCAGGGTGCTGGGTGCTCAGTGCTCAGGGTGCTGAGTGCTCAGTACTCAGCGTGCTGGGTGCTCAGTACTCAGGGTGCTGGGTGCTCAGTGCTCAGGGTGCTGGGTGCTCCGTGCTCAGTGTGCTGGGTGCTCAGTGCTCAGGGTGCTGGGTGCTCAGTACTCAGCGTGTTGGGTGCTCAGTACTCAGGGTGCTGGGTGCTCAGTGCTCAGGGTGCTGAGTGCTCAGTACTCAGCGTGCTGGGTGCTCAGTTCTCAGGGTGCTGGGTGCTCAGTGCTCAGGGTGCTGGGTGCTCAGTACTCAGGGTGCTGGGTGCTCAGTGCTCAGTGTGCTGGGTGTTCAGTGCTCAGGGTGCTGGGTGCTCAGTACTCAGTGCTCGGGGTCCTGGGTGATCCGTGCTCGGGGTCCTGGGTGCTCAGTACTCAGGGTGCTGGGTGCTCATTCTCGGGGTGCTGGGTGCTCAGTGCTCGGTGTGCCGGGTGCTCAGTGCTCAGGGTGCTGGGGGCTCAGTACTCAGGGTGCTGGGTGCTCAGTACTCAGGGTGCTCGGTTCTCAGTACTCAGGGTGCTGGGTGCTCATTCTCGGGGTGCTGGGTGCTCAGTGCTCGGGTTGCTGGGTGGTCAGTACTCAGGGTGCTGGGGGCTCAGTACTCAGGGTGCTGGGTGCTCAGTACTCAGGGTGCTGGGTGCTCAGTGCTCGGGGTGCTGGGTGCTCAGTGCTCAGGGTGATCGGTGCTCAGTACTCAGGGTGCTGGGTGCTCAGTGCTCAGGGTGCTGGGTGCTCAGTCCTCAGGGTGCTCAGTGCTCAGGGTGCTGGGTGCTCAGTGCTCGGGGTGCTCGGTGCTCAGTACTCAGGGTGCTGGGTGCTCAGTACTAAGGGTGCTCAGTGCTCAGTACTCAGGTTGCTCAGTGCTCAGTGCTTGGGGTGCTGGGTGCTCAGTACTCAGGGTGCTGGGTGCTCAGTACTCAGGGTGCTGGGTGCTCAGTGCTCAGTACTCAGCGTGCTGGGTCCTCAGTGCTCAGGGTGCTGGGTGCTCAGTACTCAGGGTGCTGGGTGCTCAGTGCTCGGGGTGCTGGGTCCTCAGTGCTCAGGGTGCTCAGTGCTCAGTGGTCGGGGTGCTGGGTGCTCAGTGCTCGGGGTGCTGGATGCTCAGTGCTCACGGTGCTGGTTGCTCAGTACTCTGTGTGCTCAGTGCTCAGGGTGCTGGGTGCTCAGAAGTCAGGGTGCTCGGTGCTCAGTACTCATGGTGCTGGGTGCTCATTCTCGGGGTACTGGGTGCTCAGTACTCAGGTTGCTCAGTACTCTGGGTGCTCGTGGCTCAGTACTCATGGTGCTGGGTGCTCAGTACTCAGGGTGCTGGGTGCTCAGAACTCAGGGTGCTTGGTGCTCAGTACTCAGGGTGCTGGGTGCTCAGTGCTCAGGGTTCTGGGTGCTCAGAACTCAGGGTGCTTGGTGCTCAGTACTCAGGGTGCTGGGTGCTCAGTGCTCAGGGTGCTCGGTGCTCAGTACTCATGGTGCTGGGTGCTCATTCTCGGGGTACTGGGTGCTCAGTACTCAGGTTCCTCAGTACTCTGGGTGCTCGGGGCTCAGTACTCATGGTGCTGGGTGCTCAGTTCTCAGGGGGCTCGGTGCTCAGTGTTTGGGGTGCTGGGTGCTCAGTACTCAGGGTGCTTGGTGCTCAGTGCTCAGGGTGCTGGCTGCTCAGTGCTCAGGGTGCTGGGTGCTCAGTACTTAGTGCTCAGGATGCTGGGTGCTCAGTGCTCAGGGTGCTGGGTGCTCAGTGCTCAGGGTGGTCAGTGCT
Source organism: Microtus oregoni (assembly GCF_018167655.1). Taxonomy (NCBI): domain Eukaryota; kingdom Metazoa; phylum Chordata; class Mammalia; order Rodentia; family Cricetidae; genus Microtus; species Microtus oregoni. The sequence continues at coordinate 398,796 of NW_024543304.1, forward strand.
CAGTGCTCAGTACTCAGGGTGCTTGGTGCTCAGTACTCAGGGTGCTGGGTGCTCAGTGCTCGGGTTACCCGGTCCTCAGTGCTCGGGTTGCTCGGTGCTCAGTACTCAAGGTGCTGAGTGCTCAGTGCTCAGGGTGCTGGGTGCTCAGTGCTCAGTGTGCTGGGTGCTCAGTGCTCAGCGTGCTTGATGCTCAGTACTCAGGGTGTTGGGTGCTCAGTGCTCAGGGTGCTGGGTGCTCAGTGCTCGGGGTGCTGGGTGCTCATTACTCAGGGTGCTGGGTGCTCAGTACTCAAGGTGCAGGGTGCTTAGTACTAGGGGTGCTGGGTGCTCAGTGCCCAGTGCTCAGGATGCTGGGTGCTCAGTGCTCGGGATGCTGGGTGCTCAGTGCTCAGGGTGCTGGGTGCTCAGTACTCAGGGTGCTGGGTTCTCAGTACTCAGGGTGCTGGGTGCACAGTGCTAGGGGTGCTGGGTCCTCAGTGCTCGGGGTCTGGGTGCTCAGTACTCAGGGTGCTGGGTGCTCAGTACTCAGGGTGCTGGGTGCTCAGTGCTCAGGGTGCTGGGTGCTCAGTGCTCTGGGTGCTGGGTGCTCAGAGCTCAGGGTGCTGGGTGCTCAGTGCTCAGGGTGCTGGGTGCTCAGTGATCGGGGTGTTGGGTGCTGAGTGCTCAGGGTGCTGGGTGCTCAGTGCTCGGGGTGCTCGGTGCTCAGTGCTCAGTGTCCTGGGTGCTCAGTACTCAGGGTGCTGGGTGCTTAGTACTCAGGGTGCTCAGTGCTCAGTACACACGGTGCTGGGTTCTCAGTGCTAGGGGTGCTGGGTGCTCAGTGCTCAGTACTCAGGGTGCTGGGTGCTCAGTGCTCAGGGTGCTGAGTGCTCAGTACTCAGCGTGCTGGGTGCTCAGTACTCAGGGTGCTGGGTGCTCAGTGCTCAGGGTGCTGGGTGCTCCGTGCTCAGTGTGCTGGGTGCTCAGTGCTCAGGGTGCTGGGTGCTCAGTACTCAGCGTGCTGGGTGCTCAGTACTCAGGGTGCTGGGTGCTCAGTGCTCAGGGTGCTGAGTGCTCAGTACTCAGCGTGCTGGGTGCTCAGTTCTCAGGGTGCTGGGTGCTCAGTGCTCAGGGTGCTGGGTGCTCAGTACTCAGGGTGCTGGGTGCTCAGTGCTCAGTGTGCTGGGTGTTCAGTGCTCAGGGTGCTGGGTGCTCAGTACTCAGTGCTCGGGGTCCTGGGTGATCCGTGCTCGGGGTGCTGGGTGCTCAGTACTCAGGGTGCTGGGTGCTCATTCTCGGGGTGCTGGGTGCTCAGTGCTCGGTGTGCCGGGTGCTCAGTGCTCAGGGTGCTGGGGGCTCAGTACTCAGGGTGCTGGGTGCTCAGTACTCAGGGTGCTCGGTTCTCAGTACTCAGGGTGCTGGGTGCTCATTCTCGGGGTGCTGGGTGCTCAGTGCTCGGGTTGCTGGGTGGTCAGTACTCAGGGTGCTGGGGGCTCAGTACTCAGGGTGCTGGGTGCTCAGTACTCAGGGTGATCTGTTCTCAGTACTCAGGGTGCTGGGTGCTCAGTGCTCGGGGTGCTGGGTGCTCAGTACTCGGGGTGCTCAGTACTCAGGGTACTGGGTGCTCAGTACTCAGGGTGCTGGGTGCTCAGTGCTCGGGGTGCTCGGTGCTCAGTACTCGGGGTGCTGGGTGCTCAGTACTCGGGGTGCTGGTTGCTCAGTGCTCAGGGTGCTGGGTGCTCAGTGCTCGGGGTGCTGGGTGCTCAGTGCTGAGGGTGCTGGCTGCTCAGTGCTCAGGGTGCTGGGTGCTCAGTACTCAGTGTGCTAGGTACTCAGTACTCAGGGTGCTCAGTGCTCAGTACTCAGCGTGCTGGGTGCTCAGTGCTCAGGGTCCTCGGTGCTCAGTACTCAGGGTGCTCAGTGCTCAGTACTCAGCGTGCTTTGTGCTCAGTGCTCAGGGTGCTGGGTGCTCAGTACTCAGGGTGCTGGGTGCTCAGTACTCAGGGTGCTGGGTGCTCAGTACTCAGGGTGCTGGGTGCTCAGTGCTCGGGGTGCTGGGTGCTCAGTGCTCGGGGTGCTGGGTGCTCAGTGCTCGGGGTGCTGGGTGCTCAGTGCTCGGGGTGCTGGGTGCTCAGTGCTCGGGGTGCTGGGTGCTCAGTGCTCGGGGTGCTGGGTGCTCAGTACTCAGGGTGCTGGGGGCTCAGTACTCAGGGTGCTGGGTGCTCAGTGTTCAGGGTGCTGGGTGCTCAGTCCTCAGGGTGCTGGGTGCTCAGTACGCAGGGTGTTCGGTGCTCAGTACTCAGGGTACTCAGTGCTCAGTACTCAGGGTGCTGGTTGCTCAGTGCTCGGGGTGCTCGGTGCTCAGTACTCAGAGTGCTGGGTGCTCAGTACTCAGGGTGCTGGGTGCTCAGTACTCAGGGTGCTGGGTGCTCAGTACTCAGGGTGCTGGGTGCTCAGTACTCAGGGTGCTGGGTGCTCAGTTCTCAGGGTGCTGTGTGCTCAGTACTCAGGGTGCTTGGTGCTCAGTACTTAGTGTGCTCGGTGCTCAGTACTCAGGGTGCTGGGTGCTCAGTGCTCAGGGTGCTTTGTACTCAGTACTCAGGGTTCTGGGTGCTCAGTACTCAGGGTGCTGGGTGCTCAGTGCTCAGGGTGCTGGGTGCTCAGTGCTCAGGGTGCTGGGTGCTCAGTACTCAGGGTGCTGAGTGCTCAGTGCTCAGGGTGATCGGTGCTCAGTACTCAGGGTGCTCAGTACTCAGGGTGCTGGGTGCTCAGTGCTCGGTGTGCTGGGTGCTCAGTGCTCAGGGTGCTGGGTGCTCAGTGCTCGGGGTGCTCGGTGCTCAGGGTGCTGGGTGCTCAGTCCTCAGGGTGCTCAGTGCTCAGGGTGCTGGGTGCTCAGTGCTCGGGGTGCTCGGTGCTCAGTACTCAGGGTGCTGGGTGCTCAGTACTCATGGTGCTGGGTGCTCAGTACTCAGGGGGCTGGGTGCTCAGTGCTCAGGGTGCTGGGTGCTCAGTGCTCAGGGCGCTGGGTGCTCAGTGCTCTGGGTGCTGGGTGCTCAGTGCTCGGGGTGCTGGGTGGTCAGTGCTCAGTGCTCAGGGTGCTGGGTGCTCAGTGCTCAGTGCTCAGGGTGCTAGGTGCTCAGTACTCAGGGTGCTGGGTGCTCAGTACTCAGGGTGCTGGGAGCTCAGTGATCAGGGTGCTGGGTGCTCAGTACTCAAGGTGCTGGGTGCTCAGTGCTCAGGTTGCGGGGTGCTCAGTCCTCGGGGTGCTCCGTGCTCAGTGCTCAGGGGGCTGGGTGCTCAGTACTCAGGGTGCTCGGTGCTCAGTACTCAGGGTTCTCAGTGCTCAGGGTGCTGGGTGCTCAGTACTCAGGGTGCTCAGTGCTCAGTACTCGGGGTGCTGGGTGCTCAGTACTCAGGGCGCTCAGTGCTCAGTACTCGGGGTGCTGGGTGCTCAGTGCTCAGTGTGCTCAGTGCTCGGGGTGCTGGGTGCTCAGTGCTCGGGGCGCTGGGTGCTCAGTGCTCGGGGTGCTGGGTGCTCAGTACTCAGGGTGCTGTGTGCTCAGTGCTCAGTACTCAGCGTGCTGGGTGCTCAGTGCTCAGAGTGTTGGGTGCTCAGTACTCAGGGTTCTGGGTGCTCAGTGCTCAGTGCTCAGGGTGCTCAGTGCTCAGGGTGCTCAGTGCTCAGGGTGCTGGGTGCTCAGGGTGCTGGGTGCTCAGTTCTCGGGGTGCTGGGTGCTCAGTGCTCAGTGCTCAGGGTGCTGGGTGCTCAGTGCTGAGTGCTCAGGGTGCTGGGTGTTCAGTACTCAGGGTGCTCGGTGCTCAGTGCTCAGGGTGCTGGGTGCTCAGTACTCAGGGTGCTGGGTGCTCAGTGCTCGGGGTGCTGGGTGCTCAGTGCTCAGGGTGATCAGTGCTCAGTACTCAGGGTGCTGGGTTCTCAGTGCTCTGGGTGCTGGGTGCTCAGTCCTCAGGGTGCTCAGTACTCAGGATGCTCTGTGCTCAGTGCTCAGTACTCAGGGTGCTCAGTACTCAGGGTGCTGGGTGCTCAGTGCTCGGGGTGCTGGGTGCTCAGTACTCAGGGTGCTGGGTGCTCAGTACTCGGGGTGCTGGGTGCTCAGTGCTCAGGGTGCTGGGTGCTCAGTGCTCGGGGTGCTGGGTGCTCACTGCTCAGAGTGATCGGTGCTAAGTGCTCAGAGTGCTGGGTGCTCAGTCCTCCGGGTGCTCAGTGCTCAGGGTGCAGGGTGCTCATTGCTTGGTGTGCTCGGTGCTCAGTACTCAGGGTGCTCAGTGCTCAGTACTCAGGGTGCTGGGTGCTCAGTACTCAGGTTGCTTGTTGCTCAGTACTCAGGGTGCTGGGTGCTCAGTGCTCAGGGTGCTGGCTGCTCAGTGCTCAGGGTGCTGGGTGCTCAGTACTTAGTGCTCAGGATGCTGGGTGCTCAGTGCTCAGGGTGCTGGGTGCTCAGTGCTCAGGGTGGTCAGTGCTCAGTGCTCAGTACTTAGGGTGCTTGGTGCTCAGTACTCAGGGTGCTGGGTGCTCAGTGCTCGGGTTACCCGGTGCTCAGTGCTCGGGTTGCTCGGTGCTCAGTACTCAAGGTGCTGAGTGCTCAGTGCTCAGGGTGCTGGGTGCTCAGTGCTCAGGGTGCTGGGTGCTCAGTGCTCAGCGTGCTAGATGCTCAGTACTCAGGGTGTTGGGTGCTCAGTGCTCAGGGTGCTGGGTGCTCAGTGCTCGGGGTGCTGGGTGCTCATTACTCAGGGTGCTGGGTGCTCAGTACTCAGGGTGGAGGGTGCTTAGTACTAGGGGTGCTGGGTGCTCAGTGCCCAGTGCTCAGGATGCTGGGTGCTCAGTGCTCGGGCTGCTGGGTGCTCAGTGCTCAGGGTGCTGGGTGCTCAGTACTCAGGGTGCTGGGTTCTCAGTACTCAGGGTGCTGGGTGCACTGTGCTAGGGGTGCTGGGTCCTCAGTGCTCGGGGTCTGGGTGCTCAGTACTCAGGGTGCTGGGTGCTCAGTACTCAGGGTGCTGGGTGCTCAGTGCTCAGGGTGCTGGGTGCTCAGTGCTCTGGGTGCTGGGTGCTCAGTGCTCAGGGTGCTGGGTGCTCAGTGCTCAGGGTGCTGGGTGCTCAGTGATCGGGGTGTTGGGTGCTGAGTGCTCAGGGTGCTGGGTGCTCAGTGCTCGGGGTGCTCGGTGCTCAGTGCTCAGGGTCCTGGGTGCTCAGTACTCAGGGTGCTGGGTGCTTAGTACTCAGGGTGCTCAGTGCTCAGTACACAGGGTGCTGGGTGCTCAGTGCTAGGGGTGCTGGGTGCTCAGTGCTCAGTACTCAGGGTGCTGGGTGCTCAGTGCTCAGGGTGCTGAGTGCTCAGTACTCAGCGTGCTGGGTGCTCAGTACTCAGGGTGCTGGGTGCTCAGTGCTCAGGGTGCTGGGTGCTCCGTGCTCAGTGTGCTGGGTGCTCAGTGCTCAGGGTGCTGGGTGCTCAGTACTCAGCGTGTTGGGTGCTCAGTACTCAGGGTGCTGGGTGCTCAGTGCTCAGGGTGCTGAGTGCTCAGTACTCAGCGTGCTGGGTGCTCAGTTCTCAGGGTGCTGGGTGCTCAGTGCTCAGGGTGCTGGGTGCTCAGTACTCAGGGTGCTGGGTGCTCAGTGCTCAGTGTGCTGGGTGTTCAGTGCTCAGGGTGCTGGGTGCTCAGTACTCAGTGCTCGGGGTCCTGGGTGATCCGTGCTCGGGGTCCTGGGTGCTCAGTACTCAGGGTGCTGGGTGCTCATTCTCGGGGTGCTGGGTGCTCAGTGCTCGGTGTGCCGGGTGCTCAGTGCTCAGGGTGCTGGGGGCTCAGTACTCAGGGTGCTGGGTGCTCAGTACTCAGGGTGCTCGGTTCTCAGTACTCAGGGTGCTGGGTGCTCATTCTCGGGGTGCTGGGTGCTCAGTGCTCGGGTTGCTGGGTGGTCAGTACTCAGGGTGCTGGGGGCTCAGTACTCAGGGTGCTGGGTGCTCAGTACTCAGGGTGATCTGTTCTCAGTACTCAGGGTGCTGGGTGCTCAGTGCTCGGGGTGCTGGGTGCTCAGTACTCGGGGTGCTCAGTACTCAGGGTACTGGGTGCTCAGTACTCAGGGTGCTGGGTGCTCAGTGCTCGGGGTGCTCGGTGCTCAGTACTCGGGGTGCTGGGTGCTCAGTACTCGGGGTGCTGGTTGCTCAGTGCTCAGGGTGCTGGGTGCTCAGTGCTCGGGGTGCTGCGTGCTCAGTGCTGAGGGTGCTGGCTGCTCAGTGCTCAGGGTGCTGGGTGCTCAGTACTCAGTGTGCTAGGTGCTCAGTACTCATGGTGCTCAGTGCTCAGTACTCAGCGTGCTGGGTGCTCAGTGCTCAGGGTCCTCGGTGCTCAGTACTCAGGGTGCTCAGTGCTCAGTACTCAGCGTGCTTTGTGCTCAGTGCTCAGGGTGCTGGGTGCTCAGTACTCAGGGTGCTGGGTGCTCAGTACTCAGGGTGATGGGTGCTCAGTACTCAGGGTGCTGGGTGCTCAGTGCTCGGGGTGCTCGGTGATCAGTACTCAGGGTGCTGGGTGCTCAGTGCTCAGGGTGCTGAGTACTCAGTACTCAGGGTGCTGGGTGCTCAGTGCTCAGGGTGCTGGGTGCTCAGTGCTCAGGGTGCTGGGTGCTCAGTGCTCGGGGTGCTGGGTGCTCAGTGCTCGGGGTGCTGGGTGCTCAGTGCTCGGGGTGCTGGGTGCTCAGTGCTCGGGGTGCTGGGTGCTCAGTACTCAGGGTGCTGGGGGCTCAGTACTCAGGGTGCTGGGTGCTCAGTGTTCAGGGTGCTGGGTGCTCAGTCCTCAGGGTGCTGGGTGCTCAGTACTCACGGTGTTCGGTGCTCAGTACTCAGGGTGCTCAGTACTCAGGGTGCTGGTTGCTCAGTGCTCGGGGTGCTCGGTGCTCAGTACTCAGAGTGCTGGGTGCTCAGTACTCAGGGTGCTGGGTGCTCAGTACTCAGGGTGCTGGGTGCTCAGTACTCAGGGTGCTGGGTGCTCAGTACTCAGGGTGGTGGGTGCTCAGTTCTCAGGGTGCTGTGTGCTCAGTACTCAGGGTGCTTGGTGCTCAGTACTTAGTGTGCTCGGTGCTCAGTACTCAGGGTGCTGGGTGCTCAGTGCTCAGGGTGCTTTTTACTCAGTACTCAGGGTTCTGGGTGCTCAGTACTCAGGGTGCTGGGTGCTCAGTGCTCAGGGTGCTGGGTGCTCAGTGCTCAGGGTGCTGGGTGCTCAGTACTCAGGGTGCTGGGTGCTCAGTGCTCAGGGTGATCGGTGCTCAGTACTCAGGGTGCTCAGTACTCAGGGTGCTGGGTGCTCAGTGCTCGGTGTGCTGGGTGCTCAGTGCTCAGGGTGCTGGGTGCTCAGTGCTCGGGGTGCTCGGTGCTCAGGGTGCTGGGTGCTCAGTCCTCAGGGTGCTCAGTGCTCAGGGTGCTGGGTGCTCAGTGCTCGGGGTGCTCGGTGCTCAGAACTCAGGGTGCTGGGTGCTCAGTACTCATGGTGCTGGGTGCTCAGTGCTCAGGGGGCTGGGTGCTCAGTGCTCAGGGTGCTGGGTGCTCAGTGCTCAGGGCGCTGGGTGCTCAGTGCTCGGGGTGCTGGGTGCTCAGTGCTCGGGGTGCTGGGTGGTCAGTGCTCAGTGCTCAGGGTGCTGGGTGCTCAGTGCTCAGTGCTCAGGGTGCTGGGTGCTCAGTACTCAGGGTGCTGGGTGCTCAGTACTCAGGGTGCTGGGAGCTCAGTGATCAGGGTGCTGGGTGCTCAGTACTCAAGGTGCTGGGTGCTCAGTGCTCAGGTTGCGGGGTGCTCAGTCCTCGGGGTGCTCCGTGCTCAGTGCTCAGGGGGCTGTGTGCTCAGTACTCAGGGTGCTCGGTGCTCAGTACTCAGGGTTCTCAGTGCTCAGGGTGCTGGGTGCTCAGTACTCAGGGTGCTCAGTGCTCAGTACTCGGGGTGCTGGGTGCTCAGTACTCAGGGCGCTCAGTGCTCAGTACTCGGGGTGCTGGGTGCTCAGTGCTCAGTGTGCTCAGTGCTCAGTGCTCGGGGCGCTGGGTGCTCAGTGCTCGGGGTGCTGGGTGCTCAGTACTCAGGGTGTTGTGTGCTCAGTGCTCAGTACTCAGCGTGCTGGGTGCTCAGTGCTCAGAGTGTTGGGTGCTCAGTACTCAGGGTGCTGGGTGCTCAGTGCTCAGTGCTCAGGGTGCTCAGTGCTCAGGGTGCTCAGTGCTCAGGGTGCTGGGTGCTCAGGGTGCTGGGTGCTCAGTGCTCGGGGTGCTGGGTGCTCAGTGCTGAGTGCTCAGGGTGCTGGGTGTTCAGTACTCAGGGTGCTCGGTGCTCAGTGCTCGGGGTGCTGGGTGCTCAGTACTCAGGGTGCTGGGGGCTCAGTACTCAGGGTGCTGGGTGCTCAGTGTTCAGGGTGCTGGGTGCTCAGTCCTCAGGGTGCTGGGTGCTCAGTACGCAGGGTGTTCGGTGCTCAGTACTCAGGGTGCTCAGTGCTCAGTACTCAGGGTGCTGGTTGCTCAGTGCTCGGGGTGCTCGGTGCTCAGTACTCAGAGTGCTGGGTGCTCAGTACTCAGGGTGCTGGGTGCTCAGGACTCAGGGTGCTGGGTGCTCAGTACTCAGGGTGCTGGGTGCTCAGTACTCAGGGTGCTGGGTGCTCAGTTCTCAGGGTGCTGTGTGCTCAGTACTCAGGGTGCTTGGTGCTCAGTACTTAGTGTGCTCGGTGCTCAGTACTCAGGGTGCTGGGTGCTCAGTGCTCAGGGTGCTTTGTACTCAGTACTCAGGGTTCTGGGTGCTCAGTACTCAGGGTGCTGGGTGCTCAGTGCTCAGGGTGCTGGGTGCTCAGTGCTCAGGGTGCTGGGTGCTCAGTACTCAGGGTGCTGGGTGCTCAGTGCTCAGGGTGATCGGTGCTCAGTACTCAGGGTGCTCAGTACTCAGGGTGCTGGGTGCTCAGTGCTCGGTGTGCTGGGTGCTCAGTGCTCAGGGTGCTGGGTGCTCAGTGCTCGGGGTGCTCGGTGCTCAGGGTGCTGGGTGCTCAGTCCTCAGGGTGCTCAGTGCTCAGGGTGCTGGGTGCTCAGTGCTCGGGGTGCTCGGTGCTCAGTACTCAGGGTGCTGGGTGCTCAGTACTCATGGTGCTGGGTGCTCAGTACTCAGGGGGCTGGGTGCTCAGTGCTCAGGGTGCTGGGTGCTCAGTGCTCAGGGCGCTGGGTGCTCAGTGCTCTGGGTGCTGGGTGCTCAGTGCTCGGGGTGCTGGGTGGTCAGTGCTCAGTGCTCAGGGTGCTGGGTGCTCAGTGCTCAGGGTGCTGGGAGCTCAGTGATCAGGGTGCTGGGTGCTCAGTACTCAAGGTGCTGGGTGCTCAGTGCTCAGGTTGCGGGGTGCTCAGTCCTCGGGGTGCTCCGTGCTCAGTGCTCAGGGGGCTGGGTGCTCAGTACTCAGGGTGCTCGGTGCTCAGTACTCAGGGTTCTCAGTGCTCAGGGTGCTGGGTGCTCAGTACTCAGGGTGCTCAGTGCTCAGTACTCGGGGTGCTGGGTGCTCAGTACTCAGGGCGCTCAGTGCTCAGTACTCGGGGTGCTGGGTGCTCAGTGCTCAGTGTGCTCAGTGCTCAGTGCTCGGGGTGCTGGGTGCTCAGTGCTCGGGGCGCTGGGTGCTCAGTGCTCGGGGTGCTGGGTGCTCAGTACTCAGGGTGCTGTGTGCTCAGTGCTCAGTACTCAGCGTGCTGGGTGCTCAGTGCTCAGAGTGTTGGGTGCTCAGTACTCAGGGTGCTGGGTGCTCAGTGCTCAGTGCTCAGGGTGCTCAGTGCTCAGGGTGCTCAGTGCTCAGGGTGCTGGGTGCTCAGGGTGCTGGGTGCTCAGTTCTCGGGGTGCTGGGTGCTCAGTGCTCAGTGCTCAGGGTGCTGGGTGCTCAGTGCTGAGTGCTCAGGGTGCTGGGTGTTCAGTACTCAGGGTGCTCGGTGCTCAGTGCTCAGGGTGCTGGGTGCTCAGTACTCAGGGTGCTGGGTGCTCAGTGCTCGGGGTGCTGGGTGCTCAGTGCTCAGGGTGATCAGTGCTCAGTACTCAGGGTGCTGGGTTCTCAGTGCTCTGGGTGCTGGGTGCTCAGTCCTCAGGGTGCTCAGTACTCAGGATGCTCTGTGCTCAGTGCTCAGTACTCAGGGTGCTCAGTACTCAGGGTGCTGGGTGCTCAGTGCTCGGGGTGCTGGGTGCTCAGTACTCAGGGTGCTGGGTGCTCAGTACTTGGGGTGCTGGGTGCTCAGTGCTCAGGGTGCTGGGTGCTCAGTGCTCGGGGTGCTGGGTGCTCACTGCTCAGAGTGATCGGTGCTAAGTGCTCAGAGTGCTGGGTGCTCAGTCCTCCGGGTGCTCAGTGCTCAGGGTGCAGGGTGCTCATTGCTCGGTGTGCTCGGTGCTCAGTACTCAGGGTGCTCAGTGCTCAGTACTCAGGGTGCTGGGTGCTCAGTACTCAGGTTGCTTGTTGCTCAGTACTTAGTGCTCAGGATGCTGGGTGCACAGTGCTCAGGGTGCTCGGTGCTCAGTGCTCAGGGTGCTGGCTGCTCAGTGCTCAGGGTGCTGGGTGCTCAGTACTTAGTGCTCAGGATGCTGGGTGCTCAGTGCTCAGGGTGCTGGGTGCTCAGTGCTCAGGGTGGTCAGTGCTCAGTGCTCAGTACTCAGGGTGCTTGGTGCTCAGTACTCAGGGTGCTGGGTGCTCAGTGCTCGGGTTACCCGGTGCTCAGTGCTCGGGTTGCTCGGTGCTCAGTACTCAAGGTGCTGAGTGCTCAGTGCTCAGGGTGCTGGGTGCTCAGTGCTCAGGGTGCTGGGTGCTCAGTGCTCAGCGTGCTTGATGCTCAGTACTCAGGGTGTTGGGTGCTCAGTGCTCAGGGTGCTGGGTGCTCAGTGCTCGGGGTGCTGGGTGCTCATTACTCAGGGTGCTGGGTGCTCAGTACTCAGGGTGCAGGGTGCTTAGTACTAGGGGTGCTGGGTGCTCAGTGCCCAGTGCTCAGGATGCTGGGTGCTCAGTGCTCGGGCTGCTGGGTGCTCAGTGCTCAGGGTGCTGGGTGCTCAGTACTCAGGGTGCTGGGTTCTCAGTACTCAGGGTGCTGGGTGCACTGTGCTAGGGGTGCTGGGTCCTCAGTGCTCGGGGTCTGGGTGCTCAGTACTCAGGGTGCTGGGTGCTCAGTACTCAGGGTGCTGGGTGCTCAGTGCTCAGGGTGCTGGGTGCTCAGTGCTCTGGGTGCTGGGTGCTCAGTGCTCAGGGTGCTGGGTGCTAAGTGCTCAGGGTGCTGGGTGCTCAGTGATCGGGGTGTTGGGTGCTGAGTGCTCAGGGTGCTGGGTGCTCAGTGCTCGGGGTGCTCGGTGCTCAGTGCTCAGGGTCCTGGGTGCTCAGTACTCAGGGTGCTGGGTGCTTAGTACTCAGGGTGCTCAGTGCTCAGTACACAGGGTGCTGGGTGCTCAGTGCTAGGGGTGCTGGGTGCTCAGTGCTCAGTACTCAGGGTGCTGGGTGCTCAGTGCTCAGGGTGCTGAGTGCTCAGTACTCAGCGTGCTGGGTGCTCAGTACTCAGGGTGCTGGGTGCTCAGTGCTCAGGGTGCTGGGTGCTCCGTGCTCAGTGTGCTGGGTGCTCAGTGCTCAGGGTGCTGGGTGCTCAGTACTCAGCGTGCTGGGTGCTCAGTACTCAGGGTGCTGGGTGCTCAGTGCTCAGGGTGCTGAGTGCTCAGTACTCATCGTGCTGGGTGCTCAGTTCTCAGGGTGCTGGGTGCTCAGTGCTCAGGGTGCTGGGTGCTCAGTACTCAGGGTGCTGGGTGCTCAGTGCTCAGTGTGCTGGGTGTTCAGTGCTCAGGGTGCTGGGTGCTCAGTACTCAGTGCTCGGGGTCCTGGGTGATCCGTGCTCGGGGTCCTGGGTGCTCAGTACTCAGGGTGCTGGGTGCTCATTCTCGGGGTGCTGGGTGCTCAGTGCTCGGTGTGCCGGGTGCTCAGTGCTCAGGGTGCTGGGGGCTCAGTACTCAGGGTGCTGGGTGCTCAGTACTCAGGGTGCTCGGTTCTCAGTACTCAGGGTGCTGGGTGCTCATTCTCGGGGTGCTGGGTTCTCAGTGCTCGGGTTGCTGGGTGGTCAGTACTCAGGGTGCTGGGGGCTCAGTACTCAGGGTGCTCCGTGCTCAGTACTCAGGGTGATCTGTTCTCAGTACTCAGGGTGCTGGGTGCTCAGTGCTCGGGGTGCTGGGTGCTCAGTACTCGGGGTGCTCAGTACTCAGGGTACTGGGTGCTCAGTACTCAGGGTGCTGGGTGCTCAGTGCTCGGGTGCTCGGTGCTCAGTACTCGGGGTGCTGGGTGCTCAGTACTCGGGGTGCTGGTTGCTCAGTGCTCAGGGTGCTGGGTGCTCAGTGCTCGGGGTGCTGGGTGCTCAGTGCTGAGGGTGCTGGCTGCTCAGTGCTCAGGGTGCTGGGTGCTCAGTACTCAGTGTGCTAGGTGCTCAGTACTCATGGTGCTCAGTGCTCAGTACTCAGCGTGCTGGGTGCTCAGTGCTCAGGGTCCTCGGTGCTCAGTACTCAGGGTGCTCAGTGCTCAGTACTCAGGGTGCTGGGTGCTCAGTGCTCAGGGTGCTGGGTGCTCAGTACTCAGGGTGCTGGGTGCTCAGTACTCAGGGTGCTGGGTGCTCAGTACTCAGGGTGCTGGGTGCTCAGTGCTCGGGGTGCTCGGTGATCAGTACTCAGGGTGCTGGGTGCTCAGTGCTCAGGGTGCTGAGTACTCAGTACTCAGGGTGCTGGGTGCTCAGTGCTCAGGGTGCTGGGTGCTCAGTGCTCAGGGTGCTGGGTGCTCAGTGCTCGGGGTGCTGGGTGCTCAGTGCTCGGGGTGCTGGGTGCTCAGTGCTCGGGGTGCTGGGTGCTCAGCGCTCGGGGTGCTGGGTGCTCAGTACTCAGGGTGCTGGGGGCTCAGTACTCAGGGTGCTGGGTGCTCAGTGTTCAGGGTGCTGGGTGCTCAGTCCTCAGGGTGCTGGGTGCTCAGTACTCAGGGTGTTCGGTGCTCAGTACTCAGGTTGCTCAGTACTCAGGGTGCTGGTTGCTCAGTTCTCGGGGTGCTCGGTGCTCAGTACTCAGAGTGCTGGGTGCTCAGTACTCAGGGTGCTGGGTGCTCAGTACTCAGGGTGCTGGGTGCTCAGTACTCAGGGTGCTGGGTGCTCAGTACTCAGGGTGCTGGGTGCTCAGTTCTCAGGGTGCTGTGTGCTCAGTACTCAGGGTGCTTGGTGCTCAGTACTTAGTGTGCTCGGTGCTCAGTACTCAGGGTGCTAGGTGCTCAGTGCTCAGGGTGCTTTGTACTCAGTACTCAGGGTTCTGGGTGCTCAGTGCTCAGGGTGCTGGGTGCTCAGTGCTCAGGGTGCTGGGTGCTCAGTACTCAGGGTGCTGGGTGCTCAGTGCTCAGGGTGATCGGTGCTCAGTACTCAGGGTGCTCAGTACTCAGGGTGCTGGGTGCTCAGTGCTCAGGTTGCTGGGTGCTCAGTGCTCGGGGTGCTCGGTGCTCAGGGTGCTGGGTGCTCAGTCCTCAGGGTGCTCAGTGCTCAGGGTGCTGGGTGCTCAGTGCTCGGGGTGCTCGGTGCTCAGAACTCAGGGTGCTGGGTGCTCAGTACTCATGGTGCTGGGTGCTCAGTACTCAGGGAGCTGGGTGCTCAGTGCTCAGGGTGCTGGGTGCTCAGTGCTCAGGGCGCTGGGTGCTCAGTGCTCGGGGTGCTGGGTGCTCAGTGCTCGGGGTGCTGGGTGGTCAGTGCTCAGTGCTCAGGGTGCTGGGTGCTCAGTGCTCAGTGCTCAGGGTGCTGGGTGCTCAGTACTCAGGGTGCTGGGTGCTCAGTACTCAGGGTGCTGGGAGCTCAGTGATCAGGGTGCTGGGTGCTCAGTACTCAAGGTGCTGGGTGCTCAGTGCTCAGGTTGCGGGGTGCTCAGTCCTCGGGGTGCTCCGTGCTCAGTGCTCAGGGGGCTGGGTGCTCAGTACTCAGGGTGCTCGGTGCTCAGTACTCAGGGTTCTCAGTGCTCAGGGTGCTGGGTGCTCAGTACTCAGGGTGCTCAGTGCTCAGTACTCGGGGTGCTGGGTGCTCAGTACTCAGGGCGCTCAGTGCTCAGTACTCGGGGTGCTGGGTGCTCAGTGCTCAGTGTGCTCAGTGCTCAGTGCTCGTGGTGCTGGGTGCTCAGTGCTCGGGGCGCTGGGTGCTCAGTGCTCGGGGTGCTGGGTGCTCAGTACTCAGGGTGCTGTGTGCTCAGTGCTCAGTACTCAGCGTGCTGGGTGCTCAGTGCTCAGAGTGTTGGGTGCTCAGTACTCAGGGTGCTGGGTGCTCAGTGCTCAGTGCTCAGGGTGCTCAGTGCTCAGGGTGCTCAGTGCTCAGGGTGCTGGGTGCTCAGGGTGCTGGGTGCTCAGTGCTCGGGGTGCTGGGTGCTCAGTGCTGAGTGCTCAGGGTGCTGGGTGTTCAGTACTCAGGGTGCTCGGTGCTCAGTGCTCAGGGTGCTGGGTGCTCAGTACTCAGGGTGCTGGGTGCTCAGTGCTCGTGGTGCTTTGTGCTCAGTGCTCAGGGTGATCAGTGCTCAGTACTCAGGGTGCTTGGTTCTCAGTGCTCTGGGTGCTGGGTGCTCAGTCCTCAGGGTGCTCAGTACTCAGGATGCTCTGTGCTCAGTGCTCAGTACTCAGGGTGCTCAGTACTCAGGGTGCTGGGTGCTCAGTGCTCGGGGTGCTGGGTGCTCAGTACTCAGGGTGCTGGGTGCTCAGTACTCGGGGTGCTGCGTGCTCAGTGCTCAGGGTGCTGGGTGCTCAGTGCTCGGGGTGCTGGGTGCTCACTGCTCAGAGTGATCGGTGCTCACTGCTCAGAGTGCTGGGTGCTCAGTCCTCCGGGTGCTCAGTGCTCAGGGTGCTGGGTGCTCATTGCTCGGTGTGCTCGGTGCTCAGTACTCAGGGTGCTGAGTGCTCAGTACTCAGGGTGCTGGGTGCTCAGTACTCAGGTTGCTTGTTGCTCAGTACTCAGGGTGCTGGGTGCTCAGTGCTCAGGGTGCTGGGTGCTCAGTGCTCGGGGTGCTGGGTGCTCAGGGCTGTGGTGCTGGGTGCTCAGTGCTCAGTGCTCAGGGTGCTGGGTGCTCAGTGCTCAGGGTGCTGGGTGCTCAGTACTCAGGGTGCTGGGTGCTCAGTACTCAGGGTGCTGGGTGCTCAGTGCTCAGGGTGCTCTGTGCTCAGTACTCAGGGTGCTGGGTGCTCAGTGCTTGGGGTGCTGCGTGCTCAGTGCTCAGGGAGCTGGGTGCTCAGTGCTCAGGGTGCTGGGTGCTCAGTACTCAGGGTGCTGGGTTCTCAGTACTCAGGGTGCTGGGTGCTCAGTCCTCGGGGTGCTCCGTGCTCAGTGATCAGGGTGCTGGGTGCTCAGTACTCAGGGTGCTCGGTGCTCAGTACTCAGGGTTTTCAGTGCTCAGTACTCAGGGTGCTGGGTGCTCAGTGCTCAGGGTGCTGGGTGCTCAGTACTCAGGGTGCTCAGTGCTCAGTACTCGGGGTACTTGGTGCTCAGTACTCAGGGTGCTCAGTGCTCAGTACTCGGGGTGCTGGGTGCTCAGTGCTCAATGTGCTCAGTGCTCAGTGCTCGGGGTGCTGGGTGCTCAGTGCTCGGGGCGCTGGGTGCTCAGTGCTCGGGGTGCTGGGTGCTCAGTACTCGGGGTGCTGGGTGCTCAGTGCTCAGGGTGCTCAGTGCTCAGTACTCAGTGCTCAGGGTGCTCAGTGCTCAGTGCTCAGGGTGCTGGGTGTTCAGTACTCAGGGTGCTGGGTGCTCAGTACTCAGGGTGCTGGGTGCTCAGTGCTCAGGGTGCTGGGAGCTCAGTAGTCTGGGTGTTGGGTGCTCAGTACTCAGGGTGCTGGGTGCTCCGTGCTCAGGGTGCTGGGTGCTCAGTGCTCAGGGTTCTGGGTGCTCAGTGCTCAGGGTGCTGGGTGCTCAGTACTCAGGGTGCTGGGTGCTTAGTGCTCGAGGTGCTCGGTGCTCAGTACTCAAGGTGCTGGGTGCTCAGTGCTCAGGGTGCTGGGTGCTCAGTACTCGGGGTGCTCCGTGCTCATGGTGCTGGGTGCTCAGTGCTCAGGGTGCTGGGTGCTCAGTGCTCGGGGTGCTGGGTGCTGAGTGCTCAGGGTGCTTGGTGCTCAGTGCTCGGGGTGCTCGGTGCTCAGTGCTCAGGGTGCTGGATGCTCAGTGTTCAGGGTGCTGGGTGCTTAGTACTCAGGGTGCTCAGTGCTCAGTACACAGGGTGCTGGGTGCTCAGTGCTCGGGGTGCTGGGTGCTCAGTGCTCAGTACTCAGTGTGCTGGGTGCTCAGTGCTCAGGGTGCTGGGTGCTCAGTACTCAGCGTGCTCGGTGCTCAGTACTCAGGGTGCTGGGTGCTCAGTGCTCAGGGTGCTGGTTGCTCAGTGCTCAGGGTGCTGGGTGCTCAGTGATCGGGGTGCTGGGTGCTCAGTACTCAGGGTGCTCAGTGCTCGGTTAGCTCGGTGCTCAGTACTCAGGGTGCTGGGTGCTCAGTACTCAGTGCTCGGGGTCCTGGGTGCTCCGTGCTCGGGGTGCTGGGTGCTCAGTGCTCTGGGTGCTGGGTGCTCAGTACTCAGGGTGCTGGGTGCTCAGTACTCAGGGTGCTGGGTGCTCAGTGCTCAGGGTGCTGTGTGCTCAGTACTCAGGGTGCTGGGTGCTCAGTACTCAGTGTGCTCGGTGCTCAGTACTCAGGGTGCTGGGTGCTCAGTGCTCAGGGTGATCGGTGCTCAGTACTCAGGGTGCTCAGTACTCAGGGTGCTGGGTGCTCAGTGCTCAGGGTGCTGGGTGCTCAGTACTCAGGGTGCTGGGTGCTCAGTGCTCGGGGTGCTGGGTGCTCAGTGCTCAGGGTGATCGGTGCTCAGTACTCAGTGTGCTGGGTGCTCAGTGCTCAGGGTGCTGGGTGCTCAGACCTCAGGGTGCTCAGTGCTCAGGGTGCTGGGTGCTCAGTACTCATGGTGCTGGGTGCTCAGTACTCAGGGGGCTGGGTGCTCAGTGCTCAGTGTGCTGGGTGCTCAGTGCTCAGGGCGCTGGGTGCTCAGTGCTCGGGGTCCTGGGTGCTCAGTGCTCGGGGTGCTGGGTGGTCAGTGCTCAGTGCTCAAGGTGCTGGGTGCTCAGTGCTCAGTGCTCAGGGTGCTGGGTGCTCAGTACTCAGGGTGCTGGGTGCTCAGTACTCAGGGTGCTGGTTGCTCAGTTCTCAGGGTGCTGGGTGATCAGTACTCTGGGTGTTGGGTGCTCAGTACTCAGGGTGCTCAGTGCTCAGTACTCGGGGTGCTGGGTGCTCAGTGCTCAGTGTGCTCAGTGCTCAGTGCTCAGGGTGCTGGGTGCTCAGTGCTCGGGGCGCTGGGTGCTCAGTGCTCGGGGTGCTGGGTGCTCAGTACTCAGGGTTCTGTGTGCTCAGTGCTCAGTACTCAGCGTGCTGGGTGCTCAGTGCTCAGAGTGTTGGGTGCTCAGTACTCAGGGTGCTGGGTGCTCAGTGCTCAGTGCTCAGGGTGCTCAGTGCTCGGGGTGCTGGGTGCTCAGGGTGCTGGGTGCTCAGTGCTCAGGGTGCTGGGTGCTCAGTGCTCTGGGTGCTGCGTGCTCAGTGCTCAGGGTGCTGGGTGCTCAGTGCTCAGGGTGCTGGGTGCTCAGTGATCGGGGTGATGGGTGCTGAGTGCTCAGGGTGCTGAGTGCTCAGTGCTCGGGGTGTTCGGTGCTCAGTGCTCAGGGTCCTTGGTGCTCAGTACTCAGTGTGCTTGGTGCTTAGTAATCAGGGTGCTCAGTGCTCAGTACACAGGGTGCTGGGTGCTCAGTGCTCGGGGTGCTGGGTGCTCAGTGCTCAGTACTCAGTGTGCTGGGTGCTCAGTGCTCAGGGTGCTGAGTGCTCAGTACTCAGCGTGCTGGGTGCTCAGTACTCAGGGTGCTGGGTGTTCAGTGCTCAGGGTGCTGGGTGCTCAGTGCTCAGGGTGCTGGGTGCTCAGTGCTCGGGGAGCTCGGTGCTCAGTACTCAGGGTGCTGGGTGCTCAGTACTCAGTGCTCGGGGTCCTGGGTGCTCCGTGCTCGGCGTGATCTGGTCTCAGTACTCAGGGTGCTGGGTGCTCAGTGCTCGGGGTGCTCGGTGCTCAGTACTCGGGGTGCTCAGTACTCAGGGTACTGGGTGCTCAGTACTCAGGGTGCTGGGTGCTCAGAGCTCGGGGTGCTCGGTGCTCAGTACTCGGGGTGCTGGGAGCTCAGTGCTCAGGGTGCTGGGTGCTCAGTGCTCGGGGTGCTGGGTGCTCAGTGCTGAGGGTGCTGGCTGCTCAGTGCTCAGGGTGCTGGGTGCTCAGTACTCAGGGTGCTAGGTGCTCAGTACTCAGGGTGCTCAGTGCTCAGTACTCAGCGTGCTGGGTGCTCAGTGCTCAGGGTCCTCGGTGCTCAGTACTCAGGGTGTTCAGTGCTCAGTACTCAGCGTGCTTTGTGCTCAGTGCTCAGGGTGCTCGGTGCTCAGTACTCAGGGTGCTGGGTGCTCAGTATTCAGGGTGCTGGGTGCTCAGTACTCAGGGTGCTGGGTGCTTAGTGCTCGGGGTGCTCGGTGATCAGTACTCAGGGTGCTGGGTGCTCAGTGCTCAGGGTGCTGAGTACTCAGTACTCAGGGTGCTGGGTGCTCAGTGCTCAAGGTGCTGGGTGCTCAGTGCTCAGGGTGCTGGGTGCTCAGTGCTCGGGGTGCTGGGTGCTCAGTGCTCGGGGTGGTGGGTGCTCAGTGCTCAGGGTGCTGGGTGCTCAGTACTCAGGGTGCTGGGTGCTCATTACTCAGGGTGCTGGGTGCTCAGTGCTCGGGGTGCTGGGTGCTCAGTGCTCAGTACTCAGGGTGCTGGGTGCTCAGTGCTCAGGGTGCTGGGTGCTCAGTACTCAGCGTGCTGGGTGCTCAGTACTCAGGGTGCTGGGTGGTCAGTGCTCAGGGTGCTGGTTGCTCAGTGCTCAGGGTGCTGGGTGCTCAGTGATCGGGGTGCTGGGTGCTCAGTACTCAGGGTGCTCAGTGCTCGGTTAGCTCGGTGCTCAGTACTCAGGGTGCTGGGTGCTCAGTACTCAGTGCTCGGGGTCCTGGGTGCTCCGTGCTCGGGGTGCTGGGTGCTCAGTGCTCTGGGTGCTGGGTGCTCAGTACTCAGGGTGCTGGGTGCTCAGTACTCAGGGTGCTGGGTGCTCAGTGCTCAGGGTGCTGTGTGCTCAGTACTCAGGGTGCTGGGTGCTCAGTACTCAGTGTGCTCGGTGCTCAGTACTCAGGGTGCTGGGTGCTCAGTGCTCAGGGTGATCGGTGCTCAGTACTCAGGGTGCTCAGTACTCAGGGTGCTGGGTGCTCAGTGCTCAGGGTGCTGGGTGCTCAGTACTCAGGGTGCTGGGTGCTCAGTGCTCGGGGTGCTGGGTGCTCAGTGCTCAGGGTGATCGGTGCTCAGTACTCAGTGTGCTGGGTGCTCAGTGCTCAGGGTGCTGGGTGCTCAGACCTCAGGGTGCTCAGTGCTCAGGGTGCTGTGTGCTCAGTACTCATGGTGCTGGGTGCTCAGTACTCAGGGGGCTGGGTGCTCAGTGCTCAGTGTGCTGGGTGCTCAGTGCTCAGGGCGCTGGGTGCTCAGTGCTCGGGGTCCTGGGTGCTCAGTGCTCGGGGTGCTGGGTGGTCAGTGCTCAGTGCTCAAGGTGCTGGGTGCTCAGTGCTCAGTGCTCAGGGTGCTGGGTGCTCAGTACTCAGGGTGCTGGGTGCTCAGTACTCAGGGTGCTGGTTGCTCAGTTCTCAGGGTGCTGGGTGATCAGTACTCTGGGTGTTGGGTGCTCAGTACTCAGGGTGCTCAGTGCTCAGTACTCGGGGTGCTGGGTGCTCAGTGCTCAGTGTGCTCAGTGCTCAGTGCTCAGGGTGCTGGGTGCTCAGTGCTCGGGGCGCTGGGTGCTCAGTGCTCGGGGTGCTGGGTGCTCAGTACTCAGGGTTCTGTGTGCTCAGTGCTCAGTACTCAGCGTGCTGGGTGCTCAGTGCTCAGAGTGTTGGGTGCTCAGTACTCAGGGTGCTGGGTGCTCAGTGCTCAGTGCTCAGGGTGCTCAGTGCTCGGGGTGCTGGGTGCTCAGGGTGCTGGGTGCTCAGTGCTCAGGGTGCTGGGTGCTCAGTGCTCTGGGTGCTGCGTGCTCAGTGCTCAGGGTGCTGGGTGCTCAGTGATCAGGGTGCAGGGTGCTCAGTGATCGGGGTGATGGGTGCTGAGTGCTCAGGGTGCTGAGTGCTCAGTGCTCGGGGTGTTCGGTGCTCAGTGCTCAGGGTCCTTGGTGCTCAGTACTCAGTGTGCTTGGTGCTTAGTAATCAGGGTGCTCAGTGCTCAGTACACAGGGTGCTGGGTGCTCAGTGCTCGGGGTGCTGGGTGCTCAGTGCTCAGTACTCAGGGTGCTGGGTGCTCAGTGCTCAGGGTGCTGAGTGCTCAGTACTCAGCGTGCTGGGTGCTCAGTACTCAGGGTGCTGGGTGTTCAGTGCTCAGGGTGCTGGGTGCTCAGTGCTCAGGGTGCTGGGTGATCAGTGCTCGGGGAGCTCGGTGCTCAGTACTCAGGGTGCTGGGTGCTCAGTACTCAGTGCTCGGGGTCCTGGGTGCTCCGTGCTCGGCGTGATCTGTTCTCAGTACTCAGGGTGCTGGGTGCTCAGTGCTCGGGGTGCTCGGTGCTCAGTACTCGGGGTGCTCAGTACTCAGGGTACTGGGTGCTCAGTACTCAGGGTGCTGGGTGCTCAGAGCTCGGGGTGCTCGGTGCTCAGTACTCGGGGTGCTGGGTGCTCAGTGCTCAGGGTGCTGGGTGCTCAGTGCTCGGGGTGCTGGGTGCTCAGTGCTGAGGGTGCTGGCTGCTCAGTGCTCAGGGTGCTGGGTGCTCAGTACTCAGGGTGCTAGGTGCTCAGTACTCAGGGTGCTCAGTGCTCAGTACTCAGCGTGCTGGGTGCTCAGTGCTCAGGGTCCTCGGTGCTCAGTACTCAGGGTGTTCAGTGCTCAGTACTCAGCGTGCTTTGTGCTCAGTGCTCAGGGTGCACGGTGCTCAGTACTCAGGGTGCTGGGTGCTCAGTATTCAGGGTGCTGGGTGCTCAGTACTCAGGGTGCTGGGTGCTTAGTGCTCGGGGTGCTCGGTGATCAGTACTCAGGGTGCTGGGTGCTCAGTGCTCAGGGTGCTGAGTACTCAGTACTCAGGGTGCTGGGTGCTCAGTGCTCAAGGTGCTGGGTGCTCAGTGCTCAGGGTGCTGGGTGCTCAGTGCTCGGGGTGCTGGGTGCTCAGTGCTCGGGGTGCTGGGTGCTCAGTGCTCAGGGTGCTGGGTGCTCAGTACTCAGGGTGCTGGGTGCTCATTACTCAGGGTGCTGGGTGCTCAGTGCTCAGGGTTCTGGGTGCTCAGTCCTCAGGGTGCTGGGTGCTCAGTACTCAGGGTGTTCGATGCTTAGTACTCAGGGTGCTCAATGCTCAGTACTCAGGGTGCTGGTTGCTCAGTGCTCGGGGTGCTCGGTGCTCAGTACTCAGGGTGCTGGGTGCTCAGTACTCAGGGTGCTGGGTGCTCCGTACTCAGGGTGCTGGGTGCTCAGTACTCAGGGTGCTGGGTGCTCAGTACTCAGGGTGCTGGGTGCTCAGTGCTCAGGGTGCTGGGTGCTCAGTACTCAGGGTGCTGGGTGCTCAGTACTCAGGGTGCTCGGTGCTCAGTACTCAGGGTGCTGGGTGCTCAGTGCTCAGGGTGCTTTGTACTCAGTACTCAGGGTTCTGGGTGCTCAGTACTCAGGGTGCTGGGTGCTCAGTGCTCAGGGTGCTGGGTGCTCAGTGCTCAGGGTGCTGTGTGCTCAGTACTCAGGGTGCTGGGTGCTCAGTGCTCAGGGTGATCGGTGCTCAGTACTCAGGGTGCTCAGTACTCAGGGTGCTGTGTGCTCAGTGCTCAGGGTGCTGGGTGCTCAGTACTCAGGGTGCTCAGTGCTCAGGGTGCTGGGTGCTCAGGGTGCTGGGTGCTCAGTGCTCGGGGTGCTGGGTGCTCAGTGCTCAGTTCTCAGGGTGCTGGGTGCTCAGTGCTCAGGGTGCTGTGTGCTCAGTGCTCAGTACTCAGCGTGCTGGGTGCTCAGTGCTCAGAGTGTTGGGTGCTCAGTACTCAGGGTGCTGGGTGCTCAGTGCTCAGTGCTCAGGGTGCTCAGTGCTCAGGGTGCTCAGTGCTCAGGGTGCTGGGTGCTCAGGGTGCTGGGTGATCAGTGCTCGGGGTGCTGGGTGCTCAGTGCTCAGTGCTCAGGGTGCTGGGTGCTCAGTACTCAGGGTGCTGGGTGCTCAGTGCTCGGGGTGCTGGGTGCTCAGTGCTCAGGGTGATCAGTGCTCAGTACTCAGGGTGCTGGGTGCTCAGTACTCAGGGTGCTGGGTGCTCAGTGCTCAGGGTGCTGGGTGCTCAGTACTCAGGGTGCTGGGTGCTCAGTACTCAGGGTGCTCCGTGCTCAGTACTCAGGGTGCTGGGTGCTCAGTGCTCAGGGTGCTTTGTACTCAGTACTCAGGGTTCTGGGTGCTCAGTACTCAGGGTGCTGGGTGCTCAGTGCTCAGGGTGCTGGGAGCTCAGTAGTCTGGGTGTTGGGTGCTCAGTACTCAGGGTGCTGGGTGCTCCGTGCTCAGGGTGCTGGGTGCTCAGTGCTCAGGGTTCTGGGTGCTCAGTGCTCAGGGTGCTGGGTGCTAAGTACTCAGGGTGCTGGGTGCTTAGTGCTCGAGGTGCTCGGTGCTCAGTGCTCAGGGTGCTCAGTGCTCAGTGCTCGGGGTGCTGGGTGCTCAGTGCTCGGGGCGCTGGGTGCTCAGTGCTCGGGGTGCTGGGTGCTCAGTACTCGGGGTGCTCAGTGCTCAGGGTGCTGGGTGCTCATTGCTCGGTGTTCTCAGTGCTCAGTACTCAGGGTGCTGAGTGCTCAGTACTCAGGGTGCTGGGTGCTCAGTACTCAGGTTGCTGGTTGCTCAGTACTCAGTGTGCTGGGTGCTCAGTGCTCAGGGTGCTGGGTGCTCAGTGCTCGGGGTGTTGGGTGCTCAGGGCTGTGGTGCTGGGTGCTCAGTGCTCAGTGCTCAGGGTGCTGGGTGCTCAGTGCTCAGTGCTCAGGGTGCTGGTTGCTCAGTACTCAGGTTGCTGGGTGCTCAGTACTCAGGGTGCTGGGTGCTCAGTGCTCAGGGTGCTCTGTGCTCAGTACTCAGGGTGCTGGGTGCTCAGTGCTTGGGGTGCTGCGTGCTCAGTGCTCAGGGAGCTGGGTGCTCAGTGCTCAGGGTGCTGGGTGCTCAGTACTCAGGGTGCTGGGTGCTCAGTGCTCGTTGTGCTCGGTGCTCAGTACTCAAGGTGCTGGGTGCTCAGTGCTCAGGGTGCTGGGTGCTCAGTCCTCGGTGTGCTCCGTGCTCAGTGATCAGGGTGCTGGGTGCTCAGTACTCAGGGTGCTCGGTGCTCAGTACTCAGGGTTTTCAGTGCTCAGTACTCAGGGTGCTGTGTGCTCAGTGCTCAGGGTGCTGGGTGCTCAGTACTCAGGGTGCTCAGTGCTCAGTACTCGGGGTGCTTGGTGCTCAGTACTCAGGGTGCTCAGTGCTCAGTACTCGGGGTGCTGGGTGCGCAGTGCTCAGGGTGCTCAGTGCTCAGTGCTCGGGGTGCTGGGTGCTCAGTGCTCGGGGCGCTGGGTGCTCAGTGCTCGGGGTGCTGGGTGCTCAGTACTCGGGGTGCTGGGTGCTCAGTGCTAGGGTGCTCAGTGCTCAGTACTCAGTGCTCAGGGTGCTCAGTGCTCAGTGCTCAGGGTTTTCAGTGCTCAGTGCTCAGGGTTCTGGGTGCTCAGTGCTCAGGGTGCTGGGTGCTAAGTACTCAGGGTGCTGGGTGCTCATTCTCGGGGTGCTGGGTGCTCAGTGCTCGCTGTGCTGGGTGCTCAGTGCTCAGGGTGCTGGGGGCTCAGTACTCAGGGTGCTGGGTGCTCAGTACTCAGGGTGCTCGGTTCTCTGTACTCAGGGTGCTGGGTGCTCATTCTCGGGGTGCTGGGTGCTCAGTGCTCGGGTTGCTGGGTGCTCAGTACTCAGGGTGCTGGGGGCTCAGTACTCAGGGTGCTTTGTGCTCAGTACTCAGGGTGATCTGTTCTCAGTACTCAAGGTGCTGGGTGCTCAGTGCTCGGGGTGCTGGGTGCTCAGTACTCGGGGTGCTCAGTACTCAGGGTACTGGGTGCTCAGTACTCAGGGTGCTGGGTGCTCAGTGCTCGGGGTGCTCGGTGCTCAGTACTCGGGGTGCTGGGTGCTCAGTACTCGGGGTGCTGTGTGCTCAGTGCTCAGGGTGCTGGGTGCTCAGT
This sequence comes from Microtus oregoni, assembly GCF_018167655.1. NCBI lineage: Eukaryota > Metazoa > Chordata > Mammalia > Rodentia > Cricetidae > Microtus > Microtus oregoni. Next base: position 423,027 of record NW_024543304.1, read on the forward strand.
GCTCGGGGTGCTGGGTGCTCAGTGCTCAGGGTGCTCAGTGCTCAGGGTGCTGGGTGCTCAGTGCTCGGGGTGCTCGGTGCTCAGGGTGCTGGGTGCTCAGTCCTCAGGGTGCTCAGTGCTCAGGGTGCTGGGTGCTCAGTGCTCGGGGTGCTCGGTGCTCAGTACTCAGGGTGCTGGGTGCTCAGTACTCATGGTGCTGGGTGCCCAGTACTCAGGGGGCTGGGTGCTCAGTGCTCAGGGTGCTGGGTGCTCAGTGCTCAGGGCGCTGGGTGCTCAGTGCTCGGGGTGCTGGGTGCTCAGTGCTCGGGGTGCTGGGTGGTCAGTGCTCAGTGCTCAGGGTGCTGGGTGCTCAGTGCTCAGTGCTCAGGGTGCTGGGTGCTCAGTACTCAGGGTGCTGGGTGCTCAGTACTCAGGGTGCTGGGTGCTCAGTGATCAGGGTGCTGGGTGCTCAGTACTCTGGGTGTTGGGTGCTCAGTAGTCAGGGTGCTGGGTGCTCAGTGCTCGGGGTGCTCGGTGCTCAGTACTCAAGGTGCTGGGTGCTCAGTGCTCAGGGTGCGGGGTGCTCAGTCCTCGGGGTGCTCCCTGCTCAGTGCTCAGCGGGCTGGGTGCTCAGTACTCAGGGAGCTCGGTGCTCAGTACTCAGGGTTCTCAGTGCTCAGGGTGCTGGGTGCTCAGTACTCAGGGTGCTCAGTGCTCAGTACTCGGGGTGCTGGGTGCTCAGTACTCAGGGCGCTCAGTGCTCAGTACTCGGGGTGCTGGGTGCTCAGTGCTCAGTGTGCTCAGTGCTCAGTGCTCGGGGTGCTGGGTGCTCAGTGCTCGGGGCGCTGGGTGCTCAGTGCTCGGGGTGCTGGGTGCTCAGTACTCAGGGGGCTGTGTGCTCAGTGCTCAGTACTCAGCGTGCTGGGTGCTCAGTGCTGAGAGTGTTGGGTGCTCAGTACTCAGGGTGCTGGGTGCTCAGTGCTCAGTGCTCAGGGTGTTCAGTGCTCAGGGTGCTCAGTGCTCAGGGTGCTGGGTGCTCAGGGTGCTGGGTGCTCAGTGCTCGGGGCGCTGGGTGCTCAGTGCTCAGGGTGCTGGGTGCTCAGTGCTGAGTGCTCAGGGTGCTGGGTGTTCAGTACTCAGGGTGCTCGGTGCTCAGTGCTCAGGGTGCTGGGTGCTCAGTACTCAGGGTGCTGGGTGCTCAGTGCTCGGGGTGCTGGGTGCTCAGGGTGATCAGTGCTCAGTACTCAGGGTGCTGGGTTCTCAGTGCTCTGGGTGCTGGGTGCTCAGTCCTCAGGGTGCTCAGTACTCAGGATGCTCTGTGCTCAGTGCTCAGTACTCAGGGTGCTCAGTACTCAGGGTGCTGTGTGCTCAGTGCTCGGGGTGCTGGGTGCTCAGTACTCAGGGTGCTGGGTGCTCAGTACTCGGGGTGCTGGGTGCTCAGTACTCAGGGTGCTGGGTGCTCAGTGCTCGGGGTGCTGGGTGCTCACTGCTCAGAGTGATCGGTGCTCAGTGCTCAGGGTGCTGTTTGCTCAGTCCTCCGGGTGCTCATTGCTCAGGGTGCTGGGTGCTCATTGCTCGGTGTGCTCAGTGCTCAGTACTCAGGGTGCTGAGTGCTCAGTACTCAGGGTGCTGGGTGCTCAGTACTCAGGTTGCTGGTTGCTCAGTACTCAGGGTGCTGGGTGCTCAGTGCTCAGGGTGCTGGGTGCTCAGTGCTCGGGGTGTTGGGTGCTCAGGGCTGTGGTGCTGGGTGCTCAGTGCTCAGTGCTCAGGGTGCTGGGTGCTCAGTGCTCAGTGCTCAGGGTGCTGGTTGCTCAGTACTCAGGGTGCTGGGTGCTCAGTACTCAGGGTGCTGGGTGCTCAGTGCTCAGGGTGCTCTGTGCTCAGTACTCAGGGTGCTGGGTGCTCAGTGCTTGGGGTGCTGCGTGCTCAGTGCTCAGGGAGCTGGGTGCTCAGTGCTCAGGGTGCTGGGTGCTCAGTGCTCGTTGTGCTCGGTGCTCAGTACTCAAGGTGCTGGGTGCTCAGTGCTCAGGGTGCTGGGTGCTCAGTCCTCGGGGTGCTCCGTGCTCAGTGATCAGGGTGCTGGGTGCTCAGTACTCAGGGTGCTCGGTGCTCAGTACTCAGGGTTTTCAGTGCTCAGTACTCAGGGTGCTGTGTGCTCAGTGCTCAGGGTGCTGGGTGCTCAGTACTCAGGGTGCTCAGTGCTCAGTACTCGGGGTGCTTGGTGCTCAGTACTCAGGGTGCTCAGTGCTCAGTACTCGGGGTGCTGGGTGCTCAGTGCTCAGGGTGCTCAGTGCTCAGTGCTCGGGGTGCTGGGTGCTCAGTGCTCGGGGCGCTGGGTGCTCAGTGCTCGGGGTGCTGGGTGCTCAGTACTCGGGGTGCTGGGTGCTCAGTGCTCAGGGTGCTCAGTGCTCAGTACTCAGTGCTCAGGGTGCTCAGTGCTCAGTGCTCAGGGTGCTGGGTGCTCAGTGCTCGGGGTGTTGGGTGCTCAGGGCTGTGGTGCTGGGTGCTCAGTGCTCAGTGCTCAGGGTGCTGGGTGCTCAGTGCTCAGTGCTCAGGGTGCTGGTTGCTCAGTACTCAGGGTGCTGGGTGCTCAGTACTCAGGGTGCTGGGTGCTCAGTGCTCTGGGTGCTCTGTGCTCAGTACTCAGGGTGCTGGGTGCTCAGTGCTTGGGGTGCTGCGTGCTCAGTGCTCAGGGAGCTGGGTGCTCAGTGCTCAGGGTGCTGGGTGCTCAGTACTCAGGGTGCTGGGTGCTCAGTGCTCGTTGTGCTCGGTGCTCAGTACTCAAGGTGCTGGGTGCTCAGTGCTCAGGGTGCTGGGTGCTCAGTCCTCGGGGTGCTCCGTGCTCAGTGATCAGGGTGCTGGGTGCTCAGTACTCAGGGTGCTCGGTGCTCAGTACTCAGGGTTTTCAGTGCTCAGTACTCAGGGTGCTGGGTGCTCAGTGCTCAGGGTGCTGGGTGCTCAGTACTCAGGGTGCTCTGTGCTCAGTACTCGGGGTGCTTGGTGCTCAGTACTCAGGGTGCTCAGTGCTCAGTACTCGGGGTGCTGGGTGCTCAGTGCTCAGGGTGCTCAGTGCTCAGTGCTCGGGGTGCTGGGTGCTCAGTGCTCGGGGCGCTGGGTGCTCAGTGCTCGGGGTGCTGGGTGCTCAGTACTCGGGGTGCTGGGTGCTCAGTGCTCAGGGTGCTCAGTGCTCAGTACTCAGTGCTCAGGGTGCTCAGTGCTCAGTGCTCAGGGTGCTGGGTGTTCAGTACTCAGGGTGCTGGGTGCTCAGTACTCAGGGTGCTGGGTGCTCAGTGCTCAGGGTGCTGGGAGCTCAGTAGTCTGGGTGTTGGGTGCTCAGTACTCAGGGTGCTGGGTGCTCCGTGCTCAGGGTGCTGGGTGCTCAGTGCTCAGGGTTCTGGGTGCTCAGTGCTCAGGGTGCGGGGTGCTAAGTACTCAGGGTGCTGGGTGCTTAGTGCTCGAGGTGCTCGGTGCTCAGTACTCAAGGTGCTGGGTGCTCAGTGCTCAGGGTGCTGGGTGCTCAGTACTCGGGGTTCTCCGTGCTCATGGTGCTGGGTGCTCAGTGCTCAGGGTGCTGGGTGCTCAGTGCTCGGGGTGCTGGGTGCTGAGTGCTCAGGGTGCTGGGTGCTCAGTGCTCGGGGTGCTCGGTGCTCAGTGCTCAGGGTGCTGGGTGCTCAGTACTCAGGGTGCTGGGTGCTTAGTACTCAGGGTGCTCAGTGCTCAGTACACAGGGTGCTGGGTGCTCAGTGCTCGGGGTGCTGGGTGCTCAGTGCTCAGTACTCAGGGTGCTGGGTGCTCAGTGCTCAGGGTGCTGTGTGCTCAGTACTCATTGTGCTGGGTGCTCAGTACTCAGGGTGCTGGGTGCTCAGTGCTCAGGGTGCTGGGTGCTCAGTGCTCAGGGTGCTGGGTGCTCAGTGATCGGGGTGCTGGGTGCTCAGTACTCAGGGTGCTCAGTGCTCAGTTAGCTCGGTGCTCAGTACTCAGGGTGCTGGGTGCTCAGTACTCAGTGCTCGGGGTCCTGGGTGCTCCGTGCTCGGGGTGCTGTGTGCTCAGTGCTCTGGGTGCTGGGTGCTCAGTACTCAGGGTGCTGGGTGCTCAGTACTCAGGGTGCTGGGTGCTCAGTGCTCAGGGTGCTGTGTGCTCAGTACTCAGGGTGCTGGGTGCTCAGTACTCAGGGTGCTCGGTGCTCAGTACTCAGGGTGCTGGGTCCTCAGTGCTCAGGGTGCTGGGTACTCAGTACTCAGGGTGCTGGGTGCTCAGTACTCAGGGTGCTGGGTGCTCAGTGCTCAGGGTGCTGGGTGCTCAGTGCTCAGGGTGCTGGGTGCTCAGTACTCATCGTGCTGGGTGCTCAGTGCTCAGGGTGATCGGTGCTCAGTACTCAGGGTGCTCAGTACTCAGGGTGCTGGGTGCTCAGTGCTCAGGGTGCTGGGTGCTCAGTACTCAGGGTGCTGGGTGCTCAGTGCTCGGGGTGCTGGGTGCTCAGTCCTCAGGGTGCTCAGTGCTCAGGGTGCTGGGTGCTCAGTACTCATGGTGCTGGGTGCTCAGTACTCAGGGGGCTGGGTGCTCAGTGCTCAGTGTGCTGGGTGCTCAGTGCTCAGGGCGCTGGGTGCTCAGTGCTCGGGGTGCTGGGTGCTCAGTGCTCGGGGTGCTGGGTGGTCAGTGCTCAGTACTCAAGGTGCTGGGTGCACAGTGCTCAGTGCTCAGGGTGCTGGGTGATCAGTACTCAGGGTGCTGGGTGCTCAGTACTCAGGGTGCTGGGTGCTCAGTTCTCAGGGTGCTGGGTGATCAGTACTCTGGGTGTTGGGTGCTCAGTACTCAGGGTGCTCAGTGCTCAGTACTCGGGGTGCTGGGTGCTCAGTGCTCAGTGTGCTCAGTGCTCAGTGCTCAGGGTGCTGGGTGCTCAGTGCTCGGGGCGCTGGGTGCTCAGTGCTCGGGGTGCTGGGTGCTCAGTACGCAGGGTGCTGTGTGCTCAGTGCTCAGTACTCAGCGTGCTGGGTGCTCAGTGCTCAGAGTGTTGGGTGCTCAGTACTCAGGGTGCTGGGTGCTCAGTGCTCAGTGCTGAGGGTGCTCAGTGCTCAGGGTGCTCAGTGCTCAGGGTGCTGGGTGCTCAGTGCTCAGTGCTCAGGGTGCTGGTTGCTCAGTACTCAGGGTTCTGGGTGCTCAGTACTCAGGGTGCTGGGTGCTCAGTGCTCAGGGTGCTGGGTGCTCAGTGCTCGGGGTGCTGGGTGCTCAGTACTCAGGGTGCTCGGTGCTCAGTACTCAGGGTGCTCGGTGCTCAGTACTCAGGGTGCTGGGTGCTCAGTACTCAGGGTGCTGGGTGCTCAGTACTCAGGGTGCTGGGTGCTCAGTGCTCAGGGTTCTGGGTGCTCAGTGCTCTGGGTGCTGGGTGCTCAGTGCTCAGGGTGCTGGGTGCTCAGTGCTCAGGGTGCTGGGTGCTCAGTGATCGGGGTGATGGGTGCTGAGTGCTCAGGGTGCTGAGTGCTCAGTGCTCGGGGTGCTCGGTGCTCAGTGCTCAGGGTCCTGGGTGCTCAGTACTCAGGGTGCTGGGTGCTTAGTAATCAGGGTGCTCAGTGCTCAGTACACAGGGTGCTGGGTGCTCAGTGCTCGGGGTGCTGGGTGCTCAGTGCTCAGTACTCAGGGTGCTGGGTGCTCAGTGCTCAGGGTGCTGAGTGCTCAGTACTCAGCGTGCTGGGTGCTCAGTACTCAGGGTGCTGGGTGTTCAGTGCTCAGGGTGCTGGGTGCTCAGTGCTCAGGGTGCTGGGTGCTCAGTGCTCGGGGAGCTCGGTGCTTAGTACTCAGGGTGCTGGGTGCTCAGTACTCAGTGCTCGGGGTCCTGGGTGCTCCGTGCTCGGGGTGATCTGTTCTCAGTACTCAGGGTGCTGGGTGCTCAGTGCTCGGGGTGCTGGGTGCTCAGTACTCGGGGTGCTCAGTACTCAGGGTACTGGGTGCTCAGTACTCATGGTGCTGGGTGCTCAGAGCTCGGGGTGCTCGGTGCTCAGTACTCGGGGTGCTGGGTGCTCAGTGCTCAGGGTGCTGGGTGCTCAGTGCTCGGTGTGCTGGGTGCTCAGTGCTGAGGGTGCTGGGTGCTCAGTGCTCAGGGTGCTGGGTGCTCAGTGCTCAGGGTGCTCGGTGCTCGGGGCGCTGGGTGCTCAGTGCTCGGGGTGCTCGGAGCTCAGTACTCAGGGTGCTGGGTGCTCAGTGCTCGGGGTGCTCGGTGCTCAGTACTCAGGGTGCTGGGTGCTCTGTGCTCGGGGTGCTGGGTGCTCAGTGCTCAGTACTCAGGGTGCTGGGTGCTCAGTGCTCAGGGTGCTGTGTGCTCAGTGCTCAGGGTGCTGGGTGCTCAGTGCTCAGGGTGCTGGGTAATCAGTGCTCAGGGTGCTGTGTGCTCAGTACTCAGGGTGCTGGGTGCTCAGTACTCAGGGTGCTGTGTGCTCAGTGCTCGGGTTGCTATGTGCTCAGTGGTCGCGGTGCTGCGTGCTCAGTGCTCGGGGTGCTCAGTGCTCAGTACTCAGGGTGCTGGGTGCTCAGTGCTCGAGGTGCTCAGTACTCAGGGTGCTGTTTGTTCAGTGCTCAGGGTGCTGGGTGCTTAGTACTCAGGGTGCTCGGTGCTTAGTACTCAGGGTGCTGGGTGCTCAGTAATCTGGGTGCTGGGTGCTCAGTGCTCAGGGTGCTCGGTGCTCAGTGCTCAAGGTGCTGGGTGCTCAGTACTCAGGGTGCTCATTGCTCAGGGTGCTGGGTGCTCAGTGCTCAGGGTGCTCGGTGCTCGGGGCACTGGGTGCTCAGTGCTCGGGGTGCTCAGAGCTCAGTACTCAGGGTGCTGGGTGCTCAGTGCTCGGGGTGCTGGGTGCTCAGTGCTCAGGGTGCTGGGTGCTCAGTGCTCAGGGTGCTGGGTGCTCAGTACTCGGGTTGCTGGGTGCTCAGTACTCAGTGTGCTGGGTGCTCAGTACTCAGGGTGCTGGGTGCTCAGTACTCGGGTGCTTGGTGCTCAGTGCTCAGGGTGCTGGGTGCTCAGTGCTCAGGGTGCTGGGTGCTCAGTTCTCAGGGTGCTGGGTGCTCAGTACTCGGGGTGCTGGGTGCTCAGTACTCAGGGTGCTGGGTGCTCAGTACTCAGGGTGCTGGGTGCTCAGTACTCGGGTGCTGGGTGCTCAGTGCTCAGTGTGATGGGTGCTCAGTGCTCGGGGTGCTGGGTGCTCAGTGCTCAGTACTCAGGGTGCTGGGTGCTCAGTGCTCGGGGTGCTGGGTGCTCAGTGCTCAGTACTCAGGGTGCTGGGTGCTCAGTGCTCAGGGTGCTGGGTGCTCAGTGCTCAGGGTGCTAGGTGCTCGGTGCTCGGGGTGCTGGGTGCTTAGTGCTCGGGGTGCCGGTGCTCAGTACTCGGTGTGCTCAGTGCTCAGTACTCTGGGCGCTGGGTGCTCAGTGCTCAGTACTCAGGGTGCTGGGTGCTCAGTGCTCAGGGTGCTGGGTGCTCAGTACTCAGGGTGCTGGGTGCTCGGTGCTCAGTATGCTGGGTGCTCAGTGCTCAGGGTGCTGGGTGCTCAGTACTCAGGGTGCTGGGTGCTCGGTGCTCAGTACGCTGGGTGCTCAGTACTCCGGGTGCTGGGTGCTCAGTTCTCGGGGTGCTCGGTGCTCAGTGCTCAAGGTGCTGCGTGCTCAGTACTCAGGGTGCTCATTGCTCAGGGTGCTGGGTGCTCAGTGCTCAGGGTGGCGAGTGCTCAGTACTCAGGGTGCTGGGTGCTCAGTGCACGGGGTGCTGGGTGCTCAGTGCTCAGGGTGCTGGGTGCTCAGTACTCAGGGTGCTGGGTGTTCAGTACTCGGGGTGCTGGGTTCTCAGTACTCAGGGTGCTGGGTGCTCAGTACTCCGGGTGCTGGGTGCTCAGTTCTCGGGGTGCTCGGTGCTCAGTACTCAGTGCTCAGGGTGCTCAGTGCTCAGTGCTCAGGGTGCTGGGTGTTCAGTACTCAGGGTGCTGGGTGCTCAGTACTCAGGGTGCTGGGTGCTCAGTGCTCAGGGTGCTCGGTGCTCGGGGCGCTGGGTGCTCAGTGCTCGGGGTGCTCGGAGCTCAGTACTCAGGGTGCTGGGTGCTCAGTGCTCTGGGTGCTCGGTGCTCAGAACTCAGGGTGCTGGGTGCTCTGTGCTCGGGGTGCTGGGTGCTCAGTGCTCAGTACTCAGGGTGCTGGGTGCTCAGTGCTCAGGGTGCTGTGTGCTCAGTGCTCAGGGTGCTGGGTGCTCAGTGCTCAGGGTGCTGGGTAATCAGTGCTCAGGGTGCTGTGTGCTCAGTACTCAGGGTGCTGGGTGCTCAGTACTCAGGGTGCTGTGTGCTCAGTGCTCGGGTTGCTATGTGCTCAGTGGTCGCGGTGCTGCGTGCTCAGTGCTCGGGGTGCTCAGTGCTCAGTACTCAGGGTGCTGGGTGCTCAGTGCTCGAGGTGCTCAGTACTCAGGGTGCTGTTTATTCAGTGCTCAGGGTGCTGGGTGCTTAGTACTCAGGGTGCTCGGTGCTTAGTACTCAGGGTGCTGGGTGCTCAGTACTCTGGGTGCTGGGTGCTCAGTGCTCGGGGTGCTCGGTGCTCAGTGCTCAAGGTGCTGGGTGCTCAGTACTCAGGGTGCTCATTGCTCAGGGTGCTGGGTGCTCAGTGCTCAGGGTGCTCGGTGCTCGGGGCGCTGGGTGCTCAGTGCTCGGGGTGCTCGGAGCTCAGTACTCAGGGTGCTGGGTGCTCAGTGCTCGGGGTGCTGGGTGCTCAGTGCTCAGGGTGCTGGGTGCTCAGTGCTCAGGGTGCTGGGTGCTCAGTACTCGGGTTGCTGGGTGCTCAGTACTCAGTGTGCTGGGTGCTCAGTACTCAGGGTGCTGGGTGCTCAGTACTCGGGTGCTTGGTGCTCAGTGCTCAGGGTGCTGGGTGCTCAGTGCTCAGGGTGCTGGGTGCTCAGTTCTCAGGGTGCTGGGTGCTCAGTACTCGGGGTGCTGGGTGCTCAGTACTCAGGGTGCTGGGTGCTCAGTACTCAGGGTGCTGGGTGCTCAGTACTCGGGTGCTGGGTGCTCAGTGCTCAGTGTGATGGGTGCTCAGTGCTCGGGGTGCTGGGTGCTCAGTGCTCAGTACTCAGGGTGCTGGGTGCTCAGTGCTCGGGGTGCTGGGTGCTCAGTGCTCAGTACTCAGGGTGCTGGGTGCTCAGTGCTCAGGGTGCTGGGTGCTCAGTGCTCAGGGTGCTAGGTGCTCGGTGCTCGGGGTGCTGGGTGCTTAGTGCTCGGGGTGCCGGTGCTCAGTACTCGGTGTGCTCAGTGCTCAGTACTCTGGGCGCTGGGTGCTCAGTGCTCAGTACTCAGGGTGCTGGGTGCTCAGTGCTCAGGGTGCTGGGTGCTCAGTACTCAGGGTGCTGGGTGCTCGGTGCTCAGTATGCTGGGTGCTCAGTGCTCAGGGTGCTGGGTGCTCAGTACTCAGGGTGCTGGGTGCTCGGTGCTTAGTACGCTGGGTGCTCAGTACTCCGGGTGCTGGGTGCTCAGTTCTCGGGGTGCTCGGTGCTCAGTGCTCAAGGTGCTGCGTGCTCAGTACTCAGGGTGCTCATTGCTCAGGGTGCTGGGTGCTCAGTACTCAGGGTGCTGGGTGCTCAGTGCTCAGGGTGCTCGGTGCTCGGGGCGCTGGGTGCTCGGGGTGCTCGGAGCTCAGTACTCAGGGTGCTGGGTTCTCAGTGCTCGGGGTGCTCGGTGCTCAGTACCCAGGGTGCTGGGTGCTCAGTGCTCGGGGTGCTCGGTGCTCAGTACGTTGTGTGCTCACTACTCAGGGTGCTGGGTGCTCAGTGCTCAGGGTGCTGGGTGCTCAGTGCTCAGGGTGCTGGGTGCTCAGTGCTCAGGGTGCTCAGTGCTCAGTGCTCGGGGTGCTGGGTGCTCAGTGCTCAGGGTGCTGGGTGCTCAGTGCTCAGGGTGCTCAGTGCTCAGTGCTCGGGGTGCTGGGTGTTCAGTGCTCGGGGCGCTGGGTGCTCACTGCTCGGGGTGCTGGGTGCTCAGTACTCGGGGTGCTGGGTGCTCAGTGCTCAGGGTGCTCAGTGCTCAGTACTCAGTGCTCAGGGTGCTCAGTGCTCAGTGCTCAGGGTGCTGGGTGTTCAGTACTCAGGGTGCTGGGTGCTCAGTACTCAGGGTGCTAGGTGCTCAGTGCTCAGGGTGCTGGGTGCTCAGGGCTCAGGGCGCTGGGTGCTCAGTGCTCGGGGTGCTCGGAGCTCAGTACTCAGGGTGCTGGGTGCTCAGTGCTCGGGGTGATCGGTGCTCAGTACTCAGGGTGATCGGTGCTCAGTGCTCGGGGTGCTCGGTGCTCAGTACGTTGGGTGCTCACTACTCAGGGTGCTGGGTGCTCAGTGCTCGGGGTGCTGGGTGCTCAGTGCTCGCGGTGCTGGGTGCTCAGTGCTCGGGGTGCTCGGTGCTCAGTACTCAGGGTGCTGGGTGCTCAGTACTCAGGGTGCTGGGTGCTCAGTACTCAGGGTGCTGTGTGCTCAGTGCTCGGGGTGCTATGTGCTCAGTGGTCGCGGTGCTGGGTGCTCAGTGCTCGGGGTGCTCAGTGCTCAGTACTCAGGGTGCTGGGTGCTCAGTGCTCGAGGTGCTCAGTACTCAGGGTGCTGTATGTTCAGTGCTCAGGGTGCTGGGTGCTCAGTACTCGGGGTGCTGGGTGCTCAGTGCTCGAGGTGCTCAGTACTCAGGGTGCTGTGTGTTCAGTGCTCAGGGTGCTGGGTGCTCAGTACTCGGGGTTCTGGGTGCTCAGTGCTCGGGGTGCTCGGTGCTCAGTGCTCAAGGTGCTGGGTGCTCAGTACTCAGGGTGCTCATTGCTCAGGGTGCTGGGTGCTCAGTGCTCAGGGTGCTCGGTGCTCGGGGCGCTGGGTGCTCAGTGCTCGGGGTGCTCGGAGCTCAGTACTCAGGGTGCTGGGTGCTCAGTGCTCGGGGTGCTGGGTGCTCAGTGCTCAGGGTGCTGGGTGCTCAGTGCTCAGGGTGCTGGGTGCTCAGTACTCGGGGTGCTGGGTGCTCAGTACTCAGTGTGCTGGGTGCTCAGTACTCAGGGTGCTGGGTGCTCAGTACTCGGGTGCTGGGTGCTCAGTACTCCGGGTGCTGGGTGCTCAGTTCTCGGGGTGCTCGGTGCTCAGTACTCAGTGCTCAGGGTGCTCAGTGCTCAGTGCTCAGGGTGCTGGGTGTTCAGTACTCAGGGTGCTGGGTGCTCAGTGCTCAGGGTGCTGGGTGCTCAGTGCTCAGGGTGCTCGGTGCTCGGGGCGCTGGGTGCTCAGTGCTCGGGGTGCTCGGAGCTCAGTACTCAGGGTGCTGGGTGCTCAGTGCTCGGGGTGCTCGGTGCTCAGTACTCAGGGTGCTGGGTGCTCAGTGCTCGGGGTGCTGGGTGCTCAGTGCTCAGTACTCAGGGTGCTGGGTGCTCAGTGCTCAGGGTGCTGTGTGCTCAGTGCTCAGGGTGCTGGGTGCTCAGTGCTCAGGGTGCTGGGTAATCAGTGCTCAGGGTGCTGGGTGCTCAGTGCTCAGGGTGCTGGGTAATCAGTGCTCGGGGTGCTGGGTGCTCAGTGCTCAGTACTCAGGGTGCTGTGTGCTCAGTGCTCGGTGTGCTATGTGCTCAGTGGTCGCGGTGCTGGGTGCTCAGTGCTCGGGGTGCTCAGTGCTCAGTACTCAGGGTGCTGGGTGCTCAGTGCTCGAGGTGCTCAGTACTCAGGGTGCTGTGTGTTCAGTGCTCAGGGTGCTGGGTGCTCAGTACTCGGGGTGCTGGGTGCTCAGTGCTCGAGGTGCTCAGTACTCAGGGTGCTGTGTGTTCAGTGCTCAGGGTGCTGGGTGCTCAGTACTCGGGGTGCTGGGTGCTCAGTGCTCGGGGTGCTCGGTGCTCAGTGCTCAAGGTGCTGGGTGCTCAGTACTCAGGGTGCTCATTGCTCAGGGTGCTGGGTGCTCAGTGCTCAGGGTGCTCGGTGCTCGGGGCGCTGGGTGCTCAGTGCTCGGGGTGCTCGGAGCTCAGTACTCAGGGTGCTGGGTGCTCAGTGCTCGGGGTGCTGGGTGCTCAGTGCTCAGGGTGCTGGGTGCTCAGTGCTCAGGGTGCTGGGTGCTCAGTACTCGGGTGCTGGGTGCTCAGTGCTCAGGGTGCTGGGTGCTCAGTGCTCGGGGTGCTGGGTGCTCAGTGCTCAGTACTCAGGGTGCTGGGTGCTCAGTGCTCAGGGTGCTGGGTGTTCAGTGCTCAGGGTGCTAGGTGCTCGGTGCTCGGGGTGCTGGGTGCTTAGTGCTCGGGGTGCCGGTGCTCAGTACTCGGGGTGCTCAGTGCTCAGTACTCTGGGCGCTGGGTGCTCAGTGCTCAGGGTGCTGGGTGCTCAGTACTCAGGGTGCTGGGTGCTCGGTGCTCAGTACGCTGGGTGCTCAGTGCTCAGGGTGCTGGGTGCTCAGTACTCAGGGTGCTGGGTGCTCAGTGCTCGGGGTGCTGGGTTCTCAGTGCTCAGTACTCAGGGTGCTGGGTGCTCAGTGCTCAGGGTGCTGGGTGCTCAGTACTCAGGGTGCTGGGTGCTCGGTGCTCAGTATGCTGGGTGCTCAGTGCTCAGGGAGCTGGGTGCTCAGTACTCAGGGTGCTGGGTGCTCGGTGCTCAGTACGCTGGGTGCTCAGTACTCCGGGTGCTGGGTGCTCAGTTCTCGGGGTGCTCGGTGCTCAGTGCTCAAGGTGCTGGGTGCTCAGTACTCAGGGTGCTCATTGCTCAGGGTGCTGGGTGCTCAGTACTCAGGGTGCTGGGTGCTCAGTGCTCAGGGGGCTCGGTGCTCGGGGCGCTGGGTGCTCGGGGTGCTCGGAGCTCAGTACTCAGGGTGCTGGGTGCTCAGTGCTCGGGGTGCTCGGTGCTCAGTACGTTGTGTGCTCACTACTCAGGGTGCTGGGTGCTCAGTGCTCAGGGTGCTGGGTGCTCAGTGCTCAGGGTGCTGGGTGCTCAGTGCTCAGGGTGCTGGGTGCTCAGTACTCAGGGTGCTCATTGCTCAGTACTCGCTGTGCTTGGTGCTCAGTACTCAGGGTGCTCAGTGCTCAGTACTCGGGGTGCTGGGTGCTCAGTGCTCAGGGTGCTCAGTGCTCGGGGTGCTGGGTGTTCACTGCTCGGGGCGCTGGGTGCTCAGTGCTCGGGGTGCTGGGTGCTCAGTACACGGGGTGCTGGGTGCTCAGTGCTCAGGGTGCTCAGTGCTCAGTACTCAGTGCTCAGGGTGCTCAGTGCTCAGTGCTCAGGGTGCTGGGTGTTCAGTACTCAGGGTGCTGGGTGCTCAGTACTCAGGGTGCTAGGTGCTCAGTGCTTAGGGTGCTGGGTGCTCAGTGCTCGGGGCGCTGGGTGCTCAGTGCTCGGGGTGCTCGGAGCTCAGTACTCAGGGTGCTGGGTGCTCAGTGCTCGGGGTGATCGGTGCTCAGTACTCAGGGTGCTGGGTGCTCAGTGCTCGGGGTGCTCGGTGCTCAGTACGTTGGGTGCTCACTACTCAGGGTGCTGGGTGCTCAGTGCTCGGGGTGCTGGGTGCTCAGTGCTCGCGGTGCTGGGTGCTCAGTGCTCGGGGTGCTCGGTGCTCAGTACTCAGGTTGCTGGGTGCTCAGTGCTCGGGGTGCTGGGTGCTCAGTGCTCGCGGTGCTGGGTGCTCAGTGCTCGGGGTGCTCGGTGCTCAGTACTCAGGGTGCTGGGTGCTCAGTGCTCGAGGTGCTCAGTACTCAGGGTGCTGTGTGTTCAGTGCTCAGGGTGCTGGGTGCTCAGTACTCAGGGTGCTCGGTGCTTAGTACTCAGGGTGCTTGGTGCTCAATACTCCGGCTGCTGGGTGCTCAGTGCTCGGGGTGCTCGGTGCTCAGTGCTCAAGGTGCTGGGTGCTCAGTACTCAGGGTGCTCATTGCTCAGGGTGCTGGGTGCTCAGTACTCAGGGTGCTGGGTGCTCAGTGCTCAGGGTGCTCGGTGCTCGGGGCGCTGGGTGCTCAGTCCTCGGGGTGCTCGGAGCTCAGTACTCAGGGTGCTGGGTGCTCAGTGCTCGGGGTTCTCGGTGCTCAGTACTCAGGGTGCTGGGTGTTCAGTACTTGGGGTGCTGGGTTCTCAGTACTCAGGGTGCTGGGTGCTCAGTACTCGGGGTGCTGGGTTCGCAGTACACAGGTTGCTGGGTGCTCAGTACTCAGGGTGCTGGGTGCTCAGTACTCGGGTGCTGGGTGCTCAGTGCTCAGGGTGCTGGTTGCTCAGTGCTCGGGGTGCTGGGTGCTCAGGGCTCAGTACTCAGGGTGCTGGGTGCTCAGTGCTCGGGGTGCTGGGTGCTGAGTGCTCAGTACTCAGGGTGCTGGGTGCTCAGGGCTCAGGGTGTTGGGTCCTCAGTGCTCAGGGTCCTGGGTGCTCAGTGCTCGGGGTGCTGGGTGCTCAGTGCTCAGTACTCAGGGTGCTGGGTGCTCAGTGCTCAGGGTGCTGGGTGCTCAGTGCACGGGGTGCTGGGTGCTCAGTGCTCAGGGTGCTGGGTGCTCAGTGCTCAGGGTGCCGAGTGCTCAGTACTCAGGGTGCAGGGTGCTCAGTGCACGGGGTGCTGGTTGCTCAGTGCTCAAGGTGCTGGGTGCTCAGTACTCAGGGTGCTGGGTGTTCAGTACTCGGGGTGCTGGGTTCTCAGTACTCAGGGTGCTGGGTGCTCAGTACTCCGGGTGCTGGGTGCTCAGTTCTCGGGGTGCTCGGTGCTCAGTACTCAGTGCTCAGGCTGCTCAGTGCTCAGTGCTCAGGGTGCTGGGTGTTCAGTACTCAGGGTGCTGGGTGCTCAGTGCTCAGGGTGCTGGGTGCTCAGTGCTCAGGGTGCTCGGTGCTCGGGGCGCTGGGTGCTCAGTCCTCGGGGTGCTCGGAGCTCAGTACTCAGGGTGCTGGGTGCTCAGTGCTCGGGGTGCTCGGTGCTCAGTACTCAGGGTGCTGGGTGCTCAGTGCTCGGGGTGCTGGGTGCTCAGTGCTCAGTACTCAGGGTGCTGGGTGCTCAGTGCTCAGGGTGCTCAGTACTCAGGGTGCTGGGTGCTTAGTGCTCGAGGTGCTCAGTACTCAGTGTGCTGTGTGTTCAGTGCTCAGGGTGCTGGGTGCTCAGTACTCAGGATGCTCGGTGCTTAGTACTCAGGGTGCTGGGTGCTCAGTACTCTGGGTGCTGGGTGCTCAGTGCTCGGGGTGCTCGGTGCTCAGTGCTCAAGGTGCTGGGTGCTCAGTACTCACGGTGCTCATTGCTCAGGGTGCTGGGTGCTCAGTGCTCAGGGTGCTCGGTGCTCGGGGCGCTGGGTCCTCAGTGCTCGTGGTGCTCGGAGCTCAGTACTCAGGGTGCTGGGTGCTCAGTGCTCGGGGTGCTCGGTGCTGAGTACTCAGGGTGCTGGGTGCTCAGTGCTCGGGGTGCTGGGTGCTCAGTGCTCAGGGTGCTGGGTGCTCAGTGCTCGGGGTGCTGGGTGCTCAGTGCTCAGGGTGCTGGCTGCTCAGTGCTCGGGGTGCTGGGTGCTCAGTGCTCAGTACTCAGGGTGCTGGGTGCTCAGTGCTCAGGGTGCTGGGTGCTCAGTGCTCGGGGTGCTGGGTGCTCAGTACTCAGGGTGCTGGGTGCTCAGTACTTCGGGTGCTGGGTGCTCAGTTCTCGGGGTGCTCGGTGCTCAGTACTCAGTGCTCAGGGTGCTCAGTGCTCAGTGCTCAGGGTGCTGGGTGTTCAGTACTCAGGGTGCTGGGTGCTCAGTGCTCAGGGTGCTGGGTGCTCAGTGCTCAGGGTGCTCGGTGCTCGGGGCGCTGGGTGCTCAGTGCTCGGGGTGCTCGGAGCTCAGTACTCAGGGTGCTGGGTGCTCAGTGCTCGGGGTGCTCGGTGCTCAGTACTCAGGGTGCTGGGTGCTCAGTGCTCTGGGTGCTGGTTGCTCAGTGCTCAGTACTCAGGGTGCTGGGTGCTCAGTGCTCAGGGTGCTGTGTGCTCAGTGCTCAGGGTGCTGGGTGCTCAGTGCTCAGGGTGCGGGGTAATCAGTGCTCAGGGTGCTGGGTGCTCAGTACTCAGGGTGCTGGGTGCTCAGTACTCAGGGTGCTGGGTGCTCAGTGCTCGGGGTGCTATGTGATCAGTGGTCGCGGTGCTGGGTGCTCAGTACTCAGGGTGCTCATTGCTCAGGGTGCTGGGTGCTCAGTACTCAGGGTGCTGGGTGCTCAGTGCTCGAGGTGCTCAGTACTCAGGGTGCTGTGTGTTCAGTGCTCAGGGTGCTTGGTGCTCAGTACTCAGGGTGTTCGGTGCTTAGTACTCAGGGTGCTGGGTGCTCAGTACTCCGGGTGCTGGGTGCTCAGTGCTCGGGGTGCTCGGTGCTCAGTGCTCAAGGTGCTGGGTGCTCAGTACTCAGGGTGCTCATTGCTCAGGGTGCTGGGTGCTCAGTGCTCAGGGTGCTCGGTGCTCAGGGCGCTGGGTGCTCAGTGCTCGGGGTGCTCGGAGCTCAGTACTCAGGGTGCTGGGTGCTCAGTGCTCGGGGTGCTCGGTGCTCAGTACTCAGGGTGCTGGGTGCTCAGTGCTCGGGGTGCTGGGTGCTCAGTGCTCAGGATGCTGGGTGCTCAGTACTCAGGGTGCTCGGTGCTTAGTACTCAGGGTGCTCGGTGCTCGGGGTGCTGGGTGCTCAGTGCTCGGGGTGCTAGGTGCTCAGTACTCAGAGTGCTGGGTGCTCAGTACTCAGGGTACTTGGTGCTCAGTACTCGGGTGCTGGGTGCTCAGTGCTCAGGGTGCTGGGTGCTCAGTGCTCGGGGTGATGGGTGCTCAGTGCTCAGTACTCAGGGTGCTGGGTGCTCAGTGCTCGGGGTGCTGGGTGCTCAGTGCTCAGTACTCAGTGTGCTGGGTGCTCAGTGCTCAGGGTGCTGGGTGCTCAGTGCTCAGGGTGCTGGGTGCTCAGTGCTCAGGGTGCTGGGTACACAGTGCTCAGGGTGCTGGGTTCCCAGTACTCAGGGAGCTCAGTGCTCAGTACTCGGGGTGCTGGGTGCTCAGTGCTCAGGGTGCTCAGTGCTCAGTACTCGGGGTGCTGTGTGCTCAGTGCTCCGGGTGCTCAGTGCTCAGTGCTCGGGTTGCTGGGTGGTCAGTGCTCGGGGCGCTGGGGGCTCAGTGCTCGGTGTGCTGGGTGCTCAGTACTCGGGGTGCTGGGTGCTCAGTGCTCAGGGTGCTCAGTGCTCAGTACTCAGTGCTCAGGGTGCTCAGTGCTCAGTGCTCAGGGTGCTGGGTGTTCAGTTCTCAGGGTGCTGGGTGCTTAGTTCTCAGGGTGCTGGGTGCTCAGTGCTCAGGGTGCTGGGTGCTCAGTGCTCAGGGTGCTGGGTGCTCAGTGCTCAGGGTTCTGGGTGCTCAGTACTCAGGGTGCTCAGTGCTCAGTACTCGGGGTGCTTGGTGCTCAGTACTCAGGGTGCTCGGTGCTCAGTACTCGGGGTGCTGGGTGCTCAGTGCTCAGGGTGCTCAGTGCTCAGTGCTCGGGGTGCTGGGTGTTCACTGCTCGGGGCGCTGGGTGCTCAGTGCTCGGGGTGCTGGGTGCTCAGTACACGGGGTGCTGGGTGCTCAGTGCTCAGGGTGCTCAGTGCTCAGTACTCAGTGCTCAGGGTGCTCAGTGCTCAGTGCTCAGGGTGCTGGGTATTCAGTACTCAGGGTGCTGGGTGCTCAGTACTCAGGGTGCTAGGTGCTCAGTGCTCAGGGTGCTGGGTGCTCAGTGCTCGGGGCGCTGGGTGCTCAGTGCTCGGGGTGCTCGGAGCTCAGTACTCAGGGTGCTGGGTGCTCAGTGCTCAGGGTGATCGGTGCTCAGTACTCAGGTTGCTGGATGCTCAGTGCTCGGGGTGCTCGGTGCTCAGTACGTTGGGTGCTCACTACTCAGGGTGCTGGGTGCTCAGTGCTCGGGGTGCTGGGTGCTCAGTGCTCGCGGTGCTGGGTGCTCAGTGCTCGGGGTGCTCGGTGCTCAGTACTCAGGTTGCTGGGTGCTCAGTGCTTGGGGTGCTTGGTGCTCAGTGCTCGCGGTGCTGGGTGCTCAGTGCTCGGGGTGCTCGATGCTCAGTACTCAGGGTGCTGGGTGCTCAGTGCTCGAGGTGCTCAGTACTCAGGGTGCTGTGTGATCAGTGCTCAGGGTGCTGGGTGCTCAGTACTCAGGGTGCTCGGTGCTTAGTACTCAGGGTGCTTGGTGCTCAATACTCCGGGTGCTGGGTGCTCAGTGCTCGGGGTGCTCGGTGCTCAGTGCTCAAGGTGCTGGGTGCTCAGTACTCAGGGTGCTCATTGCTCAGGGTGCTGGGTGCTCAGTACTCAGGGTGCTGGGTGCTCAGTGCTCAGGGTGCTCGGTGCTCGGGGCGCTGGGTGCTCAGGCCTCGGGGTGCTCTTAGCTCAGTACTCAGGGTGCTGGGTGCTCAGTGCTCGGGGTTCTCGGTGCTCAGTACTCAGGGTGCTGGGTGTTCAGTACTCGGGGTGCTGGGTTCTCAGTACTCAGGGTGCTGGGTGCTCAGTACTCGGCGTGCTGGGTTCGCAGTACACAGGTTGCTGGGTGCTCAGTACTCAGGGTGCTGGGTGCTCAGTACTCGGGTGCTGGGTGCTCAGTGCTCAGGGTGCTGGGTGCTCAGTGCTCGGGGTGCTGGGTGCTGGGTGCTCAGTACTCAGGGTGCTGGGTGCTCAGTACTCGGGTGCTCAGGGCTCAGTACTCAGGGTGCTGGGTGCTCAGTGCTCGGGGTGCTGGGTGCTGAGTGCTCAGTACTCAGGGTGCTGGGTGCTCAGGGCTCAGGGTGCTGGGTCCTCAGTGCTCAGGGTGCTGGGTGCTCAGTGCTCGGGGTGCTGGGTGCTCAGTGCTCAGTACTCAGGGTGCTGGGTGCTCAGTGCTCAGGGTGCTGGGTGCTCAGTGCACGGGGTGCTGGGTGCTCAGTGCTCAGGGTGCTGGGTGCTCAGTGCTCAGGGTGCCGAGTGCTCAGTACTCAGGGTGCTGGGTGCTCAGTGCACGGGGTGCTGGTTGCTCAGTGCTCAGGGTGCTGGGTGCTCAGTACTCAGGGTGCTGGGTGTTCAGTACTCGGGGTGCTGGGTTCTCAGTACTCAGGGTGCTGGGTGCTCAGTACTCCGGGTGCTGGGTGCTCAGTTCTCGGGGTGCTCGGTGCTCAGTACTCAGTGCTCAGGCTGCTCAGTGCTCAGTGCTCAGGGTGCTGGGTGTTCAGTACTCAGGGTGCTGGGTGCTCAGTGCTCAGGGTGCTGGGTGCTCAGTGCTCAGGGTGCTCGGTGCTCGGGGCGCTGGGTGCTCAGTCCTCGGGGTGCTCGGAGCTCAGTACTCAGGGTGCTGGGTGCTCAGTGCTCGGGGTGCTCGGTGCTCAGTACTCAGGGTGCTGGGTGCTCAGTGCTCGGGGTGCTGGGTGCTCAGTGCTCAGTACTCAGGGTGCTGGGTGCTCAGTGCTCAGGGTGCTCAGTACTCAGGGTGCTGGGTGCTCAGTGCTCGAGGTGCTCAGTACTCAGGGTGCTGTGTTTTCAGTGCTCAGGGTGCTGGGTGCTCAGTACTCAGGGTGCTCGGTGCTTAGTACTCAGGGTGCTGGGTGCACAGTACTCCGGGTGCTGGGTGCTCAGTGCTCGGGGTGCTCGGTGCTCAGTGCTCAAGGTGCTGGGTGCTCAGTACTCACGGTGCTCATTGCTCAGGGTGCTGGGTGCTCAGTGCTCAGGGTGCTCGGTGCTCGGGGCGCTGGGTCCTCAGTGCTCGGGGTGCTCGGAGCTCAGTACTCAGGGTGCTGGGTGCTCAGTGCTCGGGGTGCTCGGTGCTGAGTACTCAGGGTGCTGGGTGCTCAGTGCTCGGGGTGCTGGGTGCTCAGTGCTCAGGGTGCTGGGTGCTCAGTGCTCGGGGTGCTGGGTGCTCAGTGCTCAGGGTGCTGGCTGCTCAGTGCTCGGGGTGCTGGGTGCTCAGTGCTCAGTACTCAGGGTGCTGGGTGCTCAGTGCTCAGGGTGCTGGGTGCTCAGTGCTCGGGGTGCTGGGTGCTCAGTACTCAGGGTGCTGGGTGCTCAGTACTTCGGGTGCTGGGTGCTCAGTTCTCGGGGTGCTCGGTGCTCAGTACTCAGTGCTCAGGGTGCTCAGTGCTCAGTGCTCAGGGTGCTGGGTGTTCAGTACTCAGGGTGCTGGGTGCTCAGTGCTCAGGGTGCTGGGTGCTCAGTGCTCAGGGTGCTCGGTGCTCGGGGCGCTGGGTGCTCAGTGCTCGGGGTGCTCGGATCTCAGTACTCAGGGTGCTGGGTGCTCAGTGCTCGGGGTGCTCGGTGCTCAGTACTCAGGGTGCTGGGTGCTCAGTGCTCTGGGTGCTGGTTGCTCAGTGCTCAGTACTCAGGGTGCTGGGTGCTCAGTGCTCAGGGTGCTGTGTGCTCAGTGCTCAGGGTGCTGGGTGCTCAGTGCTCAGGGTGCGGGGTAATCAGTGCTCAGGGTGCTGGGTGCTCAGTACTCAGGGTGCTGGGTGCTCAGTACTCAGGGTGCTGGGTGCTCAGTGCTCGGGGTGCTATGTGATCAGTGGTCGCGGTGCTGGGTGCTCAGTACTCAGGGTGCTCATTGCTCAGGGTGCTGGGTGCTCAGTACTCAGGGTGCTGGGTGCTCAGTGCTCGAGGTGCTCAGTACTCAGGGTGCTGTGTGTTCAGTGCTCAGGGTGCTTGGTGCTCAGTACTCAGGGTGTTCGGTGCTTAGTACTCAGGGTGCTGGGTGCTCAGTACTCCGGGTGCTGGGTGCTCAGTGCTCGGGGTGCTCGGTGCTCAGTGCTCAAGGTGCTGGGTGCTCAGTACTCAGGGTGCTCATTGCTCAGGGTGCTGGGTGCTCAGTGCTCAGGGTGCTCGGTGCTCAGGGCGCTGGGTGCTCAGTGCTCGGGGTGCTCGGAGCTCAGTACTCAGGGTGCTGGGTGCTCAGTGCTCGGGGTGCTCGGTGCTCAGTACTCAGGTTGCTGGGTGCTCAGTGCTCGGGGTGCTGGGTGCTCAGTGCTCAGGATGCTGGGTGCTCAGTACTCAGGGTGCTCGGTGCTTAGTACTCAGGGTGCTCGGTGCTCGGGGTGCTGGGTGCTCAGTTCTCGGGGTGCTAGGTGCTCAGTACTCAGAGTGCTGGGTGCTCAGTACTCAGGGTACTTGGTGCTCAGTACTCGGGTGCTGGGTGCTCAGTGCTCAGGGTGCTGGGTGCTCAGTGCTCGGGGTGATGGGTGCTCAGTGCTCAGTACTCAGGGTGCTGGGTGCTCAGTGCTCGGGGTGCTGGGTGCTCAGTGCTCAGTACTCAGTGTGCTGGGTGCTCAGTGCTCAGGGTGCTGGGTGCTCAGTGCTCAGGGTGCTGGGTGCTCAGTGCTCAGGGTGCTGGGTACACAGTGCTCAGGGTGCTGGGTTCCCAGTACTCAGGGAGCTCAGTGCTCAGTACTCGGGGTGCTGGGTGCTCAGTGCTCAGGGTGCTCAGTGCTCAGTACTCGGGGTGCTGTGTGCTCAGTGCTCCGGGTGCTCAGTGCTCAGTGCTCGGGTTGCTGGGTGGTCAGTGCTCGGGGCGCTGGGGGCTCAGTGCTCGGTGTGCTGGGTGCTCAGTACTCGGGGTGCTGGGTGCTCAGTGCTCAGGGTGCTCAGTGCTCAGTACTCAGTGCTCAGGGTGCTCAGTGCTCAGTGCTCAGGGTGCTGGGTGTTCAGTTCTCAGGGTGCTGGGTGCTTAGTACTCAGGGTGCTGGGTGCTCAGTGCTCAGGGTGCTGGGTGCTCAGTGCTCAGGGTGCTGGGTGCTCAGTGCTCAGGGTTCTGGGTGCTCAGTACTCAGGGTGCTCAGTGCTCAGTACTCGGGGTGCTTGGTGCTCAGTACTCAGGGTGCTCGGTGCTCAGTACTCGGGGTGCTGGGTGCTCAGTGCTCAGGGTGCTCAGTGCTCAGTGCTCGGGGTGCTGGGTGTTCACTGCTCGGGGCGCTGGGTGCTCAGTGCTCGGGGTGCTGGGTGCTCAGTACACGGGGTGCTGGGTGCTCAGTGCTCAGGGTGCTCAGTGCTCAGTACTCAGTGCTCAGGGTGCTCAGTGCTCAGTGCTCAGGGTGCTGGGTATTCAGTACTCAGGGTGCTGGGTGCTCAGTACTCAGGGTGCTAGGTGCTCAGTGCTCAGGGTGCTGGGTGCTCAGTGCTCGGGGCGCTGGGTGCTCAGTGCTCGGGGTGCTCGGAGCTCAGTACTCAGGGTGCTGGGTGCTCAGTGCTCAGGGTGATCGGTGCTCAGTACTCAGGTTGCTGGATGCTCAGTGCTCGGGGTGCTCGGTGCTCAGTACGTTGGGTGCTCACTACTCAGGGTGCTGGGTGCTCAGTGCTCGGGGTGCTGGGTGCTCAGTGCTCGCGGTGCTGGGTGCTCAGTGCTCGGGGTGCTCGGTGCTCAGTACTCAGGTTGCTGGGTGCTCAGTGCTCGGGGTGCTTGGTGCTCAGTGCTCGCGGTGCTGGGTGCTCAGTGCTCGGGGTGCTCGATGCTCAATACTCAGGGTGCTGGGTGCTCAGTGCTCGAGGTGCTCAGTACTCAGGGTGCTGTGTGATCAGTGCTCAGGGTGCTGGGTGCTCAGTACTCAGGGTGCTCGGTGCTTAGTACTCAGGGTGCTTGGTGCTCAATACTCCGGGTGCTGGGTGCTCAGTGCTCGGGGTGCTCGGTGCTCAGTGCTCAAGGTGCTGGGTGCTCAGTACTCAGGGTGCTCATTGCTCAGGGTGCTGGGTGCTCAGTACTCAGGGTGCTGGGTGCTCAGTGCTCAGGGTGCTCGGTGCTCGGGGCGCTGGGTGCTCAGGCCTCGGGGTGCTCTTAGCTCAGTACTCAGGGTGCTGGGTGCTCAGTGCTCGGGGTTCTCGGTGCTCAGTACTCAGGGTGCTGGGTGTTCAGTACTCGGGGTGCTGGGTTCTCAGTACTCAGGGTGCTGGGTGCTCAGTACTCGGCGTGCTGGGTTCGCAGTACACAGGTTGCTGGGTGCTCAGTACTCAGGGTGCTGGGTGCTCAGTACTCGGGTGCTGGGTGCTCAGTGCTCAGGGTGCTGGGTGCTCAGTGCTCGGGGTGCTGGGTGCTGGGTGCTCAGTACTCAGGGTGCTGGGTGCTCAGTACTCGGGTGCTCAGGGCTCAGTACTCAGGGTGCTGGGTGCTCAGTGCTCGGGGTGCTGGGTGCTGAGTGCTCAGTACTCAGGGTGCTGGGTGCTCAGGGCTCAGGGTGCTGGGTCCTCAGTGCTCAGGGTGCTGGGTGCTCAGTGCTCGGGGTGCTGGGTGCTCAGTGCTCAGTACTCAGGGTGCTGGGTGCTCAGTGCTCAGGGTGCTGGGTGCTCAGTGCACGGGGTGCTGGGTGCTCAGTGCTCAGGGTGCTGGGTGCTCAGTGCTCAGGGTGCCGAGTGCTCAGTACTCAGGGTGCTGGGTGCTCAGTGCACGGGGTGCTGGTTGCTCAGTGCTCAGGGTGCTGGGTGCTCAGTACTCAGGGTGCTGGGTGTTCAGTACTCGGGGTGCTGGGTTCTCAGTACTCAGGGTGCTGGGTGCTCAGTACTCCGGGTGCTGGGTGCTCAGTTCTCGGGGTGCTCGGTGCTCAGTACTCAGTGCTCAGGCTGCTCAGTGCTCAGTGCTCAGGGTGCTGGGTGTTCAGTACTCAGGGTGCTGGGTGCTCAGTGCTCAGGGTGCTGGGTGCTCAGTGCTCAGGGTGCTCGGTGCTCGGGGCGCTGGGTGCTCAGTCCTCGGGGTGCTCGGAGCTCAGTACTCAGGGTGCTGTGTGCTCAGTGCTCGGGGTGCTCGGTGCTCAGTACTCAGGGTGCTGGGTGCTCAGTGCTCGGGGTGCTGGGTGCTCAGTGCTCAGTACTCAGGGTGCTGGGTGCTCAGTGCTCAGGGTGCTCAGTACTCAGGGTGCTGTGTTTTCAGTGCTCAGGGTGCTGGGTGCTCAGTACTCAGGGTGCTCGGTGCTTAGTACTCAGGGTGCTGGGTGCACAGTACTCCGGGTGCTGGGTGCTCAGTGCTCGGGGTGCTCGGTGCTCAGTGCTCAAGGTGCTGGGTGCTCAGTACTCACGGTGCTCATTGCTCAGGGTGCTGGGTGCTCAGTGCTCAGGGTGCTGGGTGCTCGGGGCGCTGGGTGCTCAGTGCTCGGGGTGCTCGAAGCTCAGTACTCAGGGTGCTGGGTGCTCAGTGCTCGGGGTGTTCGGTGCTCAGTACTCAGGGTGCTAGGTGCTCAGTGCTCGGGGTGCTGGGTGCTCAGTGCTCAGGGTGCTTGGTGCTCAGTACTCGGGGTCCTGGGTGCTCAGTGCTCAGGGTGCTGGCTGCTCAGTGCTCGGGGTGCTGGGTGCTCAGTGCTCAGTACTCAGGGTGCTGGGTGCTCAGTGCTCAGGGTGCTGGGTGCTCAGTGCTCGGGGTGCTGGGTGCTCAGTACTCAGGGTGCTGGGTGCTCAGTACTCCGGGTGCTGGGTGCTCAGTTCTCGGGGTGCTCGGTGCTCAGTACTCAGTGCTCAGGGTGCTCAGTGCTCAGTGCTCAGGGTGCTGGGTGTTCAGTACTCAGGGTGCTGGGTGCTCAGTGCTCAGGGTGCTGGGTGCTCAGTGCTCAGGGTGCTCGGTGCTCGGGGCGCTGGGTGCTCAGTGCTCGGGGTGCTCGGAGCTCAGTACTCAGGGTGCTGGGTGCTCAGTTCTCGGGGTGCTCGGTGCTCAGTACTCAGGGTGCTGGGTGCTCAGTGCTCAGGGTGCTGGGTGCTCAGTACGTTGGGTGCTCATTGCTCAGGGTGCTGGGTGCTCAGTACTCAGGGTGCTGGGTGCTCAGTGCTCGAGGTGCTCAGTACTCAGGGTGCTGTGTGTTCAGTGCTCAGGGTGCTGGGTGCTCAGTACTCAGGGTGCTCGGTGCTTAGTACTCAGGGTGCTGGGTGCTCAGTACTCCGGGTGCTGGGTGCTCAGTGCTCGGGGTGCTCGGTGCTCAGTGCTCAAGGTGCTGGGTGCTCAGTACTCAGGGTGCTCATTGCTCAGGGTGCTGGGTGCTCAGTGCTCAGGGTGCTCGGTGCTCAGGGCGCTGGGTGCTCAGTGCTCGGGGTGCTCGGAGCTCAGTACTCAGGGTGCTGGGTGCTCAGTGCTCGGGGTGCTCGGTGCTCAGTACTCAGGGTGCTGGGTGCTCAGTGCTCGGGGTGCTGGGTGCTCAGTGCTCAGGATTGCTGGGTGCTCAGTACTCAGGGTGCTTGGTGCTTAGTACTCAGGGTGCTCTGTGCTCGGGGTGCTGGGTGCTCAGTGCTCGGGGTGCTAGGTGCTCAGTACTCAGAGTGCTGGGTGCTCAGTACTCAGGGTACTTGGTGCTCAAGTACTCGGGTGCTGGGTGCTCAGTGCTCAGGGTGCTGGGTGCTCAGTGCTCGGGGTGATGGGTGCTCAGTGCTCAGTACTCAGGGTGCTGGGTGCTCAGTGCTCGGGGTGCTGGGTGCTCAGTGCTCAGTACTCAGTGTGCTGGGTGCTCAGTGCTCAGGGTGCTGGGTGCTCAGTGCTCAGGGTGCTGGGGGCCTCAGTGCTCAGGGTGCTGGGTACACAGTGCTCAGGGTGCTGGGTTCCCAGTACTCAGGGAGCTCAGTGCTCAGTACTCCGGGGTGCTGGGTGCTCAGTGCTCAGGGTGCTCAGTGCTCAGTACTCGGGGTGCTGTGTGCTCAGTGCTCCGGGTGCTCAGTGCTCAGTGCTCGGGGTGCTGGGTGGTCAGTGCTCGGGGCGCTGGGGGCTCAGTGCTCGGTGTGCTGGGTGCTCAGTACTCGGGGTGCTGGGTGCTCAGTGCTCAGGGTGCTCAGTGCTCAGTACTCAGTGCTCAGGGTGCTCAGTGCTCAGTGCTCAGGGTGCTGGGTGTTCAGTACTCAGGGTGCTGGGTGCTTAGTACTCAGGGTGCTGGGTGCTCAAGTGCTCAGGGTGCTGGGTGCTCAGTGCTCAGGGTGCTGGGTGCTCAGTGCTCAGGGTTCTGGGTGCCTCAGTACTCAGGGTGCTCAGTGCTCAGTACTCGGGGTGCTTGGTGCTCAGTACTCAGGGTGCTCGGTGCTCAGTACTCGGGTGCTGGGTGCTCAGTGCTCAGGGTGCTCAGTGCTCAGTGCTCGGGGTGCTGGGTGA